>NW_020948983.1:531069-552995 GCF_900497805.2 Vombatus ursinus | reverse complement strand
CTTTTTATTTGCCTAGTACCTCCGCCTTCTCCCCTTTTCCCCTCTCCACGCCCCCCCCCCCGGCCTTCTCCTCCCTCTGAAGTTGGTAGTAAGAAAGTCATTAGCTTGGTATCGGTTGCTGTCCTCGGAAATCACAGGAGCAGTTTTAGTTAATCAAGATTCGATCAGTGTTTAGGAGAAGGGGAATCCCCTCTCCATCTCTCTCTCTCTCTCTCTCTCTCTCTCTCACACACACACACACACACACACACACACACACACACACACACACACACACACACATGCTCCTAGCACTGGGGAAATCAGCGGTCAGCGTGAGGATGGGGAGAGGGGAGGAGGGGCACAGGGAAGAGGGGAAGGGAGACTACAAATCCCAGGATCCCCTATCTCCACTAACTCTGTGGAATGAACAAACTCCAAGGATGGCGCCTGCGCATTGCTGCGGAACCCGCCACCACACCCCCGGGAGCGAGAGAGTGGAGGCAGACGCATCTGAAACATTAAACCATCAGAGAGCCGGAGGGGAGGAGAATGGAGTGACCGAGAAATACGGAGGGTGGGGGGTGGGGGGGGAAATTGTTGAGGGAGGGGGGGGGGGGGGAAAACAGAGGGAGGAAGAAGCCGCGGCTCTTCTTTATTGAGGAGAAAAACTCAAAGGGATAAAAAGGAATCATGCGGTAGGCAAAGAAGGCTTCCCATTCTCAGCAGCACCTTTAGAAATTGACATCCCACTGCCGAGCTGCTACCTTGCAAAGACTGCTACTGTCAATGGAGCTGGAAAACATTGTTGCCAACACTGTCTTGCTAAAAGCCAGGGAAGGTAAGACCGAGAGGGCTGGTGCATCCCTGTCGCATTCACTGGTTTACGATGAACCGAGTGAGATAAAATGTGTGTATGTGTAAAAGATGCCCGCATTTTGTAGGTTTCTACCGGGGCATCTCAATTCGGCGCTACAAATGCTTCATATGGATAGTCAGATTTTGGCTTTGACCAAAGAAATTTGACTCATTTCTGAGGAAGAAATGCAGAGGTTGCCGGTTGAATAAAATATTCACCAGTTTTCAACTCGAATCCTGCCGACCCGGCTGTTTCAGTAGCTATTATTAAAAGGTTAGATGGAGATGCATTCATTCAAGCAGAGGTTAGCAACTGTGAGGATAAAAAAGCATTTACTTTGCATGTGTGTATTTGTGTAGGAGAGGTGTGGGTGTGAGTAGATGGTGTGTAAGGGAATATGAGCAAACAGCTAGTTTTTGCACGGGCAGGACAAGGTTAGTGATGTAAATCATCCATTGTTAATATTTCTTAAGAAAATCCAGTTCGGTGAAAGAAAACCATGTAAGTGCAAACTGAGATGCTCAGTAATTAGCCTGTGCACAGAATGCTGAAAGGGCGGTAGATTACATTGCTTGAAAACGAACACAGATTTAGAAGATGCTTATATATAAAAAAATCCTACACTAGTTGTTTTCTGGCTCAGTTTTGGATGTTATATGTTTGGGGAAGTGAATATTATTAGGCTTATTAGAATTAGTGTGTCTAGATATATTGTATAAAGTGAGTAGGAGAGATCCCCAGGCAGTACATACATATGACCAAATACCTTGACTATCCTTTCATATGAAAAAATGTAACCTATATCTTCAAGAAACTTACATGCTTCCTCAAATGGTTAGTTGTATATTCCTATACATAATACCTGGGATTTATATAACATCTCTTTTTCCAACAAGTTCCAAGCCAGGTGTGTAACATCTTCATAAGAGGGGAAGTGGTTTTCTGCTTCATGTAACCTGAGTTTATTTAAAACCAAATATAGACAGTCTCCTATGTAAGATCCTGGCTTTCAAAAGGATACCAATACCTGCCTTACCCAGTTTTTAACATTTTCATTCACTAATTTTGATGAATGGATGGAGAATCCCTGACCAGAAATAAAATGATTCCTATTTATTCAGTCTTTTCCATTACCTAGTGGTTCCATCGTTGTACCAGCTCTAGTAGGAGGGTGAACGGTCCCAAAATGGGCTGTAGTTAGGAACTCCGAGATGGTATTTAGGTATTTCTCTCTTCTTCAACTTAGATTTCTCTCAAACACTCCCTGGAGGGTTCTCTTTGAAAAAACAGAGACAGGACACACATTCTAATTAGTTTATGGTCTCTCTCTCCCACTCCCTTCCCCCTTCACTAGTCACAGCTCATCTTTTGTTTTTAAAAGGCTTTAAAAGGAAATGACAGGACTTTAACATTTTGGAATTTGATAGGGCTAGATTTTAAAAACTGTCACAGTAGCTTTGCAGATAAAAAATTCCATCTGGCAAAGGTTCTGTGACCACTGTGTAGGAGACACAATGTTGTCCCATGATAACTAACAGATCTGGAGGCATATTACTACTACTACTACTACCACTACCACCACCACCACCCACCACCACCACTACCACCACCACCACCACCACTACTACTACTACTACTATTATTGCTGTTAATAATAATAAAACATTGTAACCTCTGTTGCAAGCCAGCTAGTGGTGGAAAATCATTATATATTACAGGGGTTGCAAAAGTTTTCAATCTTTCTTTACTCTGAAATAATTTCTTGAGAATCCATGTCTGTAGGTGTTGTGGGCCTGTAGTTGATGTAATAGAAAGTAAGTTTCCGTTGTGTTGAATTGTGGATGTTACCCATAGAAGCTCCCCTTGTAGATAGTGCTCAGTTTAAAATCAATCTGTTAAATTCATTCTGATTCTCATCCTTTGATGGTTCTACTTAGAGGATGTGTTGTTTTATATCACTGAGGAAAAGGAGTGAGACAGAAATGTTTTTTCCATTTACTAAAAGTGTTCTCACTGAGATTAATTTAGTACCAGTTACTTCTGTTTGTCAGGCTAATAAATTAGACGCCCTGAAAGTAAAGGGCTCAGCTGGGCATTTATATTGAATGATGGATTTCCACCAGGATGACCGAACCATCCATATTCTAGGGGAAGAATTGCAGCAATTTAAACAATTCAGGAATGTATCTTAAACTTCCTCTTTCTTAGCCTTCTCAGTTTGCCTTAAAATTTTGGTTGTTTTCAACTGTGAGAAAATGACCACCAGATGATGCCTTTGAAATGTAGATAAGCTCCCAAGTAGGGGAAATGGAGAGATTCACATAAACTAGGAGAAAAATGAGTGATTTACAAGGAAACTCTTTCCCGGTGATCTTTTTTTTCTCCTCTCTCATGTATTAAGAAAAGAAGAGAAGCATGAGATTCAGGGTACATGTAAAAAACCCCACTACAACTGGTCCTTTCTTAAGGATTCTTGTGAATGGTTCCAGATGAGAAATGTGATTAGGGAGTATATAATTTAATTCAGTAACTTAACAAGTACATCCTAAACAATTTAAAATGTGGCTTTAAAGTACGAGCCCTGTTGTCCCCAACAATAGAGAAACAGACTTTTGAAGAAAGACAGACGCATTTTCTAAATGCTATAAAGGAATTTATAATGATCTACATTGGTGGGTAAATTTGGGGCCTATCTTTCATCATTAGTGTATATCCTTAAAGACAGATGGTTGACTTCTTTTTCCCCCCTAAATACATTATAAATTCAGACTTAACATTTTTAAAAAAGGCAGACAAGGAAAGAGGGAAATAACTGGATAAAAGAGCTAGATTAGGACACCATTTTTCAAAAGTATCATGATAAACAGTCCAGAGATTCTTTGGGTATTAATAACTGGGAAACAGTGACCAGCTCTAAAATTCACTGCAATTATTTTGGAATTAATGAATTTAAAAACACTAATTCATAATTTAAAACTATCAAAATTAATTCATTCTCTCTCTCTTTTCTCTCTCTTTCTGTCTCTCTCTTTTCTCTTTTCTCTCTGTCTTTCTCCCCTCCTCCCCCCATTTGTTTGTCCTGGCTTGGAAGAGTAGAACATCAATTAAATCACTCAAGGCTCTTAAGATTTTTTTTTCCTGACCTACCATAAATGTACATTTCTACCACAGTGACTATTCAGTGACAAAAGAACCATAACACATATACATTTACAACTTGGTTTAAAGTTCTCAAAAGACTAAAGTTGGAATAACTTTGAAGAGAGTAGTCCCAGTGTTCTTTAATTATTTAAAAACTATGCAGTGATGATTTTTATCACATTTATATGTGTGTATACATATAGGAAAGTAAGGAATGTTGCTATCCTACTACCTGATATCCAAGTAAAAACTTATATACAAAGAGGCACTACAAGTATCCAAACTTTATTACAAGCAAAAGCATCGTCTTGAATTTGATCAATAAAGGTTACTGAAGAGTTACAACATGGGGGTAAAAGGCAGTTTTTCGTGGGGGAAAAATTACAGAGCTGGGAGTGATGGGAGCTGTTTTTATCCAGTCTTTGTGACTGGCTTTCCATGTGACCTTGGCTAAGTCATTTTTTTTTTCCTTTGGCCCAAGTTGCCCCATCTCTAAAATGAAGTTGGACTAGATGATCTCTCAGATTCCTCCTAACTCTATGATTATTCCCATCACCAGTACCCCTACCTAATAACATGAGACAAGAACTATGAAGCATGAACAAAGAAAGATATTAGAAGTTCATCCAATCACTGCCATTTATGTCCTGACTATAGGAAAGGAATTATTGGAGAGGTACTTTCTTCGCTACCTGGCTGGTTTTCTAGGTTTCCATAGTTCTGAGGCTCAAAATGAGGGATTAGAGAGGTTTATTTCCTAAAAGGGAAAGTGAAAGGATGGGAGAGCAACCAGGAAATAGGAGGTTGTCTTTTTAAGCTGTGGCTCTCTCCCTTTCACCCTATTTTCCCACATCCCTAGGCTATATACTTTTCATGAAAGATAATGATGATAATTGAACAGAAACATCTGTGTGTTTTGGCCATTAGAGCATTGGAATGTCTTTGAAATACTGCATTAATGTAGTTGCATCTATTTTAGTGATACCACAAAGTATAGTTAATATCCAAACTTTAAAATATTCATTCAGACGTACTGGACAGAAAAGCAGTAGCATTCAAACTGGCAAAGGCAATGGGGTTTCAAAGAAGTTTTGCCTGTTCAGTACAACCTAACTCCTTTTTTTTTTTTTTTTTGGTAAATAGTCTTCTCTCTACTAGAAAGCTAGAAATAGATATGCAGAAAGCAAGAGTTTTTCAGAACTGTTTTTCTCTTAGAAAATTATTTTTAAAATGATTTTAGTTTATCTTAGAAACTCTTTTTAAAAAAGCTGCTGGTGACGTTTCGCTGTATTTTTCTGTGGCAGTATCCCAGAGCTGTGTCATTATACGCATCTGCTCTGGCTCAAAGTCTCTAAAATCCAAAGTGCTAGACTCTTCGAAGGCCCAAACTAATCCCCATGTAAATTGGACATCTCTGGCAGCTGCTATAATTCTTGCTGTAACTTATTGAATGGTACCCTGCTGTGGATTTGAAATGAAGCTTCCAGGGATGCTTCACTGACTCCCAGGAAATACCAAAGTTTAGGAACTGGCTTGATAGAGTATCTGGCCAAATTTAGAGACTTTATACCAAGAGCTATTCAGTCCAGCCATGGGAAATCATGGTATCATCATAAAAATTCCCGAGGATCTGGACAGTATTTAATTTCAATGTGTAGGACCAGTCTATTTTGGGTTGAGCTCAGGATTAGACTATTTAGAAATTGTGAATTAAGATAAAGAGCCTCTCTAAGGGTCAGGAGTACAACTATTCCCAAGTACCATTATAATGGAGGGGCAGTGTGGTATAATGGATAGCATATTAGACTGGGAGTCAGAAGTCTTGGGATCTAGTTCCAGCTCTGCTACTTATTAGCTTGGTGATTCTGGGCAAATCACTTAACCTCTCCCTGAGCCTTATTTGAAAAATAGAGAGACTTGCCCACTTTGCTTCACATTGTTGTTGTTAGACTGAAAGGAGATAATGTGAAAATACTTTGTAAACCATAAGCAGATACACAGTTGTAAAATGCATGTAGGGGATTATCATCATGAGTGTAATATCATCATTCAGTTCCACATAAGCACAGTATTTGGAGAACATAGACTATAGGGGGGCACATAATTCCATAGGAACAATATTTAAAGTGATGTGATAGTTGATTGCCTGAACAATGCCATAGCAAATTTTTGTTGCTTTAGGGTGGGATATGATTTTGTCAGAGGTATGCTAGTACACAAAGAGGGCAAATCAGAGTTGGGCACAGGAAAGGAACAAAAAAGAAGGACAATGTCACTTTAATCATTCAAGCTGTATGGAATACAGAAAAAGGAACCAGGAAATTCTTTAGCAAAAAAAAAGTTCCAAAATAAGATGTGCAATTATAATGATGAGAACACAATATATTTACAAAATAATTTATTTTGCAAAGCACTTTTCCACATGCTGTCTCAACTGCTCCTTACAGCTGAGGTAGGTAGTGCATGTTTTATCCCCATTCTGTAGTTGAGATAACTTGAGGCCCAGTGATGCGATATAATATAACCAGTAGATAGTAGGTAGAAATCAGGATTTGATCTGATGCCAAGTCTAGGTCTTATTTCACTGAAGAAATCAGATAGTCATTAAACACTTAGTACCATCTCCTCCTACGTGCCAGGTGCTGGGAATGCAAAAAGATGCAAAAGAAATCTAATGGGGAGACAACAAACAAGCAAAAAAATATACAACAAAAAATATACAAAGCAAGCTATCTACAGGACAAATAGGAAATAACTGAGAGAGGGAGGGCACTAGAATTAAGAGGGATTGGAAAAGACTTCCTGAGGCCAGGATTTTAGTTGGGACTTAAAGGAAGCCAGGGTAGAAGAAAGGGACCGCCTTGTATATTTTAAAAGATAATGATGAAAAGCAAATGAAAAACCCGAGATTATTTTCTTAATCACTTGAAATGATTTCTCCTTAAAATCTGCATCCTGAGAGATTTGAAGTATTTCCATGAGGAAATGAAACTAATGAAAGATTTACCATGTGGGGGAACGATCAATGAATGTTGAGACTTTCAGTATTGCAAAAAGGGGAAAAGATTTGAAATTTAAACTTTTCTCATCCAACTTTTTAAACTTTTTAAATGAGGCAGCAGTTCCTGACTTGTTTATCGTAAATTTTGCTGAGAGCTTATTAGTTTTAGAAATTAATCGGCGCATGTAGTAAATAATCCAAAAGTATGTTATAGAAAAGTAGGAATTAAAATGAGGGCAATTTATAACATTTCCAGGTTTTCAGTTACAACCATAAAATTGTTGTGGAAGAGCTCTGTCCCAATGAAAGCCTTCCTACCCCTACCTCCTCCTAGCATTAAGGGCTGAGTTTTGTCCAAGATCCTAGGCTCTGTATTCATGGTTTTGACTATGTCTTGATGGGCTTGAAGGATTACTGTTTTGCACAATGGTCTTAGCTGCTAACAACCTGCAAAAAGTTTTAGGGATAATTTTTTTTTAAAACCATCCTTTGGAGAAAGGACCCAAACCTGGAAGAGAAACTGTTAATTTTCTGAAACATGGTGTTTTCAAAGGAGGATTGCACACAGACCTAATCAAAGCTAAGACTTGTAAAAATGAAAACCACTAAAAACAGGACTGAAATAAGAACCTTTTGTTTTAGGTATGACAGGATACTAGAAGAAAACTTATACTTAATTATGCCACCCAAGCAAAGCCTTTGATCACCCTAAGTAGAAAGGAGGCTCTGTCCTGATGGACCCTGCAGTGTTTGTCTGAGGGTGCCCCTGCCCTAAGCTTTAAAGGTCAGATTATATGCAGCTTGCCTGTCCCATCATGTCAGATTTCAGCCTTACTCAAAAATGCTTCTAGTAGTGATTCGTGCATTCTCCTGCAGACAGACTATCTTAGTGTTGAAACTTCATAGCCTTTTATTTTTAGTGGTTAGTAAGAGTTAATGATCCTCCCAAATTAATATACTACCAGGGAATGATTTTGAGGCCCAGTGAGTTTCAGGAAAGTTGACTATATTAGTATCAACAAGCTGACCCCCTAGCATGAGAAATGAAAACAAAACCAAACTGAAAAATAGAAAACAAGACCTAAGAGAAAAACTTAGTCACAGGGTTGAAGTTCCCTAAATCCATAGTTTCTGGGCAGTGGAGCCCACAGGTCTTAGATCTTTATGGAGATTCAGGCTGAAAGAGAAAGTGACTGTCCTGGCTGAAATCAAGTCCTGGTTCTAGGTTCATGCAATACCCCGAGTTTCACTTCAAAGCTCATGATGTGGGATATTTAAAAACAAACATTGTATTAAGGAATACTTTAGAGTCGTATGAGTAAGTGTAGTAAATTCACAAGGTGGGAGTTGGGGGAATCTTCCTGCAGACATCAAAATTCTGCTATTAAACTGGAGTGAAATAGGCAAAATAAGTCCAATCCAGACTTCCTCTGGAGAATGATGCATCAAAGTAGGATAATGAAGAATGAGGGTACAGCCTTATTTATTTTAAAGGATAATTAAAAAACAGCTTACTCCCTTAGAACACTTCAAATGATTTTTCCTTTAGGAATTTTATCCTGAGAGATTTGAAACATTTTCATGGTAATCCAGTTAGGGATCAGTCACATATCAGCCTGTCATTGAAACAAATAAGAAAATTAGATTTCTTTCTTTAGTTAGTGATGGTATAAAAAGTTATATGAAGTTTGGCACTAGAATCAATGGTAACATTCCCTTGATAGTAGAACCCAGCAATAAATTGGACCGGTACCGGCAGGGCACATTATGCCCCTAGTAACTTGGGGGGTGGCATTGATTTTGTCACTCAGTTACTTAAAACCATGGAAAGTATAGAATGTGCTATTGTTGACTTTGGTAGAACTGTAACAGAGCTTTGCTGATATGATATGACACACTATAGCATTTGCTGCAACTTATATGTTGTTGCTGTTCAGTTGTTTTCAGTCATGTCTGACTCTTTGTAACCCTGTTTGGGGTTTTCTTGGCAAAGATACTGGAGTAGTTTGCCACTTCCTTCTCCAGCTCATTTTACAGATGAGGAAACTGAGGCAAACAGTATTAAGTGACTTGTCCAGGGTCACACAGCTAGTAAGTGTCTGAGGCCAGATTTGAACTTACAAAGATGAGTCTTCCTGACTCCAGACCCATTGCTCTGTGCACTATGGCACCATATCCCATCCAATAATAATAATAACTACTATTTATATTAAATGACATTCCATTTCCACATTCCATGCTCTTGCCCAGGCCTGAAATGTTCTGCCTCCTCACCTCAGCTTCTTGGCATTTCTGGGTCCCTTCAAGGCTCAGTTCAAGTGCTGTCTCCTATGTGAGGACTTTCCTATTGTTAGTGGTCTCCCTTTCCCCTTCATTATTTTGTATTTAGTTTTCTATAAATTTTGTATTGGATTTTCCTTGTGCATATTGTTCTAATCCCTCCCCCTAGTAGAATGTAGGCTTTTTGAGGGCAGGGACTGTTTTTATTTTAGTCATTATATTCCCAGTGCCTAGTATAGCATCAGTATACTATAGACATTTAATACATGCTTGTGGAATTACTGTTGAATTCACAGAGCACTATATGATTTATTAATAAGAATAATATAATAACAACATCTGACATTTATATATAAATAAGGTTTAAAAAATGCTGTCCATGAATTACCTCATTTGGTCCTCATCTCAACCTTAGGAGGTACATTCCATAGGTATTATTATTCCTATTTTACAGATGAGGAAATTGAGAATTAGAGGAGTTAAGTGACTTGCCCAAGGTCACACAGCTAGTAAACATCAAAGGAAAGACTTGAACTCAGGCTTTTCCTGACTCAAAGTCTAGTGTTCTTCCAGTACAGCACAAAATGTTTTTCTCACATTTAGTATTTCAGGTATTGACATCTCCATTTTACAGATGGAAAAAAAATGACCTTAGATATCTCTGAGGTTCCTAGAAGTGTTGGAACGTGTATTTGAATTTAGGTCCTTGTCATCTTTTCACTGGGCCATGCTGCCCAGCTGCTGCCCAGTCTGGACCAGTGACCTCAGTCACTAATCCCCCATGGATCCCAACCAAGGTGATTTAAGAAGGGAAATTTTCACAGTTGCTTTTAACACAACCTTACCTATAGTATACTTCTGTGGCTTGGGCTTCCAACTCAGGCTTTGGGAGCTGGCAACTTATGGCTTACATACTGACAGCATTTGTGTGGATTTCTTTTGGTGACTCACAGGCCAGTTGCTCACTGCTATGGTTCCCTTCCCTCTTGGTGATGACATTTATTATCCACCAGAGCTGTAACTAGCTGAAACTATGTTTGGGCAAATTCATGTGGAGGAAGGGGGAAGCATCAATGCAGAGGATAGTGCCACCATAAGCATAGTCCAGGACTCAGTTGCCTACTTCTCTTAGAATCTTTGCCATCACACCTAACAAGAATTAGGGAAAAGACAATCCTGAGAGAGGGGCTTGGTAGTGATAGGACCCTGGTGGTGGCAGCTGGGTGCAGTTTCACCTCTGCAGGATTATGTGGTAGATTGTGGAGATGGCAGTTGCTAAGGGAGGAATCATGTAAGTACATTATTGGTGTCCTGGGGCAAAGGTTAATTTGCCCATTACTAGTTATAGTTGATCCACCTGCCCTTTGTATGAGATGGTATGTGGAACTGGTTTATACTCAGTCTCACACCCATCCCTGGCCACTAACAGGCAAGGAAAACTGGATCATTCATCTGCCACCTGTCTTTGGAAAGGTTATTGATTCATACTTCTTTTTGTTTCTAATAAACGTCTGCCTTAATAAATAAGGAAGAAGATACTGTTGATATCCAAAGGCTAGAAAGTTGTAAGTACCCAAGACCTAAATTCCACCATGGTCATTTATTGATTAGTATCATAATATGTGTTGGTTGTAAAATTTTCAGGATAAAAAACCCCAACAATGAAGTGGAATTCCACATACCATATCCCCTCTCCCTTTACCCCTGCCCCAAGGATGTGGCTGGAAGACTGGAGATAAAATAAACAGAAAAGTAGCCTTCTGTGTCCTTAAGTTACAATGGTATCCAACCTGGACCAGTAGAGATGTGGTATAATTGGGTGCAGGGTGGGACTGAAAGGCCTTCCTGACAAAATGTATTTTTCTTAGTGGATTACCTCAGTGCCTTGAAGTCCCAGCAATTCTTAGCTGGAGTCATTCATTCATATTAAGACACTGTCTCCAGAAATTCCCTATTAAAAAGCAGTTGCTAATGTGTTCCTTGGAACTGGTGATACACGAACTAATCTGTGTTAATGGGTCAGACATTTGCCTGGACTAAGCTAGGATCTTGACAGAATGATTGGGCTGGGTAAAAATGTACAGTGTTCCTCAAAAGTCTTATTGTAGTCTTAAGCTCCAGTAGCTTAAAATTGTGGGTAAGCTGGGAGTTAAAGTCAGCATCCACTTGGGAAATTGCAAGGTAGATGAAATTCAACTTTGGTGTCATCTGAATTCCCTTTCTGTATTTTTTACCTTTTAATGCCCCCTCAGATGTCCCACAGATATGTAGGTACTTCGTCAAAGCCCACATGTAGGTCTACCTTTCCTGAAAGCTTTTATTACTTCAAAATTATCCCTCCTTCCCTGTTCTCACTTACAGCTTTAATTAAAGATCTGTTTCTCTCCATATAGTTGATTTTAATCAGAATGGACAATAGTATCATAGTTTTAAAACTGGAAGGAAACTTAAAATCATCTTGTTCAACTACTTTGTTGTACATTTTCGGAAATTGAGACCCAGAGAGCTTACAAAACTTGCCCAAAGTCACAAATGAAATGTTTGGATTTGAATCCTGGTCTCTGACTCCAAATCGATCACTCTCTCTGCTGTATCATGCTATTGCACCATTCCCCCCGACTCCGCAATACTTGGCTATCCTATTAAAGTAATCTATGCTAAAGTGTTGGAGACCTTCCTAATCCATATGAATTTTATAATTAGTGGGAGGTGCTGGGGAGATATTTCTGGCCCCAGAGATCTTAGGACTCAACTAGTTCAACCCTCTTATTTTACATATGAGGAAACTGAAAGAGTTCAAGGGACTCACCTCAGGTCATCAAGAAGATAAATGGTAGGGCAAGGATTTGAACAGAAGTTCTCTGGCTACAGATCTAGCACTATTTGGGCTAAATAGTGCTTCTATGCCTCTTGCCTGGGATGGGCCATCTCATACCCTGGTTCTCAAGTGTTGCCAGTCCCTGGCCTAGAGCATGGGATGCTGCTGGTTTGTACGTGTGTGTAGCACATGTGCTAAACAGCCAGGGAATTACAAAATGAAGGTATTAGGCACATAGGATGGAGAAAATCATTCCAGAAGAGGGGGGTGGAAGACAGAAAGGAGAGATGTGGTGATGAAGAAAAACTTCCCCAAATTCACAGCTTTGCCAGGGGCCAACTCTACTGGCAATACAATAGTGTTGACTTGTGTGGTAATGTTCCTGTAGCTTTAGCCAGAGCCTTCCCAGTGAGCTGGCAGCTAAAATACGGTCAGCATCAGTGTGAAAAATGCAATTAATGTCAGCTTGCAACCTATCCAAATCTCTTGCATATTTGTGACCCTTTAGTGATAACTTCTACCTACCTGCCTATACTTACTGAATGCTGCTGACTTTTTTCTTTTGTTCTAAGTTTTCCAAATCAAGGATGGCATTGATGGACATTTTTTCCTCAGTTTCCTCATCTGAAAAGTGGGGATTCTTGCCCTACCTGACTCCAAGAGGAGTTGTGAAATCCAAACCATAATAAAGTATATAGAAATGCTTTGTAAACATGAATGTGAGTTAAAATTGGGTACAACTATGTTAGACCAAGGCCCTTTCTCCAAGAACAATGGAGAAAGTGATTTAGTCAAAAAAGTACAGAATTTGGATATGAGTCCCTTGCTTTGAATCTTGGATTTACAAATCTTTCTGCCTGCCTAATACTAGGCAAGTCACTTCCTCAATTTCCTTCTTAATTTGTAAAATAAGGGTATGGATCAGTTAATTTCGGTATTCCCATCTACCTCTTAAACCCTATACTCTTATATTAATTGTAACTGGATTTCACTGATGTAACAATGTTAGACAGAGTTTCTACTCTGTGACTGAATGATTGAGAAAAGGGAATCTCTAAGGTCCTAATCATTGAGACCAGGTACAAAGGTCTCTCACTTTCTAACAATGTGAAGGAGGTGCGCATAGTAAATATGAGGAATGGAATCTCACACATTGGACTTGGAGTATGCTGATTTTGGATTCATGTGATCTTGAGAAAGTCAACTTCTTTGAATCTCATTTTCCTTCTCCATAAAATGGAAATTTCTGCACTACCTGTCTTCCCAATTTTGTTACAAGAATCAAAGGAGAACATGGATGTGAAAGTGCCTTGGAAATTATAAACCACTATACAAATATGAGTGATGGTTGAGTAAGAGAGCTATGTGATTTTCTATGTCATATTTTACCCCTTTCCCCAAGAATAATTAGGTTCTTTCCATTTGACATTATTAAGTTCATGGGAGTGTTTGCTTGGAAATCATAAAGTTCTGGGACAACTAGGTAGTATGGTGGATAGAGCACCAGCCTTGGGGTCAGGAGGACCTGAGTTCAAATCTGGCCTTAACACTTACTAGCTGTGTGACAAGTCACTTAACCCCAATTGCCCCCCCCCCAAAAAAAGAGATCACAAAAATCTAAGAAATTGTTTTGACCTCATTAATTTAGCAAGTTCACTTTTCAGGCGTCTTTAAGATTATGGAGTAATTTTTTATATTTTGCAATTTTTTTTTTGCTTTTTTGGTAGAAATAAATATTTGTTTAGGGGCTATTCAACTATCCATTAGTTTGGTGGAAATGTTTGTGCAGATATGACAACAGTCTTTTTGGCAAAGACTTTTTGCAGTTGGGATATAGCCTTCAAATGTTTCTCATATGACTCCTAGAGAGATGCTGAAAAACTAAAAGAGTTTCCTGAAGAGCCAAGAAATGGTAATTGAATACCTAGAAGGGATGACTGATCTGGTAAATACTGAAGGGTGATTTGTTCAGTCATTTCAGTTGTGACCAACCCCTCATGAACTCATTTGTGGTTTTCTTGGCAAAGATACTGTAGTGATTTGCCATTTCCTTCTCCAGCTCATTTTACAGATGAGGAAACTGAGGCAAACAGGGTGAAATGACTTGAAGTACCCAGGGTAACATGGCTACCAAGGGTCTGAGGCTGGATTTGAATTCAGGTCTTCCTGACTCTAGTCCTGGTGCTCTAGCTATCATACCACTTAGCTGCCCTAGGAGGGTAATTAGTAAGGAAGAATTTTTTTCCCCCAAGAGTGGGGTAGAAAGACTAAATTCAAGTGGGACAAGGAAAAATTATGTTCCTATTTTGATAATACTTTAAAACTTAAAACAGAACTTCTCTCCCAGAACCTAGTGAGTCAGGTAGTACAAGCATTATCCTCATTTTACACCATAGCTCTGAGGCTGAGATAGATGAGGTGATTTGTCCACAGTGACATAGCCAGTTAAATGTATGAGGCAGGATTCAAGGCCAAGTTTCCTAGTTTAAGGTCTGACAGTTTTCCCATTCTATCACTCTGCTTTTAATTCTCACTGACTTAGAGGTTCCTAAATAAAAGTGTGGTGCTTGTAATCTACTATTCAGAATTGAGGCTGGTGTGTTGCATGGGTTTCAGGAGTTAAATTTGGGTATTCACACTGTCCACTTTGGGTGTCCTGGCAACAATATGGTGAGCCCCCAGGAGTGTCAGACCATCAAACTGCCCAAGGAGGGCCCTGCCAGCCTGCATCTGAAAAATAGAGCAGGTTAACGATTTCATGCCAGTCAATATTGGGTCCTACCAGGGAGTTTCTACTACATTTATAGCCTGAATGAGATAGGGAATCTCAGCCTAAAAGATAAAAAAGTTATGCTGAAGTCCTCTGAAGATGAAGAAATGATGGGGCTGTCTGGAGGATGCCAAGCCCTATGATATATACTAATTAGTAACTACTAGTTATCTATCCACATTTGCTTTTCCTCTAAACCACTAATGATTGCTCTGAAGGGAATGCACCCTGCAGAGGTATTTGCCCTAAACATGTCTCTGTAAGTATCACTGGAGTTCAGCAAACCTTCCTTCTTTCAAACATATAACAAAATATATATTAGAGAAGGAAAAGGTTTATTTCCTCAGATGGTTCCATCTATTCCTAAGTGAGGGTGATTCTCTTGGTAGAACCCAAAGCACTGCATTCAGTTTACATTTAAATAACTATTGGGTTGCTAATTATTTTATGCTATTGTTTTTGGCTGTGTTTCTAACCTTGGTAGTTGAAAAGCATGGCAAGAATGAGTGGGTGCAGCAGAGACCTTATTAGAATGTTTTTTCTGTCCCCTATGAGGCAATCTCTATTTGGTGATAATTTTTGTTTTATTCAAAGTGCCTGCTTTTCCCCAGGCTTTGGCCTTTGAGATATCAGACCATCTCTTTCCCAGAAATCTTAGCAGAAGTGTCCTGATAGAGAGTAGTAAGGACTCTAACACAGGCCTCTGGAGATCTGAGTTCTGTTACTGGCTCTAGCACTGTGTGTCAAATCCTTTTACCTTTCGAGCCTCATTGCGTTCTTCCCTAATTGGGTTTTATGAAAATCCTTGTGAGATCAGTCCCCAGGTTGACTTCTTCCTATCTGATACCAATCTGTGGGTATTTGTTGGGATATTTTTGTATGCCCAGCTACCCTGTCATGAACTGTGGGAGATACAGAAAAAGGTATAAGATGATGCCCACATTTGGAGGGGCTTAGAGTCTGAGAGGCATCTAGGTGACCCAGTGGATAGAGTGCTAGGCCTGGAGTCATGAAGACCCCAGTTCAAATGTAGCCTTAGATACTTACCAGCTATGTGACCCCGGGTAAGTCACTTAACCTTCTTTGCATTAATCCACTGGAGAAGGAAATGGCAAACCACTCCAGCGTCTTTGCCAAGAAAATTTCATGGACAGAATAGTCCACAAGGTCATGACTGAACAACTGAACAACAGAACAACAACTACGAGAGTCTAATGGAAAACCAAACTAAGACCTCGGCTCTTGGAGTATAATTAACTAAATGGCAAACTCTGAGGAACTGATTGTAAGTATGACCAATAAGAATGTGTCTAAGTAATTTTTATGCTTAATATTTTGTGTTTTGTTATTTCTTCTTTGCTGACAAAATAACATTACAATGGGACAGAGAAATATTTTCCAAAACAGAGTACAATCCCCCTAGGGGCTACTTTAAAATTATGTGGAAATGAGCATGATATGCAGGCACACTCATGGCATAAAGTTTTTGAAAGCAGACTAAGAATTTAATTTCTTTGGAAGCCGTTGAAATTTGGCCTATCCCATATGCCTGTTTCTGTGTCAAGTCATATTTGTATTTTTCAGAAATTAGACTAATGAAATCAAGGCTGAATTCAAACAAAGAATTTCCTTCAGTGAAGTACAGGTGCAAATAAAAGCTATTCTAATCATTTCGTGGTCTTTATGTTTTAATCAGGTCTATATTTTTCTATGCCAATTAGGGAAGAGATTATAGCCTCTGCCGTTTTTTCAGTGGGGTCAGCTTTGTCTTGGCAGCCATACATTCAGCTGTCACAGAGTTATATGGGTTCTTCCATCTGTAACTATTTTGACTAAAGATTTACATGTGGTTTACCTAGGCTAGAGTTACAAGATCTCTTTCTTACTGGGAAATACAGAATTTCTGTAAGTTGCTGTAGGACCAGGGAATTACTATTGACCCTTCAGCTTTTATACCCATCTCTGGGAAATCCCTCATGCAAATATATTTTGTCTCTATATCTGGATTTTTCTGTGATTTTCTATTTGGTCCAAGCCATAACATCCCAAATTCTCAAAATGGTTCTACTTGTGTAGCCTTGAGCTGATCATTTTTCCTCTTGGGGGTCTCAGTTTCCTCCTCTGTAAAATGAGGGGATTGGATTAGATCCTCTCTAACATCTCTTCCAGCTCCAAACGTATGGTTTTCAGATAGTTTTTCATCAAAATTTGTTTTTTTGGTTCTTAAATCTTCAACAATGGAATGGCTTACTAAGGACAACTGTGCAAGTCGCTTCCCTGGAAGCACATAAAAATAACTTAGCCATGTTTCCAGGGTGGCTTATTGCATTTCTGCTTGAAGCAGGGGATAGATAGAGTAGATAAACTGGGGAGAAACTTTTCATGATTTTTCACATCCCTGTGTGGTGAGTAGCATCTGTGTTTAGTGTGCCATTAGGATCTCAGAATTGTAAAAAGACCTCAGTAATCATTTAGTTGCAAGCTTCTCTATTTTACAGAAAAGAAGACTGAGGCCCAGAGTAAAGAAGGAATTTGCCCAAGGTTATACAGTAATTTAATAAAAGAGTCTAAACTAGATTCCACATCTTTTGACTGTGAGTTTCCTCCTCATTAGTGGATATTGGCAGATGATAATGATGAAGGGTTAAGTCAAAGAACATATGAATTAAATCATTATAATAAAGGTAATGTTTCTGTGGTGCTTTATAGTTAGAAAGTATTTGAGATAACACTTTATCTGATCTTCACCACAACCCTGGAAGGTGAGTAGCACAAACAGTAGTTCCTCCATTTTACAGATGAAGAAACCAGTGCTAAGAGAGGTGACTTGCTTAAGGTCACAGATCTAGCAAGTTAGCAGAGCCAGTTTTGAAATTTAGTGCATCTTGGCTTCAGGTATAGTGTTCTTTCCACTATGACATATCTCTGATATTTTTTTCAGCTTACATTGATGGGATCAGAGAGCTGGTCTAAGATGTCTGACTCTTTCCTAGGTTAGTATCTAATTTTCCTCTGCTTAAGGCATGAAACTAGTCTTTGCAACCCTATGGTTGCTATCCAGGGAAGATTGGAAGGTGAAGTGAAAATCTCCTGCTAACTCTCTATGTGGCCTTGGATTTGATACTTCTCCTTCTTGGGTCTCAATTTCTGTATCTGCAAAATGAGGGGTAGGGCTGAGGAGGCACATCTTCACTAAGGTTTCTTGGAGCTTTCAAGTTCAATAATTTTTTTGTTTTTGTTTTTTTTTTCTCCCTGAGTGGTAATTCTCCTGTGGGTTCCTTATAATCAGATTTTATGTTAATTTGATGAGGAAGCATTGCACATTAAAACAAGAAATACCACAAAGAAAGAATTAAACTCTGTTTTGTTTGCTGAATAGAAATGAAGGGGAATAAAAACCTGCTACCACTAATTTTTATTGATGTGTGCAATCTAAGGCACACACATATATGCTTTTAGTCTTTCCTTAGTGAATTAAAGAAAGTGAAATTAAATAAAAAGTCAAAAATAAACACAGTTTTATTGCTCTTCGCTGGATTATCTTTATGAGTGCTTTTTCCTGGAAAGTTTAAAAATACACAGTACTTTGTCTGACCAAGGAAAGCAAGGAAATCTAGATTGCTAAGAAAATTTAAAAAAAAGTCTCATCTGTTTGTTTGGTAAAAACAACTCTGCAATCTGCCCTCTAGCAGGGGGAAAGCAGTGTAGATTGGTGTAAAGGATTCAGGACTTGATGCCAGAAGGCTTGGGATGTAGCCCACTCTTTACTATTTGTAAGGTTTGTTTCTATGAAGATCTCTTCAAGGAACTTGGGATATTTAGCCTGGAGAGAGAAGGCTTTGTGGGGTGGGGTGGGGACATAATAGCTACTGTCTTCAGCTGTTTTAAGTGATGTGACATGGAAGAGGCATGAGCCATGCTCTTTTTTGCTCCGGAGTATGGGTTCTTAACCTTTTTTGTGTTTCCTGGGCACCTTTGGCAGTCTGGTAAAACAATGGTTTTCATCTGAGACCCCATCTCAGAATAATATTTGTTGCCTACAATTGGAGGAAATGAAATATTTCAGTTAGAGGTTACTGAAAATAAGGATATATGTGTGTGTGTGTGTGTGTTATATGTTATATATGTGTATGTATGTATGTATGTATTCCCATCCAAATTGATGAACCTTCTGAATTCTATCCATGAACTTGTTGGGTGACTGTGGAACCCAGTTTTTGAACCCTTGTTCTAAAGGAAAGAACCAGGATCAATAAATAGAAATGACAAACAAGCAAATTTAGGTAAGTTTCCTCGATGTAAGGATTTTTTTTAATAGTTAGAGCTGCCCCAAAGTGGAATGGGTTGCTTTAGGAAGTAATGAGTTCTTCATCATTGGAGGTCTTCAAGCAGAGGCAGGATGACTACTTATCATGTATGTTGTGGTGGGAATTCTTTTTTAGGTATGAATTGGACTAGGACCCCTTTGGCTGTGGTGAAGCCTATGGACCCCTTCTCAAAATAATGTTTTTAAATGCATAAAAATAAAATTACTAAGGAAACCAACTATATTGAAATGCAGTTATGAAATTTTAAAAAAGTTCATGGCCAGCAGATGAGGAGTCCTGGACTAAATGGACATTCAGGTCTTCTCTAACTGTAAAATTCTGTTAGTTGTGACCTTTGGGCATTTCTTTTGACTTTGTAAGCCTCAATTTGCTCATCTGCAAAATAGTCACAATAATACTTAACCTTGACAATCTCTCAGGGCTGTTGTGAAAATCCAAAAACAAATGAACATAAAAGTATTTTATAATCATAACATGTTCTCTAAGTGTTAGCTGCCATTATTTCTTTGTAATATCTATCAAGGAATCTGCATGATTTATTTATTTTTTTGTTTGAAAAGTATTTCCATAGAATGAAATTTAGACACTGGAATTGCTCATAGCATGAAGTGTGGACAAATGAATGCAGATGATGAAACCATTCCTCAGACCTCTGATGGTTTTATGTCAGTGAGACTTATTCTCCTATAACTGACAGTCCTAACAAATATGCAGAGGGGCTTCTGGGAACGCTACAGGATTTCTTTGGCCTTAACCCTTTCACAGATGGGGGAAAAAAAATCATAAAGCTTAGTCAGGTGACCCAACCTATAGTCCTGATTCTATCACTAACCCTCTGCATGACCTTGGGAGCCTCCTGATATCTGCTGAGGGTTTCCTAATGGGAATAATAATCCCTGGTCATCAGATGGTCATTATGAGTATAAAATGAGGTGCATGTGAAATAGCTTTGAAAAATTCTTAGTGCACAAATAGAAATTACTACATCTCACAACACCTCACATTTCTGTAGTGCTTTAAGGTTTATAATATAAGGCAGTCTGATATGGGGCAGGGGTATAGTTTGGCATTTGGACCCAGAAGACCTGAGTTCAAATCCAAGCAATGCTACTTATTACCTGTGGTACCTTGTGTAAGTTACATCATTTTCCTGGGCCTCAGTTTCCTCACCTGTAAAGTGAGGGGGTTGGATAAATAACCTCTTGAGGTCCTTTTCAGCTTTAAATGTATGATTCTATAAAAACCTATGAACTAAATAGTGCCAGTATTATTATGCTTTTTTTTTAAAGAACATATATTATATTTTATATCTGAAGAAATTGAGGTTCAGAGAAATAGGTGATTGGCTCATTCCACTGTAAGGCATATGACTCTGAAATAAGGAGAGTAGTTAAAAAAGTAATAAAAAGCCAGATGTATCCATTAGGCTTAATAATCCCAGTTAGTGTTATCCTCTTGGGAATTAAGGCAACTGGGGTTAAGTGACTTGCTTAGGGTCACACAGCTTGTAAGTGTCAAGTGTTTGGTCTGAGGCCGGATTTGAACTCAAGTCCTCCTGACTTCAGGGTCAGTGCTCTATCCACTGCATCACCTAGCTGCCCCAGAATACTCACTTCTGATTAGTGTTCAAAGTACTTCATAACTTGGCCCCTTCCCAGACCTTTCCAGATCTCATACACCTTCCACCTCCTTTCCTAACCCTTACTCTGAATTCTAGTGACACTGGCCTCCTTACTATTCCTCACTTAAAAGAATCATCTCCTCACCCCTGCATTTGTATTGCTGGTCTGCCATCTCCATCTCTTGACCTCCTTGCCTTCCTTCAAATCCCAGATAAAATCCAACTTCCTACAAGAAACCTTTCCCAACTCCCCTTCATACTAGTGCCTTCCCTCTGCTGATTATCTCAAATATATCCTGTATTTATCTTGTTTTTACATAATTATTTGCATATTGTTTCCCCCATTAGATTTGAGCTCCCTGAGCACAAGGAACTCCCCCCCTTTCTTTGTATTCCCAGAATTTAGCACAGTTTCTAGTAGGTAGTAGGCACTTAAAACATATTTGTTGGCTTCAGAGCTTCAGCCATTTCTTTGGTGATTCAGGAGATCCCTCTTAAGGAAAAACCTTCAAAGGTCTCAGGGATTGACCTTCCATTCCAAGTAGTAGAATGGAAGAACCTAAAAACTGGCGCTGTTTTTCATTTTGTATTAATATCTCTCTCATTTAGGGATCTCTTTCACGTAGTAGGTTCTTAACAAATGCTTGTCAAATTGAAATTAAATAGAAAATCCTTTTGAATAACCTCAGCACTGGTACATTTCATCCTTTGTGGGTGGATTTTTGGAGGCAAACAGTCATTCAAAACAAACCTGGGGTAATATGATTTTTCTTATTAAAAAAAAGGTGTAGATAGCAAGTGATAAGGTCAAATATCTTGTATAGGTCTGAGGGCCATTCCCAAAGAAATATTTCTGATGTGTGGCAATGGAAGTTCCATATATGGAGTGTATAAATATGACCTCTCAAGAAGTCAACCGTAATTTGAATGGATCTCCACCAGCTCTTAGCACAGTAGGTATTTACTACTTGTGGAATTCACTTGGACGGTCTCATTACTTTATTGTCTTATCTTTTATATTATCCCTGGAAGGAAATGTCAAGCAGATGCAATTGTTCCAGTTTTGCAGATTGGGAAACTATACACACACACACACACACACACACACACACACACACACACACACACA
>NW_020948983.1:384801-531059 GCF_900497805.2 Vombatus ursinus | reverse complement strand
ACACACACACACACACACACACACACACACACACACACACACACACACAGAGCACATTTCATGAAGGTATGTGACCAGGGAATTTTACTTATTTCTAAAAAGAGGAACATTTGTTGACTATTCAATGATAACAGATATTGTTTTTATTATCAAACTAATGAAACAAAAACTAAACAATTTTGGAAAATTAACAATGAAACCTTACTTAAGGATACAAACATTGCACAAGGCTCCTTTTAATGAGTTTTACCCTAAACTACAGAGCAATCCTTACAGCCTTAACTCCTTGCCAAAAAAAAGCGTTTTTTCAACCAGACCCTACTTCCCTAGCTCTGTACTTTGCCATAAAGGGTTAGACACATTCTTTTAAATTTTTTTTTCTCTTGTTTATATCAGCCATAGCCTCACGGCCACGTACTATGGTTCGAACCATGAAAGACAAAGTGTACGGAGGAATCAGAGGAGAAAAAAAAATGCCTAGGTGATTTTTTTCTTGACTAAGCTGGAGTCACCAGGCAGAAGCAGGCCTCCTGGAGGAGGAAAGGAGGAGGCCAGACAACAATCCTGACTCCCAACAGGAATTGGACTCCAATAAACAGCGACTGTTTTAGTGGGGATGACCCTTCAGGATGACCAGGTCACTAGACATGCCTCCTTCCTCCTGCACCAGAGTCTCACAGGAGCTACTGAAGGGAAGAGAGTGGAAAGCAGAGGAAGCAGGAGTAGCTGTAGTAACCACACTCCACGCCTGCCCCCATGGGCTTTGGCTGCTGGGCAGGTCTTCTGCCCTACAGGACTGCTGCTACACTAGAGAGTGCTTGCATCCACTTAACATGCCACAAATGTAAGCATATGTGTGACATATATAAATAGATCCTTTATGTTCCCCTTAGAATCTATATTCCTTGAGGGAAGGCTTGCTCATTTCATTTTTGCCTTTATATACCTAGCACAGTACCTGGCATATAGTAGGTGCCTAATAAATATTTGCTGATTGACTGTGATTTCTCCAGCATTGTATTGCCTGTTTAAGTTTAGAAACCAAGCTACTGTTCTTCCTAATTAATTACACTCTTTTGTATCCTCAATGCAAGATCTGTGAAAAGGAAGGCCACATATAAATATTTGGTCCATAACTTTCTGGTCAGTCAGCAGGCATTTATTAAGTGCTTACACTGCACTAAGTATTAGGAATACAAATTCAAGTAGAAGGAAAGATAGGCCCTTCCCTCAAAGAGCTTATATTCTAATGGAGAAGACAGCACATGAAAAGGAGCTGAAAAAAGGTGGGGGGGGGGAGAGGGAAGGTACCCAGAAATGGGACATGTTGGAGAAGCCCAGAGGAGAGAAGCTGGGTGGGAAATTAAGCAGACTGATAGGTTTCTTATAAGTGTGTCAAACTTATATAATTGCTAACACAGCTGGCCCAGCAATGATCCAATGTATCAATAAAAAGTCTATAAACCAGAAAACAAACAAACTAGTCACCATAGTAATATGGATCCAGATTAGAAGCTATATGTATCTATTTGTGTGTGTGTGTGTGTGTGTGTGTGTGTATGTATAACCTAATTCTGCTCTTATACATGACTGCTCATGTGTTCTGTCCCAATGTTTGTTCCATGGGGTGTACCTTGATCATATGGGAGGTATTCCTTATGTTCTCTGTTCATTTGCTCCCAATTTATTTTCTGACCATCCAAGCAAGAGTGAAAATTATTTCAACAGTTGGGGTTGTTTAGGGGATAGTTTTAAAATCTCTTTGTACCTGAAATCTAAGTTGGAAGATGTGGTATGGTATAAAATCGGGATAATTGGATTCTAGTCCCAGCTCAATTTATAAGGATATTGAATATAAAAGGAATTGTCCAGTCTTTTTAAATGAAAAATTATAATCATCCATGGGATGAAGGAAAGAGAAGCCTGGCTTGGTGGTCAGGAGGCCTGGGTTCTTGTTCTTTCTCTGTTGAGAACTGGCTGTGGATCTGGACAATTTGCTTCACCATTCTGAAACCTTAAGAGATGCAGCATGGTGTAGTGAATGGCTAGCCAGGCTCAAAGCTAGCAAGACTGGGGTTCAGGTCCCAACTTGGACACATACTGTCTGTCATTTCTCAGTGTTCTAGGCAATTTCTCTATGGATAAACTTTTGAGAAGTTGTGGACCTGAGTTGTAGAGAAAATTTCCTCATCTGGGAGTTCTCTATACTCATAAAATCACAGGTCCAATCTCTCTTCCTCTTGGGACTCAGTAATATCTCTAGTACTTTTCGCATCACTATCTTGGGTCATTTTTAGGCTCAAATAATGTAATGCATATAAAGCATTTTATAACTGTCAGGAATCTTTATTATTAATGTTATATGCAGTTATATTAAAGGAGCAGATCAGGAACACATATTTTGTTCAGAGATACATACCAAGGTTGTCTGGAATTTTGTAAAAATCATGCCTTGTTCAGCAACGTGGCAGGAACTGGAAAATGTTCAAATGAAGGAGGGAAGGTGGTGAGGTTTTTTTTTTTAAAGAATTACTATTAGACACTATTAAGTCTATGTAAATTAGTTCTTTAATTAAGACAAAGTCCAATGTGAGGCTTGTAGACTAGTCCTATGTGTGATAAATGCTTTGAAGGAGGAGAGGGAGAATGTGAGAAAACTTTCCCTAGTGAACATTTATTTGTCAATTGTAGGACTTAAACTTGAACTCCCTTGATTCCCAAAATAAATGGCATTTGTTCAAAGAGAGAGAAAGCAGGAACCATGTAAACATCAAAGAGCCGTAGAACATAAAATCCCAGCATGTTACCACATTAGACTTGATGGACCTGGGCTAAAATCCCAGATCTACCACTAACTTTGGTGACTTTGGGCAGTTTCTCTCACTTTTATGAGCCTAATTCCTCATTGATAAAGTTGAGATAATCATACTTTCATTACCTACCAGGCTGTTGAAAAGCTCAAAAGGTATAATGAATGAATCAATGAAAAGCATCTATTAAGCACTCTCTATGAGCCAAGAGCATTGCTCTCTACTTGAGATCCAAATACAAAAGGGAGACAAGCCCTGCCCTCAGAGAGCTTATAAAGTAGGCGTTCTTAACTTTTTTGTGTCACAATCACCTTTGGCAATCTGGTGAAACCAATTCAGCTTACATAGTTAAATAATTCAATTAAATAATTGAAGGAAATGCTAAATTTAAGTCAGAGTTTAGTGAAAATAATGATGAAACTTTTTTCCAGTTCAAGTTCATGGACCCTCTGAAATCTATCCAATGACCTAGGTTAAGAATACCTGTTCTAGTAGGGGACAAACAGCACATTTAAAGGGGAATGGTGTTTTGTCTTGATCTGGGAAGCCATAAGGATGGTGGGTCATCAGGACTGACACTCCTTTTCCAGAAGCTAGGGTAGTATTGATGTGATTGTAGTTCTCAGTGCAAGTAGTAGGCTATATGAATTTGTATTTATTGACTCACCAGTTAGGACAGCTGACACTCTAGAACTAGAGTGCCAAAGCTGAGTGCATTGGTGTATTTATGTGGATCTGAAGAGATCTGGTGGTCTGGAGGGTGCTGTCATAGGGTGGATGGCAAGAAAATGGACAGTGTGGATGGCTGGAAGCATGTGTATAATAAAGATAATGTATATAAAGTTCTACTTGCATGTAAGGTATTTTCAGTGTTATTATGAATACCATAATGCTATGATCCATATCTTTACTTATGTGATTCTGGTATCTGCCACTGGACCCTGAAATCTCTCCATTTCCAATTCACCTAGATATCTTCTTCCTTCTACAGAATGATGTACCTGGCTAAAATTTGTTAGCTCCTTTATTATGCTACTCCATGTCCTGATTGTTCTTCCCAGATAATGGAGCAATTAAAAGCACCACTGGGGGAAGAGAGACTTGTTTTGATTAAGACCTTTAAGTTTGTGAGGGAATAGGTGTGGTTTGTTTTATGGACAGATTACTGAAGATAGAAGCTTGGTTTACTCATATCCAAGGGTCTATGCTCTGTGCTTACTATGCTTAATTGTCATCAAAGGACTACTATTACCTCAGCACAGTGCCTGGCACATAGTGGATGCTGAATAAATGTTTGTTGACTGCTTGCTTGCCTTCTCTTGTATAGTCCAGATAATCCTTAATTTATGGAATAGGTCATTTCTAGTACACCGGAATTCCCAAGTACAGTTTTAGCAAAATAATAATGATAATGATAATATTTATATGGTGTTTTAAGGTTTGTAAATTGCTTTTACAAATTTTATTTTATTTTATTTTATTTCATTCCCAACATCCTTGGGAGGTAGATGCTGTTATTATCCTATCCTTATCTTATAGATGGGGAAATTGAGGCAAACAGAGATTAGGTGACTTACGCAGAGTCACATAGCTAGTAAGTTTTTAAGACAGAATTTGAATTCAGGTCTGAATCAAAGTCCAGCACTCTAACCATTTGTTACGCTTATCTGTCCCAATTTGATATAAAGCAAATATCTTTGAAATGAATCTTATTTTCCTATTTATAAATTGAGGAAACAAAATCCCTCATAGTTGAAAGAAAGCTTTTGATAAGAAAGCATTAATATAGAAGAAATACTTGTGCCACACTGACACTGTAAGATGCTAGAACTGAAGTGTTTGGTAGGACTCCTATCTGCAGTGATGTGATTCTACTATCTGCCTTCTCAACTCACTTCAAGCTCTAGGAATTTATCCCACACCTAGACATCTTCTAACTACATTTTTATAGGGCCCAGAACTTTCTTCCCTGCCTACTTCTTCTTTTGTTCAAGTATGTACAATATATCCAATAGAATTGAGTTACAGCCTTCTAGTGGGCATAAGCATCTAGCATGTGATACCCAACATTATCTTCAAAACTACAAGTTATAGAATGACTCCTCTTATCAGTTTTGTAAGCTTGAAATTATAAGGATAATATTCTTATATTCTTAATATTCTTAAATACAATAATAGAAATACTGTTGGCCTTGGAGTCAAGAGATACCTGTGACACTTAGTAGCTGTAGAAGGTTAGGCAAGTCCTTTAAACTTTCTGAGCCTTAGTTTCTGACTTTAAAATGGGGACATTTGTGCCGCTTGTCTTACAGAGTTGTGAGAATCAAATGAGATAATTTATGTAAAGCATTTTTTAAACCTTAAAGGGTTGTGTTTGAGTTGTTATTAGAGAAAAATTCTGGTACTTAAAAATGTAAAAACACTCTAATTTTGCTATAATAATTATTATAATACCCCTTATTTCATCTTTTAAAAAATCAGTTAATGTTGCCTTTTCTTCTCCACCATCAACTACCTATTTTTGCTTTCTTGATCACTAAATGCCCAGTGGAGAAGAAGAGGTTTTGGCTGCCCAGTACTTTCCCTAGTATACTCCTTTTTCATTATATGGCACTCCCAAACATCCTCCATGGCATAGTCTTTCCTTCCCTTGGGATTTTCCCATGGTATTTCTCTCTCTCAGAAGAGAAGTAGCATAGTTCAGTAGAAATTGTGCTGGATTTGGCATCAGATGACCTGGGTTTGAATCTGAGCTTTGCCACTCCATTATTTGTCAGATGAGAAGCTTGTATGATATAGTCTATACGGCCCCTTCTGGTGCTATATTTATGCTCCTGTTGTAGTGGGGCATTTGGGGATGCCATTCTAAGATCATAGCAAGCTGAGGCTCCTGTCATAGGCACATGGCTTCCATTCTTTATTGTTGTCATTTTCAGTCATGTTTGACTCTTCATGACTTCATTTTGGGTTTTTTACGGGAATGGTTTGCCATTTCCTTCTCCAGCTCATTTTACAGATGAGGAAACTGAGGCAAATAGGATTAAGTGACTTGCCCGTCTCACTGCCAGTAAGTATCTGAGGCCAGATCTGAATTCAGGAAGATGAGTCTTTCTGACTCTAGAAACCTCATTCTATCTATTTCACCACCTAGCTACCCCTAGCTTCCATTCTACTTAAGAATGAAAGAAAAAGTTAAAGAACAGCATCTTAGGTTCATTCATACTTTCATATGGTGAATGCTTTAGTGGTTCAGAAAAGGGTAGGCAGTTGGGAAAGGATTGATTTCTCTACCGCTAGCAGTCTTCAGGTAGAGGTCAGACAGACATTTCTGAGGATGCTAATGAAGGGGCTTGTGTTTCAGGTATGAATTCTGATGGAAGGAACTAGGTCAGTTTAACCTGGAGAAAAGAAGACTTGCAGGGGTAGGTGGGGTGGGTGAGGAAGACAGGATAGCTGTTTTTAAATAATTTGAAGCCGATGTCTGGACTTGCAAGTGAATTGGATTAAGTCACCAGCATTGCTTTCTCTTCTGGGTCCAGTGGCAAGACATAGATCAAGATGACTGGAGATGCACTGGGTACAGTGGGAGACCTTGGCCTTTTCAAGCTAATGTCTTTTCCAGGTCTCAGTTGGACTGATGCAACACCCATTTGGTGATTAAGGCTAGGTAAGAAATGAGGCAAAAAATGGCTTCTTTTACCTACTTAAAAAAATGAATCTGGGAGGGGAAGACCCTTAGGGTTTCTGGCCAGAACACAAGTGACTTATGGAAGAGGGATTGGACTTATTTAGCTTGGTGTCCCAGAGGGTAGAACCAGGAGCAATGGGTGGAGGGTATAGAGAGGCGGATTTAAGCTTGATGTAAAGAAAAATTTTTCATATAATAAAAGGTGTCCAAAAGTGGAATGGTTTGTCTTGGGAGGTATTGGTTTGCTTCTCACTGGAGGTCTCCAAGCAGAGTCAAGATGAGGACTTATTAGCTATGTTGTAGAGGGAGGTGGGGCTCTTGTTCAAGTACAGGTTGGACCTGATACTTCCTGATGTCTTTTCTGACTCTGAGGGTCTGTGACTGGGTCAGGTGACTTTTGAGGTCCCTTCCAAGTATGAGTCATAATAATAATAGCATTTATGTAGCACTTTAAGGTTTGACAATATATGATCTTATTTGATCTTCACAACAGCCCTGTGAGGTTTAACTCTAGCTCTATTATTTATCCCCTTTTTACAGGAGAGGAAACTAAGGCTGGGAGAGTTTAAGTGACTTGCCTGAGGTCACACAGCTAGATTTAAACACGGATCTTCCTGACTTCAAGTCCAACTCTCAATGCATTGCACTACTTTGCAGATTCTCTGTACTGTTTACTTAGAACATTTAGTAACCACTTCATATAAAATCTAGGTTTTGTTTATATAGGATGACTTTTTGGCATTATAAGATGACTTTTTGGGAGGTAGATAGAGAGGACAAAGTGGGAAATTTAGGCAATATAAAAGCTAGATATATTAATAAACATTTAATTAAAAATGCAAGTTAGAACTATGGCCAAAGGGCTATAAAAATATGCATACCCTCTGACCCAGCAATACCACTTCTAGGTCTGTTTCCCAAAGAGATCATAAAAAAGGGAGAAGGATTTATTTGTACAACAATATTTATAGCAGCTTTTTTTTTGTGGTGGCCAGGTATTGGAAATTGAGGGAATGCCCATCAATGGAGGAATGACTGAACAAGTTGTGGTATATGATTGTGATGGAATACTATTGTGCTATAAGAAATCATGAGCAGGCAGATTTCAGAAAAACCTGGAAAGACTTACATGAACTGATGCTGAGTGAAGTGAGTAGAAGCAGGAGAACATTGTACATAGTAACAGCAACATTGTGCAATGATCAACTATGACTGACTTAACCCTTCTCAGCAATACAATGATCCAAGACAATTCCAAAAGACTCATGATGGAAAATGCTATCCCCATCCAGAGAAAGAACTATGCAGTCTGAATGCAGATTGAAACATGAATGAATGAATGAATGAATGAAACATGAAAAATATTTTCATTTTTTTGTGGCTTTTCCCTTTTGCTCTGTTTCTTCTTTCACAACATGACTAATGTGGAAATATGTTTCCATGATTTCATATGTATAACCTATACCAAAGATTGCTTGCTCTTTTGAGGAGTGGGGATGGGAGGGAGGAAAAATTTGAAACTCAAAATCTTGTAAAAAATGAATGTCAAAAACTATCTTTATATGTAATTGGAAAAAATAAAATACTATTTACCAAAAAGAAAATTGCAAGTTAGAAAGATAGGCTCTGCCCTCAAGGAGCTTACATCCTAATGGAAGAAGGCAACACATAAAGGGATGCTTGAAATGAGAGGAGGATATCTTCACTGTAGCCTAGTGAGGAGTTGGCCATGAAGTTCTGTATATGCATGTGTCCCAAGCAAGATAAGGTGAAAGCTCACTTATCAGAGTCTGGTGACCTAGGTTGATAAAGAAGATGGTCAGAATGGAGGGCATACCTCTATAGCTTTTGAAACTGATTTGCATTGATTTTGCTATCAAGATAAGTTTATGAAGGAGGAATCCTCAAACTTGGGGTTATCCATGAAGCAACCTCCAAGGCTGATGTCGAGCAGGACATCTCCCTTTTCTGGCTAGAATTCTAGTCTTTTAGGTCAGGGGTGTGGAATGTGCAGCCTTGAGGCCACATGTGGCCTTCTAAGTCCTTGGGTTTGGCCTTTTGACTGAATCCAAGTTTTACAGAACAAATCTTTTTATTAAGGGGATTTGTTCTATGAAGTTTGGGTTCAGTGAAAGGGCCGCACTTGAGGACCCAAGTTATGTCACCTAGGAAATGCCCTTCTTCCTCCCCCTGTCATACATACACACACATACACATACAGAAGATTGGAGTTCAGGAGTACCATCCATGAACTATCTTTTTGGGACACATCTCCTACTGCCATATAGTTCTATAAGAACTCTGATTGGTAGAATTGCCCAGGCTGCTGCCATCTCATGGGCTTGGCCAACCCATGTTTTCATCATAGTTTGGGGAAAGATTTGCTTAAATTGTTGTAGGAACTCTTGCTCAACTTTTCTTACCTATTCTTTTAGTTATTGGTAAAGACAGACAGAAAAACTCCCCAGAACTTAACAATAGTGATCTTTTGGAATGAAGGTGTTGGTAGACATTGCTTAGTGTAGATTTTGGTCTATCCTAGGGCCTCCTACTATATTTATCTGTATCCAAAGCTATTCCTTCAAGGTCTGGCTTCTTCCATTCCTATCTTTGTGATTACGGGCAAGCCATGTCATTTCCCATAAACTTAAACTCCTTCTTTGCCAGGTAAGGCTTATTCTCTCTTCCTCTAGAGGTAGGGTTGAAGTTATGAGAGAACTTTGTAACACAAAATGTAAAGTGCTGCATAAATGTGAGCTAGTATTATTTTTCAGTTTAAAGAACACTTACCAAAGTCAAGGGGCATCGAATTTGCTAATTGCATTAGGAATAAATATCATTTAGTTTATTTAAGAAAAAAAAGCAAACAATGTATGGAAGAGGTGGCTGCATGTTGTCATGGAAAGAGCCCTGGGCCAGGAGAACTGGATTCTAGGCCCAGTCCCATCACAAACATGCTCTACGGTCATGGGCAAGTGATTTCACCTCTCTGTGCCTCAGTGTTCTGTGTAAAATGAGAAGGTTGAATGAGATGTTCCCTAAGGCTCCATTCAGCCCTAATTTCCCATGATAAAAAAAAAAAAAGAAGAAGAAGAACTAAGCTGGGAAATACCAAAGTTTAAGCTCTTACTGTGTTGTTTAGTTGTTCTTACTGGAAAGACTATTAAGGGATAGCTCTTAATGGCTGTCTATCTGTCAGAAGAAGTGCTTCATGAGAGAGCTGTAGTGGGGGGGGGAGTTAAATGATTGAAATAGTTATGAGACTTGGCTTCTGCATTTCCTGCCTTTCCATTTAAAATCTGCTTTAGTAATTACTGACCTGTGGGGGGGGGAATGAGGGAGAAAATTCCTTTTATGTTCCTTCATTCAATTTTCTTAATTTTCTATGTCAAAAAGGACAAATTAAGGTAAATGAGATTTTTGGGTTTAGAGAAGAGGTGTGGGATGGGGGTGAGGGTTGGAAAGAGGAGCTTTAATAAAGGTCTTTGAATGTATGAAGACCCCCTTACACTAGTGGTTCTTAACTAGGTTCATGGATAGATTTTGGGGGGGGTTCATGAACTTGGATGAGAAAAAAATACATCTTTATTTTCTCTAACTTCTAACTGACATTTAGCATTTCCTTCAATTATTGAAATACATTATTTTGAAAAGGGTTCCATAGCCTTCACCAGCCTAAAAAGGGGCCCATGACAAAAAAAGGTTAAGAACCCTTGCCTTACACAGAGGAAGACGGTCAGTTGTTAGAACTGCAAGGGACTCTCCAGTCCAAACCATTTATTTTACAGATGAGAGGAAATCGAGACCCAGAAAGAGGAAGAATCTTCCATTTGCACTGCGAATAGATCAAGGGGAATAAGGTTTTTCACTGAAGGTGGTAGGATTAAGGTTAGCTATAAAGAGGAGATTCCTTACAGTGAGGTCTCAATTAAACATTGAAATAGGTCACCAAGGGACATTGTGGAATTTCCTCTGGAGTTTAACACACACACATGCACACACATACAACACTAGTAGGATAGATCTTCTTCTGTCTTGAATGGTTTATGTGGTAGGCCTGCATGAGGACAGGGGGATGGTGTAAATGACCTTTCACTGTCTCTTTTGTTCTGTCATTCTTTGGCCAGGAAGAGTCAGGTCCCTTATCCAAGCCCCCTTTCTGGCCAAGATAAATCTCTAACTTTGGAATTTTTCTAGTCTCAGAAAATCAAAATTAATGATTGATTAAAGACCTTCCATGAAATGATTTTTGGTAGACTGTTTATTACCTAAAGGATGTCCTGTTTTTTGTTCATATTTGGAGGTGGCGGGGGGATGGAATGAGAATCTTGATGTTATTGAAAAGTGGACTGCAGGGACTGTTGAGTATTTCAAGACCTGAAATTAATATATCCTAATTTGTTGTTTGGAAGTGGTTAGCCACATTATCCTGGCCTCCAGCAAATAACAGAGACCATGAAAGGGCAGGAAAAAGCACAGTAGCTCCTTCTTGGGGGGGTTAAAAACCAGGGTATTTCAGAAATGTTGTTTTCTGTTTAAACCACTCCGTTTTTTTTCTTTCACTCTAAATGCCGACTTAAACCTTCAAAACTTGTCTTTTTTCTGGGAAGGAGGGGGGACTGTGTTATTAGGAAGCTTATTTAAAAAAAAATTAAAATTAAAATGACTGGGCTTTCCCCAAGCCACAGAAGCTTCAATGCTGCTAACTGCAGCGGAGCTCCAATAGAAACCCATGCAGCCTGGATGGAGGTTGCTGAGGAGCCTTATCACAGAGAGCAGTTTCAGTGTCCTGGCCTTTGGGTTACATTACTGGTACGTAAAATATAGTATGTGAGCTCCATGAGCTGTTTCATTTTTGTCTTTGTATCCTTGATACCTGGCACACAGTGGACCCTTAACAAATATTTGTTGTTGACTATATGAAAGGAGAAGCAAAATCCAGAAACTTGGGACTCTAATTTTGAATGCTGGGAAATTCCCTTGCCCTAAAAACTGAGAATTAGCATTTGGTGGGAGTGGGAAATGCAAGAAGAGCTCTCAGGTATGAAGTTCAGCCTGATGCCATCTCTGTCTCTTTTTTCTTTTCATAAGCTTTTTTTAATGCCTTCTATTTTATGTCACATGGTGCCCTCTCTAAGGACACCTTTGTCAACCCTACATTCTCCATGCTTTGCTCACTGCCAAGAAGGTCATTTTTCTCCACGGACAAAGTTGCGTTGAGGGCCTTGTGGGTCTTGTCATCCTCTCCTTTCCCCTCTAAGCTCCCCACCCCCTTTCCTTTTTCTTTCTCTTATCAAGCCCTGTTGGGGACCAACAGATACAAATGATGAAGTCTCTCTCATCATCATATTTCCTGACAGTCATAATCAAGTAACTGACAGAAATGACTCTGAATATCTGTCTCACTCTATGGACCACAAAGGGCTCCTGTGGGACCATCTCTTCCAAATGAAGCTCATCAAAATCAGTGCTGTTAAACCCTTCTCTGACAGGCCCCCAAGCAGACATACTTCTTCTTGACCATTGACTGAAACATTACTGAAATCTTTGCAAGCCAGTGTGGTGGAAGGCACACTAGACTTGGAACTAGGAGGTCTGAATTTGAGTCTCAGCTCTGACACTGACTGACTGTATGACCTTGAACGAGTTATAACTATAGTCTCTCTGAGGCGCTACATTACCTCTCTGGGTAGCTGTGATGGAAGCATTTTGCATTTTGCAAACCTCAAAGTACTCTGTGAATATGAATTGTTCTTATCTGTGACTCAAAAAGGTTCATAAGAAATAAAAAAAAAACCCCAAACATTAAAAGAGCATGAAAAGTAAAAAGGGGCTGGATTTAGCTGCTTAATGAATGCTCATTGATCAATATTTCATTTTATCAATCTTAATATTGTACATATATTTTATTCAGACTTGGAATTGAGAGATATGAGTATTTGAGGTCCAAAGTCTCTACCTACCAGGTGCTGTGGGAAATGGAAAACATACATTGTTTATTCAGTAGGTTGCTCCTTGGCTCTGAAGAAATGCTTTGCAGAGGTGCTAGGGTAGTCGGCTTTCTCCTTCTAAGCATGCTTTATAGATCATCAGACTTATGCCTAAGCAAATTGTTGTTATGATTGGCTCACAGAGAAGAACCCAGATGACCTCCTGAAAGGGCTGCTCCAGGTGTCTGTATGAGCCCAAGACTATACAAGACCCACATTATTGATCTTGGCATGGTGGAGGTGGCATTTTTGACTATTTGAATCTGGGCATGCAGCACATGGTACAATAGAACAAGTCTTGGGGTTGCATTCAGAAAGCCTGGGTACTAATCCTAGCTATTTAACCATAGGCAGAATATTTTACCTATCTGAGCTATGTTTTTTTTTTTCATCTGAAAGATCAGGATAATAATATCTGTATTGTCTAGATCATCTGTGCATTTTGAGGAAATTAAATTACTTCTATGTCACCAACCACTCCATCAATATGAGCTGTTTTATCATCTTGGGACATAATAATAGCTAATCATAAGAATAGCTAGCATTTATATGGCATTTCAAGGCTTGCAAAGTGGTTTACATTTGTTAACTGATTTGATCTTCACAAGGACCCTATGAGGTAGGCATTATTGTTATTTCTATTTTATAGATGACAAGACTGAAGCACAGAGAGGTTAAATGATTTGCCAAGGGTTACATATCTAGGAAATGTCTGAGGCAGGATCTCAACTGAATTCTTCCTAATTCTAAGTTCAATACCCTATCCACTGAACTACCTAGCCATCCCTGGTGGCTAAGAATGATAAAACCATTGAGGCTGTTGTGTTGTGGTCTAGTTATTTTGATATTTATGAATGTGGCCCCTGCTCCTCAGTTATACGGATCCTGACGTGGGAATTGGCAAGGAACTGAGACTATCACATCTGAGTAAGATTAATTTAACAGCTGAAATGGAACATGGCAGAGCTGGCTTGGTAAAAAGGGAATGCATTTCTTCACTTTGGAAAAAAAAAGTGAATTGGAAGTGTTCAAAACATAAGATGACCTGGAGGCGAGATTTTTAAGTTGGCACTAAAAGAAATTCTGTTTCCATAGTAAATGACTCTCCTCTGAAGTATGCTCGTGCCAATGGAGCAAATAAAAATAACTTCATGAATTAAAGTTTATGCAGTCAAGAATGATATTTCTAAAATATTGTACACTGTCTGAAAACCTCAGAGGCTGAGTTTACAATTGACATCCTTAGTCTCGAAGGTTAATGGTGTTTATTGAAGGTTAGACTATGCACATACGTAATTTTTAAAAAATTAATTTTGGTAGCAGGCAAGAGTCACATCTATGTTTACTGGCCCTAGGTTTGTGGGACAATTAAAGTATTTTGTTTTGTTTTTTCTTCTCTAGGAAAGTATGTCTTTGTCCTGCTTCATTAATTCTATTAGTAACTGGCTTACTTTTAAATTTGGTGCCACAGAAACTTTCCTCTGCTAGACTAAAAAGTGTTTCTCTTTAGTAACTGTTTGCAAAGTCAAAATATGTACTACATATGAGATGGTAAAGCTAGTATTTGCATCTCTAGAACTTAGCATGGTGCCTGGCACCTAGTAAGCACTTAATAAATCCTTGTTGGCTTGACTCTTTAATACCTATGTTTTTGAGGGGCACCAGTGGTATAATGTCTTAGATACTGGATTTGATGTCTAGAAGACCTGGTTCCTCACATCTCCTTATTATTAGTTCTGTGACCCTGGACAAGTCACATAATTTCTCCCAGGCTCTGTTTCCTCATCCATAAAAGTCATAATTATACTTAGATGATCATTTTCAGGCTCAAAAGAGAAAATGTACATGAGATGCTTTGTAAATTTTTAAATGGCATATAAATGTCACTTATTAAAACCGACAAAAAGTGGCAGCCTAAGGAGTTATAATAGGGTGCAATCCTCATTTTTTAGGACTTTGCCCTTGTTATTAAAGTCCCCTTGGAGGGAAACTTTTTATTCTTCCCTACCAGCCAATTGAATAAATGAGTATAGGAAATATGAAGAAAATGTGTTGAGATATTCTTGTGTGTGTGTGTGTGTGTGTGTGTATGTTTGTAGTAGTAGTAGCAAGGAGGAGGATTTTGTTTTTTTGTGAGACTTTTAAAAATGAAGATTAGGTTTATTTGTTCTCCTCATCCCCCTCCTACTTTGTCCCTCCTTGCCTCAATTTATTCTTTTTCTTTATCCTTATTTTACTCTTATTTTTAATATAGGCCCTGAAGCAACTACCTGAGTTAAAAAACAAACAAACAACAAAAAATCTAAGCCTAACATGCTAAGACAGTAGTAATCAATGAGAAATTCCAAAGTTTGATAGCACTTGAAAAATAAGGAACAAGCTCTTTTATTCATGTGAATTACTGATTAAAACCACATGAAAGCAGAACCTGGCTGGATCCCCAAGACCCTGTAAATATTGTTCCTCATTTAATCAAATTAAAAAGTCAGCAATACTTAGATGTTTATTGGCAACACAGTGGTTTTTCACCGATGCTTTAGCTTTATAATAGCACTCTCAGAGCTTCCTTTTAAGCTTTTCTTTCTTTTTTTTTTAACCACTATCATTTTTTTTTGAAAGTACTGACCTTCCTTTCTGCAATAGAGTTTCTAGTGGACCCTGTGTCTGAAGCTGTTGCTTTGACAAACTGTAAGGTCTTTGGAAGTAAAATTTCCTGCTGAGCTTTGGTTCCTTAAATTCCCAGATAATTCAATTTGATTTTTATCTTTCTTGTGATATCCTGTCACACTCAGAAGAAAGATGCTGGGGTGGAGGGAGGGAGAAGGATGGACAAAAGCTTTTCTTGGAGATAGAGTGCTGAGATCTGGTGAATTGTTAAGAATTCCTGCAGCAACCTGGCAAAGCGCATCTGGCCTGCTCTGCCACAGAGACAAGGCAATAAGTTTACTTCCCAGATGCTTTTGTGTCATTTCTTTTAACTAAGGTATTTACTTTATTTTTCTTCTTATTGCAGCAAGGTACTTCCACATCTGGGTGTGCAGGAAAAGCCTCTCAGTCTAGTTAAAGGAAATGAAGTCTATTGACTAGAATAAAACAAGCAAATTTCCTGTTTTGAGCCACTGAGACTGCATGTGTATCAGCAGGCTTAAGGAATGGTTGGGAGATATGGAAGGGTCACTGCATTTAAGACTGTTGGGAGACCTGGATCTTCCTGGGTGGCCCCGAAAAGAGTCACATCACCAGAAGGGCCTCTAGATTCTTAGCCGTAAAATAAGGAAATTAGATGACATCATGTCTAAATTCCAGTTTTTTGCAGTCTGTCTCCTTACTTAAAGGATTATGGAGTTGTAGAGCTGGAGGGGACTTTAGCAGTCAGCCTCCTTCCCTGGATTATTTATGAGGTAGTGAAGGAGTCACTAAATAGCAACCTGAGAAGGAATCTGTGTCCTCTGTAGCACCAACACTTTCTCCTAGAATCATTAGAGACTGACTGAGAGCTTGGGACCACGGGTATGAAGGATTCCTTAGCCTTGTCACCGTTCCGTTCATAGCCAGTAGCAATGGTGGGAAGAGGGAATGGTTTCTGCTTTTATACTTCTTTTATATTCTCTAATCATGTCTGAGGCCCCATGAATACATGGTTTTTGTAATGAAGGGTGGTGGCTGCTGGAGGGAAAGGGAGAGACTTGTCCTTGCCCAGACACATTTTCTCTGAGACCATCACGAAGTTTCTCCTGAATCAACTCAAGGCTTGCTTCAATACCTCCTTTGCCCCTAGACTAAACCATTGGTGGCAAGCTTTGTTGCTTTGTTCTTTGGGACCTGCACTCAATCCAGCAGCCAGATACAGTTGCTGTCGGTTCTGTGGAGTAATAGGAAACAACTAAGTAGCGCTGTGGATAGACAGCGCTGAACCTGGAGACAAGAAGACCCAAGTTCAAATCCAGACTCAGATATTTACTATCTGGATGGCCCTGGGCAAGTAACTTAACCTCTGTTTGCCTCAGTTTCCTCAACTATAAAATGGGGATAAGAATACCAGCTACCTCCCCAGGGTTGTTGTGAGGATCAAATGAGATATTTGTAAAGCACGTAGCATAGTACCTGGCACATAGTAGGTGATCTAAATGCTTATTCCCTTCCCTTATTGTTTGTTCTTCATTCTCAAAGAGCAGTCAGGGAGGTGATGCCATGAAATACAAGTGAATTGCATTTAAGTGAGGGAGAGCTGTGCAAAGTCACCAGCCTCACTTTTTCCTCCAGAGCCATCTGAGTCCAGATACACATCAGGATGACTGGAGATGGTCCCCATTCCCTTTTCTAATGGAAATGACATAGAAGCTTCAAGAGAACCCAATAGCCCTGCAGCCCAGCTGTGACGAGTGGAAATAGAATGGCTCTGTATGCAAATTCTAGAATCCCTAGGGAAGAGTTGGTAGATTGGGGCACCCATAAAATCATACATTATGCTGGGCCTTATAGTCATATTAAATAGGAAATGGGGTCTGGAACTGTGGGGAACTCTTTCTCCTTATTCCTGCTTCTCCTCTCCTACTCCTGCAAGTTTTAGCTTAAGTCCCACCTTCTCCAAGAAGCCTTTCCTAGTTCTCCTTAGTCCAAGTGTCTTCCTCGTGAGACTACCCCCAATTCATTCCGTATCTATTTTGTTTGTGCAAGATTGTTTGCATGTTGTCTCCACAGTAGACTGTGAGCTTCTGGAGAACTGGGTTTGCTTTTCACTGTAATTTCTTTGTATTCCCAGTACTTTGCACAGTGCATGGCACATGTTCAGTTGTTTCAGTCGTGTCTTACTCTTCAGGAACCCATTTGGGGTTTTATTGGCAAAGATCTTGACATTTCCTTCTCCAGCTCATTTTACAGATGAGAAAACTGAGGCAAAGAGGGTTAAATGACTTGCTCAGAGTGATCTACCTAGTGCCAGATTTGAACTCAGGAAGATGAGTCTTCCTAACTCCAGACCTATCACTCTATCCATTGCACCACTTAGCTGCCCCAACCTGGCACATAGTAGGTGCTTAATTAATGCTAGTTGTCTGACTTATACTGCCTGGCAGGAGTTCTCTAGTAATGGAGCCCCAGAAATAGTTAATGGCCAGTGACCCTCATCAGTGGAGCAGTCAGTCAATAGTAGGCCAGCCAGATAGTTTTGAATGATGACTCTTTAGCTGCTGATTGACTTGTTGATTGGCAAGGCAGGCGGCTTGTAATAGTGGACAGAGCAATATCTGAAGGGAGGAGAATTTTCCTCTTCTTTCCTCTTCCTTCTGCTGATTCAGCATAAAAGGAAAGCGATGGATTACAACCTGAAGAGACAGTATGTCCACAGGTGCTCTAGAAATGCCAAAGCAAAAGTGGATGCTTATGTGCTGAAGGTGGTACATTGGAAAGAGTATTGGGTTTAAAATAGGGAAACCTAGGTTTGGAGCCTGTCTCTTATGTCACTTCACCTCTCTAGGGCTCAGTTTCCTGCTCTGTAAAATGAAGGGGTTGGACTAGAAAGTTCACTTCCAGCTCAGAGAAGAAAATCTCAGTTTTTAAACAAAGATAGTAGAGGAGGCTGTTCTGTACTCTCCCCTTCTGGCCTATGGGGAAGATGAATGAATGCGGCTTTTGTGAAGCATTTTGGGCTCCTCTCTAGTTGGTGTCCTTATTTACATATGCTAATCAACCCAGTTAAACGCCTCCATTGTTATGTTCCCTGGGTATGTGTTGGGGGATGTAACTTTTGAAAATTGCAATAGCAAGCCCAGCAATCATTCTCTCCCCACATTCAATTCATTTTTAGATTAGGGCTTGATATGAAAGCTCTGTGAGAGTAGGATCAGTGCTGCTGCAGCCAAAATGTGGGCGAGGATGTTCGTCCAAAGAGCAAACTTCTTTATGAATGATGACACAATGCATGAAAAATGCACCATCTCACTGACAAACGTCTTGGCATGGTGCCCCGGGAAAGCAAGCTGAGCCTGGGTGTATTAGCAAACACACACACACACACACTCACACACTCACACATACATACTCTCTCTCTCTCTTCTCTGTCTTTGTCTCTCCTCTCTTCTCTTTCCCTTCTTCCCTCCCTCTCCCCTCCCCTCTGTCTCTGTCTCTGTCTCTGTCTCTCTTTCTCTGTCTTTGTGTCCAGGCCCCTGTCCTGATGCACTGTGTCTGTTGTGCTTCTTTTTCTCTTTGGATTCCCTGAATCAGAAAGCCTTCTTTTGCTTCTTGGAGGAAGTCAGAAGAAAGTCCAGGAAATGCAGAGAAATATGATGTTGTAACAACACGGTGGGTTATTCCCCACCATCTTGGAGAAGATGGTGGGATTGGAGCTTGAGTAGGTTCAGTCTAGGGATCCAAACACTGGTTATTCACTGACCTAGAATTCCTGCCACATCCATCTGTTGCCTGTACTGCGCTGCTTGGAGTAAGACCATGTCTGTCTTGGCACAGTGTGTTCAGTCATGGTAGTACTCTAGGGGCCCCAGTCAACTTGTTCTTCTCTCATTCTTGGACCCTACTGGTGTCCACACCATTGAATATAGGTAAAAATTCTTTCATCCTATTTCCTCTCTTTGTATTCTTATCCCATGGTTTGCTGGAGCCAGCTCAAACCAACTTTAATTGTCAATTTTTTCAGTGTGAGCATTTACACCTTGAAAAATTGGCAAACAATATAAATCAAGGCTTGTTTTATGGTTTCCTTGACTGTCTAGACTGAAGAAAGTTATGGAGAAAATATTAATAATGCAGGTTAAATGCAAAAGTGTTGTGTATAATTTTTTTTGGTAGAGCCAATTGTTAAACATTTTCCAGCATACCCCTTCATCTCATCCTTATTTATTTCATACTAACCCCAATATAGTCCTATTATACCTCTACTACCCTCCTGGTTTGTTGTGCCTCCTGGAACTTTTGCTCTATTGTTAAGAAACTCACCTTTCACCCACTATTTTTATCTTATATTCTTTCCATCTTTTGATGCTCATGGAAATCTGATTACAGATAGAATTTAAGCTCCTTGAGGACAGGACTGCTTCATTTTTGTTTTGGAATCCCCAGTGCCTAACACAGCATTTGGAATGTAGTAGGTACTTAAGAAGTGCTTATTGATGGATTGAGGAAACTGAGCCCCACCCTCTCCTCCCTATGCCCTATTTAATCTTGGGTTCTCCGTCGCTCAAGCTTCCAAGCCCAGGTTCTTCATTTGCCTTTGAGTCCAGCATTCACTGAGTTTGTGAGGCAGAGGCTAAGGCTGGTGGAGTGCAGAAGGAAAAAAAAATCTTTCTTGTAAGACCCTTTGTTATGCAGCTGAGTCAATACCCTCTGTTGGAGTCACTGCTGTTACTTATCAGAGATGGAAACTTTTGAGCCAGTAAACAACCGTTAAAGTGTGACCTTGTGGGAGGAGATGGAGAATGGTCAGGTGAGTGGGTAGGGAAAGGACAAGGTCTGAGAGGGGAAAAGAATGGGGAGGAGGGTGGACAACTGTAGGTCAAAGACCAGGGAATTTCATCTAGAAGCACAAGGACTTAATTGGAAATTGAGCCACAGTCTAGTGGAAATTATTGGCAGAAAAAGTGTGGATTCTGCCATTGAGTCTTAGCCTTTTAGAACTGTGAAGAAACCTTGGGTATCTTGTAGTCCAGCTCCCTTTATCTTCATCTGTATGATTATTAGAATGTAAGCTTTGTGTAAGCAAATGTTATTTCATTCTTTGTGCTTTCATCCCCAGAGCATAGCATATAGTGTGTGCTTAATTGTTGATTGATTGATTAATTGATTTGTGTGACCTATTTTTCTTCCAGCTCAGGTTGGGGTACAGATGTTGTTAGATGTGACCTAACAGGATCCACAGTACTTATTATCTATAGCATATTTACTTAGACCTGTGCTGAAATTTAAACTCGGATTTGGAGTGAGAGTAGCTGGGTTCAAAACCCAGTTTTACCTGCGTGACTTTAGATAAATCACTTAGTTTCTCTGGCCTTCAGTTTCTTGTGCAAATAAAGGTGTTGGACTAGGTGACCTCTAGCATTCCATTTAGCCCTAAACCTTTGATGCTATGATGTAGTTTAACTTCTTTATTTTAGAGATGAGAAAACTGAGGCCCCGAGAGATTGAACCAAGTCTCCCAGGTTCACACAGCTGATTGGTTTTAAAGTGCTGACTTTCCTTTCTGCAACATGGATCTGGGATTAGAATCCAGGTTTCACTCATCTGTCAATTAATCACATACAACTTTTATCCCAACCCATAGAAAATGTGAAAAAAACAGCCTAAAGTATTTGCAGTAGCTCATACAAAGTTCCCATGATTCCCCTTTCCTGTCTAGTGAATCCCTCTTTTCCCCCAGGGCCTGTGCAGTCCTCCAAACTCATATATATATATATATACATATATATGTATATATATATATGTATATAGGCCCCCGACCTTATGATGCCACCTTAAAGACCTTTGACTCCCTATCGAATGAAAATGAACTGGGGATTGCTAGAGAAACCATCCCCTTCTCAAAGACTTACACCACCCAAATAAATCATAGTAACAGGGGCAGGCAAAGTTCCTGTTTCTGTTCTCCTACTTCTTGGCTGTATTCCTTTGCTATTCCTCCATCTTGGAGGTTCATGAGCATAATCCTCTTTACCCTAACAGGCTGATGCTACCCAGGAATTCCCACTTATCTCAGAACTCCAGATTCTGGTCTTTCCAGGAATTTGGTATTGTTTAGGAAATTTTCCCCCCCTCTCCCTGTAGAACTCTTTGTCCTTGAACTCTAAGATTTAGGGTTCCAAGAGAGGCAAATCCAAGGCTGGAACTGCTGAGGAATTCCCTTTTTCTCTCTGGAAGGCAGTGGCTCAGGAACTCTCATTACTTGTCAGTGTGGTTCCCCTTTCTTGGGGTCATATGACTGAAGGAATATGCAACTTCCACATACTTCTGCCACTACTTCTCCAGGGCTGGGTCCAGGCATTCAACCCAGAAGCTCTCAATATTCTATCGCTCAACTGCTCCCATCTCATAGGATGAATAGGGGATGCTTAGAGAGTCCTTGAGGGGCTATGCCAAAGTACATTCTCAAGTCTCTGGTCTCTGACCAATGCTCAGAAAAGGATAAAATGGCTGAACCTCCAACTCACCCTCTCTCCCCTTTTTGTAGGCCTAGCATAAAATGGTGACTCCTACCCAAAATAACTCCATAATAATCCAAGATAATCAATTCATCCCCAGGTGATGAGATACATCAAAGTCTTGAGCAAAGAATTACCTCCTTGTAAGTTACTTCCTTTTTAACTTTGTCTCTCTCCCCCCTCCTCCACAGCCTCCCTTCCCCCAAATTACAAATATAAATGGGAAATGGAATGATCTTACACTAGCATTTAATGACTTTGTGGTAGACTTTGATTGTAATGTATTTATATAAAAGATATTGATTGGAATAACCTTTTGCAGGGTATGCCTGTTATAAACAATCATGAAATTGATCCATGATTCCTTGATGAATGTTTTCTTCTGGCTTGACTCTTGATGGTAACTTCCAAGCTTTTTGTCCTTTGGATGCCTCCCAGATCACTTTTCTTAGGCCTGCTTGATTTTCAGAATAATCCTTTAGCATAGCTAATTCCCTAGGAGAACTCTCATTCTTTCAGGCCAATTATCCTTTCTCCCACTCAGGCCTTAGGCTGTTTTGTCATATCTTCATCAGAACCTTGACATTTGGGATATGGGGACCTTGAATTTGGAAGTGAGTCTTGTAGCGTCTGGGTTTTTTTTTCTGACAAGGAAAATAAATATTTCGATTCTCTGTTGCTCAACAATAAATATCGTCTCTAACAACAAATAATAAATTCTTTCTCTAAAAATAAACAGCTACCAAGGAAAACAAATATCTTCCCAGTTTCAGACTGGGAAGGACAGTGTGAAACTGGTTGCCAGGGGATTACAACACAAGCAAAGCAAGAAAATGTAAAGAGGGCATTGAGCTGCCCTCAGTGGAGAGTTCAAGGCATTGGGTCTGGATGAGCCACTTTTCAGGGAGCTGAAGCAACTTCTGCATTTGATTGCTGAATTGCTGTCTGTGACCTTTAAGGAATCCTGGTGTATGGGAGAAGTCTCAAAGGCTTATAGATGGCAGTTATTGTCATATTTTCAAAAGGGCAAGAAAATGGATGCCTCAAACTGTAGGCTAGAAAGATTGACATTGATTTCCAGGAAAAATTCTAAAATAGAGTTATTAATGGAAAGTGTGTGAGTGGTCAGAAAGGGAAGATGTAATCAATCACTAAGAATCAGCACGAGTTCATTAAAAATAAAATGATTTCTAAAGCCCTATCCAGCTCTGACTGCAGTTACTATGTACCTGTAAAATACTAGATTCCATTCCTGTGTCTGATACTTATTAACTTTGTGATGAAGGGCAAGTTATATAACCTCAGACAGCCTCAGTTGCTTTACCTGTAAAACAAAGATAATAATATTTGCAGTACCTATTTCATGGGGTTGTTGTGGGGAAAACACTTTGTAACCCTAAAGAAGTGTATAAATCCATGCTATTGTTCTCATTATGAAAAGTAATAATTACAATAATTATAGCAATAAATATGCCACATTAGCCATATTTCATTTTTGACAAGTTGAGACTAATAGATGGGGACAATGGCATGGATAAGATACGTCTTGATTTCAGTAAAGCATTCTGATAATCTCTCGTGATATGCCTCTGGAGATAAGAAATGGTTGAAGAGATACATGGAGAAATTGTACAGAATTGGTGTTGTGTTAGAGAAGAAACTCATTATTTATTGGTATGGTATTGATTGGGTTCAGTTTGGGCTGCCTCATTTTAAGAAGCACATTAATAAGCTGAAGAGTGACCAGAGGAGGGCCACCAGTTTGTGACATCATATGAGGATTGGCTGAAAGATATTAAGATATTTAACCAAGAAGACTCAGGGGACATTAAAACTGTCTTCATTCATGTGCAGGTTTATCATGAAGAAGTGAGATTTAAGCTGTTCAGCTTAGTCCTAAGAGGACAAAATACAAACAATGTGTGAAAGTTGTAGAGAGGTTTGACATTAGGAACAATTTCCTAATAATGAAAGCTGCCTCAAAGTGGAATGAGTTGCCTCAGGGGGTAATGGGTTCCCCTTTACTGGAGGCCTTCAAGCAAAGGCTAGATGGCCATTTGTCAGTTGTGAAATAGAGGAAGGAATAGACCATGTGGACTCTGAGTTCCCTTCCAAGTGTATAATTCTGTAAATTAACCTTCTCTCTTGTGTACACTTACAGATTCTTCTCTTCCCTCTGGTGTTTTGCAATCAGTTGATCTGTCTGAATAGTTGTTATAGGGTTCTATAGGACAGATTTGTTTTTCTCTATCCCCTTTTCTTTTCCTTCTTAGGCTAGATTGTCTCAGAAGGGGAGAAGTACAGAGAGGGTTGTCTCTAGGAAATGGCCCATTGCCCTCTGCTTAATCCATGATTGCTCCTGAGATGGCAGGAAGAAGACTTCAGGATGGTTTACACTGATTGAGAGATCTCATTCTCTCTCATTGACTGGCTTTATTAATTTGTTCATTTGGCAGAAGTTAATTTGTGTGATGAAGAGTTTTTTGCTTTTGAATTCCAATCCAAGGTGGTGGTCAGAGTTCATCTAAGAATACCAACTCTAGGGGCAGCTAGGTGGCACAGTGGATACAGCACTGGCCCTGGATTCAGGAGGACCTGAGTTCAAATCCAGCCTCAGACACATAACACTAGCTGTGTGACCCTGGGCAAGTCACTTAACCCCACTGCCTGGCCCCAAAAAAAAAAAAGAATACCAACTCTGATTTCACCAATCTCTATTGGTAATTGCCAATTTGCCGGACTGGATCTTTAATCAAGATATTTTCTCAAATAGGCTGACTACGTTTGACATGTATATATATATATATATATACACATATATATGACTATTAATCTAAATAAATGTCTTATTATTATTAAATTCATTATTGTTGGTTGAAAGATATTAGGATGTTTAACCAAGAAGACTCGGGGGACATTAGAGCTGTTCTTTTTTTATATATAGCTGTCACTTACCATTAACTCTTCTCTCCCCTCCCCTATAGCAAAAAGGTATAGTTAAGCTAAACAAATAAACACATTAGCCATGTTGAACTGTACCCATCATCAAGAGGAGAGTGGCTTGTTTCCCTGTCAGTTATCTCAAGTAATGATTGGTCACTGGCATCAATGAGTATTCTGAAATCTTTTATTGCTGTTTTCCTTTATATTCTTGTTGTACCCATGTTTTTCCAGTTCAGGGAGGATAATTAAAAATGATCACAGCAGATCACTCTCACTAGTCAATTTGACTTTCCATCAGTTCTTATGATCTCTTTCCAGGCCAAGCTCGCTTCCCAGATTACTGGCAGATATCACTGGACTTCTTTAATTAGAGAGAATGTCTGTGTACAGTCTTTGAGCTGTGTCCTTTAATTTGTCCCATAAATCTGAAATGACAGAAGTTTGGGGGGGGAGGGTGTTTAATTATTAATTAAGATTCATTAGAGCCAGAAGGCACGTCAAAGATCATTAAAGTATGAAAGACATTAAAGACCCTTTAATCTAATACCATCATATTATAAGTGAGTAGACTGAGGCCTAGAGAGATTGGGTGACTGGTCCAAAGTCACACAGGTAGTAAGTGCCAAAGCTGGGGTTCTCCTTTACGTTCTGATATCAAGTCCAATGTTCTTTTCATTGGACCATGCTTTCTCATTTATTCAGGACTAATTCCTGCAAAGCTAAGTTATTCTCTGACAGAAATATGTATATAGCTTTCAATGTGTCTCTTTTTGCATTGGCTGTTTTGAAGATTAAAGGTAAAATTGTGTTAGATGCTGCAATTAAATCAATAGAGTAATGTAAATTAGTCTATTGTTTCTTTTTATGAAACTACCTCTGAAATGCCATGTATTTCAATCTCTTTTTTATGTACTCACAAGACATTGGGTATATTATTTTTAAAAATGGCTTGGATTCTGCTGGTCCATAAATTCACAGAAACTACTTTTACTGGTTCTTGAAATGTCCTTCCATTAGACTGCAAGCTCCTTGAGGATAGGGACCATCTTTGTTCCTTTTTGTATTTCTACAGCTTAATACAGTGCCTGGCACATAGTAGGCACTTAATAAAAATTGATTGGTTGATATCCATTTCATTTTGCTTTTTGGTTTTTTGAATTTCAGCAAAGATGACCAGCTAAATGCTATTGCCTATTAAAGGTATTCCAAATCGTTAAGTATATGTCTCTGAAATTGTTGATGCAAATTTGAAAGCGTTCGCAAGGTGAATGTCAGTTTTTTAAAGCCCAGTACATTGCAATGAATTCTCATCCCTATTCAGGATACAGACCAGGACTCAGACACTTGTTTAAGCCTTGATGATACTCAACAGGGTTAAGCAGCGTCTGTGGGTATCATTAGCAGGTCCAAGGCACAGACAAGGGAAAGGAAAAAAAGGAAGATAAAGTAGATTAAGAAAACAGGGAGAATCAGAGAAAGCAGAAGCATCATCATAGAATGTTAGAACTAGAAAGGACCTCAGACGCTATCCAATCCAACCCCCTCAATTTACAAGTGAGGAAACTGAGACTGGAAGCAACTTGGCCAAGTTAACCTAGGGAGTGACTTGGCCAAAAAAGAAAGAGAAGAGAAGGTGCATGTGGAGGATGTCACCTGCAACTTCACCAGATATAATTAGGTTAGACATTTTCTGAAATTCAGAAAGCCACTGTATTCATAGGTGTGTAGGCCTTTGGTGAGGTTATATATGGGCAGTATTTATATTACTTGTTTTTAGAATATAGTTATAAATATAGCTTCTGAGAATTATCATGTGTAGTGCATGTGTAGAGAGCCAGCCTGGATATCATGTGGACCTGGGTTCCAGTCCAGGCTCTAATGTTGACCATCTCGGGGATTATGAGCAAGTCACTCTCAATGCCCTGTGAAATTAATTTAGCCTCTAAATTGTAGATGAGCTACCAATCTGTATCAGTGGAAGGAACTTTAGCCCTGGGAGTTTCCAGGATAGAAATCTAGTTTTCTGGATTAAATCACAGGTTCAGGCCATCTCTCCCCTTACTTACTTCACCTCCCCCACCCAAAATGCCTTTTCAGGAATGTCAGAGATAAAAACCACTTCACACATTCATTTGAGCTTTTCCTGCCTGCTTGCTCAACATTGACATCTCAACTTGAGAAATCTCTATATACCCCACAGCTCCAAAACTTAGAATTTAGAGAACGTCAGAACTGGTAGGAGAATATGTAATCCACTCCCTTCATTTGGCTCAGAGGTAAAGTGCCTTGTCCAGCGTCATAAGTGGTGGAGCCTGGAACAGACCCCAGCTCAGTGGACTTTGCACTCTGCAGCAAGCTGCCTCTCAAAGTGTGGGCTCCCTGAGGGCAGGGACTATGTTTTGCCTCTTTTTGTACATTCCCCCGACCTTAGCACACGGGACTTGGCACATACCAGGTGCTTAATAAATCCTTATGGACTGACTACTTACTGAGTCTTTCTCCCTTTCCCCCCTAAACTTAGATACATGGGGTTGGAGAGAACACTGGGGTACAGTCTCTTAGACACCTAGGATCAAACTCAACCTGAAATATCCAGGCAAGTGGTTAGGGGTTCGTGAAGAAATGCCCCAAGGCAGGACTAATTCTTGCTGCTGCACTCCAGGTTCATGGAAGTTTTTCTCAATTTACTCAGCTTCTACTGGATCTGTCCTCCAGAGCTGTTGTAGTGGTCACCTTTTGGGTTGTCATACACCTCCATGTTATAGCTCACATTTGGCACATGCTAAGCATTTAATAAATACTTGTTGATGGATTGATTTTTATATGGAACTTGACACTTTACAAAATGCCCTCTTCATAATAATCCTGTGAGGTAGGTTGAATAAATATGATAGTTTCCATTTTCCAGCTGAGCAAACTGAGGTTTATGAAGTAAAGTGTTTTGTTAAAAGTGACAAAATTATTCAGGGGGAAGGGGAACTCAAATTCAGCCTTTCTGACTTTGAGGCTAGTGCTTTTTTTTTTATTTCTTATTCTGTGTGTCTCTTGTAGTGATATGACCCCAAGCATCCCAACCCAGAGAGAATCAATAAGGAGAAGAACCCTAGGTGAGGCTGGCTTTGTGGGGTAACCACTCCCCTTTCTGCAACGGGCCATTTCTTTACGGGATTCCCTAGAGATTAATCAGAGGACAAACCAGGAGAGTGTTTTTGGTTGGGCCTTGTCTTTCGGAGGAAAAACAAACAACTTTAAGAGCAGCAAAGGGCCCTGAAGCCTGGCATTTTGGTTATCTTTGAAAGGATATCCTGTCCCGAATCATTTGTGACTTATTTGCCTAAGGGAAGTTTATGCAGAAAGGGTGTTGTAGTGAACAGATTACATTTTTAAAAAATGTACATTTAGAAACAATACAGTTGTTTTTTAAAAATCAGGGGAGGCCACCCCATTGGACCCACTACAAACCAAGATGGGGTTTTTTTTTTCTACTTTGTAAGTTTTATGTTTTAAGCATAAGGCAATTGAAATAGAATGTCAGCCAAAGATAATCTCCTCTTAATATCTGATCTGGATACTAAATGTGGAAGACAAGTTCTTTGTGTCGTCAAGTATATTTTATCTGTGCTTTAGAAATATTATTATCATATTTTGTTGGAAACTAAAGCAGCCTTTTTCTGCAGTTTGCGTACTATGATGCTGGGTTTGGCCAGTGGGGAGTGGATGACCTGATGAATGTACTCTGTTAACAGTAAATATTTCAGCTAGTTACTATCAACTTAACATTCTATGCTCAATTCACCATTGGGCAAATCAGGCAGTGTGCCAAAGGTTCCTCCCTTTTTGGGTCCTGGTGGAGGGCAGTGGGGATTCTCAGAAGACTGAGAATCTGGAACACTCTATTTCTGTGGTTCCCAAGCCTGGGCCAAGTGGCATCTGTTGGTGCCTTGGCTATCTCCTTTTTGGGAACTAGCAGACTGGAGAGAAAGGACAATTCCTTTAAGAATTCCTAGCTTCCTTCAAAACTCAGATCAAATAGTGGATTCCTTCCATGAGTTCTTTCTTGATCTTTAATGCCACCCTACCTTCTCATTTAATTAGACTTTGTATATGTTTTGCATATACTTCTGTTTATATGTTGTCTACTGCAGTGGAATGTAAGCTACTTGAGGGCAAAGGCTTTACTTTTTCTCTTTGAGTTACATATGTAATAGGTGCTTAGTAAATGGTAAGTGATTAATTGATCCCTTTCCCTATTCTTTCCCCTACCTCACTCAGTTAAATTAACCCAAGATTTTTGGTAAACTAGAATGACTAACAAAAAAGAGACAGCTAGAAAAGGTGGAATAGCATCAACCTCCAGAAATTTTAGGCTATTAATGGCCTCTTAGCTGTTTCAAGTAAGAAGTTACTTTTTTGGGGGGGGGCTAGGCAATGGGGTTAGGTTACTTGCCCAGGGTCACACAGTTAGTAAGTGTTATGTGTCTGAGGCCAGATTTGAACTCAGGTCTTCCTGAATCCAGGGCTGGTGCTCTATCCTCTGTGCCACCTAACTGCCCCAGAAGAAGCTACTTTAACTCATCTCTTTGACCTTGTAAGGGTAGGGTAGCATGGTAGAAATAGCACTAACTTGAGTGTCAGAAGACCTTAGTTTTAGTCCTAGCTTATTCATTAACTAGCTGTCTGATTTTGATTATCGCTTTCTTAATCTCTCTGGGCTTCACTTCCTTCGTATATAAAATGAGGGGGTTTAGACTACGCAGAGGGTTTTTAAACTTATGGACCATGAACATTTATAAAAAAATGTTGATAACTATTTCAGTATAATCACTTTCCTTTGTAGTTCTATGCATTTTATTTTATACACTTAAAAACATTATTCTGAGAAGGGATCCAGTAGCTAGGTGGCACAGTAGATAGAGTACCAGACTTGGAGTCAGGAAGTCCTGAGTTCAGATCCAGTCTCAGACATTTATTAGCTGTATGACCCTGGGCAAGTCATTTAACCTCTGCTTACCTCAGTTTCCTCATCTGTAAATAAGAATAATAATAGCAGCACCTATCTCACAGGGTTGTTGTGAGGATAAAGTGAGATAATTTTTATAAAGCATTTTGCAAACATTACAGAGCTATAAAAATGCTAGCTGCATTTATTATTATTATTATTATTATTAACCAGACTGCCGAAGGTCTGTGACACAGAAAAAGGTTAAGAACTCTTGGACTAGATAACCTTTCCAGCTCTAATATCCTGTAATTCTAAGGCTGATCCATCTGGTTGAATGTAGTCAATTCTACTTAAATGTTGGAATGTGGAGTCTGAGGAGACTGTATGAAGGAAATGGGCTTGTTTCCTGATCCCCTTCCCCGCAATCAGGACCAAGACCTTAGTCATTGCTTCACAGGAAATGGGATCCCCTGAGGATATGAATAAAACAGGAATGGATTTCTATAGTTTTATGTTGTGGTACCATCAAGGCTATCTATCAACCTTCCATTTACTCTGTATTTGTCTTGTATGTATCTATTTATATCTAGTGTCTCCCATTAGACTGAAGCCTCCTTAAGAGCAGAGGCTATTTTGGCTTTTTCTTGGTATCACCAATGCTTAGTGTAGCATCTGGCATGTAGTAAATGCTTAATAAATGCTTAGTGGTTGATTAATGTCAAACATTTCCCCTCCTCAGAGATTTGTAGATATTTTGGAGATGGTCAGCTAGTAGGGGGAGTAAAATCATCGTCATTTGTCTGATGGGAAAATTGAGTCAAAGTTAATTTAAATAAAATTTCTCAGACTTTGAGTTAATAGTGAGTTTTTAAAAAATGGTGAAATTATTAACATAACTATTGTCATTGAGGTAAAATTGGTGAGAATTGATATTTGACCATAGCATATTTCACATTATGATGATTATAAACTTCTAGGGCAGGGGTGGGGAACCTGTAGCCTTGAGGCCACACGTGGCCCTCTAGGTCCTCAAGTACAGCTCTTTGATTGAATCCGAACTTCATAGAACAAATCCCCTTAATAAAAGGATTTGTTCTGTAAAACATGGTCTCAGTCCAACGGCCACACCTGAAGACCTAGAAGGCCACATGTGGCCTTGAGGCCGAAGGTTCCCCACCCCTGCTCTAGGGACCCTTATCCCAACTCCTGCTCAACAGTCAGGTGTCTGAGCCACAGCTTCCTCTCAGGATTCAAGTGGATACTCTGGAGGGGACAGGGGTTTTTCTTCTCTAATGCTATTGGTTCAAGACTTCATTCTGGTGTGTTGTCTCCAGATCAATAGCTAGTGAAACCCCAGTTTCATTTAGCCACTTAACATTAATTAACTCTTCCCCCTTTTTTTTAGTGAGGCAATGGGGTGAAGTGATTTGCCCAGGGTCACACAGCTAGTAAGTGTCAAGTGTCTGAGGCTTGATTTGAACTCAGGTCTTCCTGAATTCGGGGCCAGTGGGAAGAAGAAACTTACTAAAAGTCACACAAGTTAGCTCGGGGAAGAGCCAGGATTAGGACTTTGGTTTCTGAAATCTTAATCTGGGGCTCTTGACATAGTTTTTTTAAAATATACATACACAACAGGCATCACTACTATCACCAAAGCTCATGCTTTTGTAAATCATTATGATTACCAAGGGCTTTACAATCAATCATTACTTCATGGGATCCTCATGAAAGCCCAGTAAAGTAGGCAGTGAAACTATTATCACCTCCATTTTACGGATGAGGAGAGTGAAAGGATTTGAACTGACATAGCTGGGGCTCCAACATGGGTCTTCTAACTCCAAGTCTTTCTGTCTTTCCATGACACTTCTGCCTGTTTTTGTACCGTGTCTCTTTTCAAAGGGTGAAAACTTAGTTGAGCAGCACCACATGAGGGGCACCAACTGATGTACCTCAGGCCAGAGTTTGCCCATGTGGAACATTTAAATTCCCAGTATTGGAATGATGATTGACTTGGGCTTTCACTGATGAGCCAAAATTATAAAAGGCATTCAGTTTAAGTTGGAAAGGGCCTTTAGGGACAAATCATTAGGTTGACAGAGAAGAGAGCAGGCCTTCAGCATCATGAACTCCTAGGATGTGTTAGCTGGAAGAGACTTTAGAGATAATCTAATACAACCCTTTCATTTTGCATAAGAAGAAACAGACCCAGAAAGGAGTAGTAGTTTCCTCAACATGGCAGAGAAATTAGAGGCAGAGGTAGGACTAGAATTTGAATCTATTGACTCCCAGGCTTTTGGTCTTTGAATTTCAGCACAAAACCTTCTATACACAGGCTTGGCCCCATTTGCACAGAGTCAGGGTCTAGGGTAAGTGCAAGGACCCTTGAGCTTTGAGGTCCAAAGTTACCTCATAGGGATTATGCAACAGGAATTTTCTTTGTGGGGAAGAAACCCAAATAGCACTTTATCTTGTAGCTGTTTGACGCCTATCATGGTGGAAAATATGAGTGAGTGAGTGATAAACGTCTGGGGTGGGGCAGCAATTGACTTTTTAAAAAAATCCAAGAAAACAAAGTAGAACAGTCCTGCTCAAGAGACATTCCAAGCATAGTTTTTGTTCTGTGTTTGGAAGAAAACTGATTTCCCCCAATGCTGGTTTCAGGAGCAGACCACGGCTGCAGGTGATTAGCCAATTCCTACTTTGAGTCATTTTGTTCTATTAAGATAATTCGCATGTAGTTGAAACCCCAGGAGAATATGGCAAAAAATATCTCCATGAGCTCTTCTATGACTGTTCTAATCTATTAGATGGTGTGAATGGGCTCCTTAAAGGGAGTAAGTATATTTTCCATTCAAGATAAGTTAGCTACAGTGAGAGGCAGTTGAGTATTCCTTGTTAGGCTATTAGTATATAATTTAAGAACAATTGAACAAGTATTTATTAAGCTCTTGCTGTATGCCAGGTACTCTTCTAGGAGCTAGGAATATAAAGAGAAAAATGAAACAGTCCCTGCTCTAAATAAGCCTATAACAATATTTTTACTGGGTAATAATAATAGCTCATGTTTATATAATATCCTTTTTTTTTTTTTTGGTCTAGGCCTGCGATTTCATTAGTATGGGGAACTTCCACTGGGCAAACTGGTATTTATTCTACGACTTATAGTCTTACAGAATTGAGTGAACCCTGCAAAGTGGAGTGACTTGCCCAGGATTATGAAGTATCTATCAGAAGTAGGCCTTGAACTGATTGGTCTTCCTAACTCTGAGGCTTTCTATCTGTTTTGCTGGACTTCCTCTCACCTTTCTGTTTAAAAAATCTCTTCCTCACACTCAGTAGGAGGATTATCATCCTCATTTTGCAAGTCAGTCATAAGTAGGGAAAGATGCCTGGGGTTTCTGATACCCTGAAACATCAAAATTTAAAGGTGGCTGCTAGTATTTCTCCATCAGTATAGAAACAACTGAGTTTAGCACCTTGCTAGCTAGAATAATTAGTTAAAATAGGAAGTTACCAGATGGTAGCTATTTTCTGCTGGGGGCTGTACCTTAAGTGAGTTTCTCCTAGGCTTAGCTTCATCTTCTTTCCTCTCCTCCAGCATCAGCCTTCCCAGCAATCATCCTTGTTGTCTTGGAGTCTCAGCCCATGGGAGAAGCACTATCTCTAGGTCTATGTCTCCCCACTTACTACAGGGTAGTGTTCCAGGGTCTGTCTCACTGTTCCTTCTATTAGATTTGTCTTATGAAGTTGACTTGAGGACATGTTCCCACTGCTTGTTTCAGGCACATTTTGTAAAGTTTGCCTCCAATTCCAAAGTTGCCAGCAGTGGCTCTGCATGAATTAATTTGCCTATGATTAAACTTTGAGTAAGTGTCAGAGCCCAGACTCAAACCCAGGTCTTCTGATCTCAAATCCAGTCCCCTTTTGAGTATATTATGTTGCCAGGCATGGCTGTAATAATTCACCTCCATTAAATAATAAAACTCAGATATGATAGAAAGTGGCTTATTTTATGAATCTCTGCATGAATTGATCCATGGCATCTAATAACAAAAAACAAGGAGCTAAAAGAACTCAGCTCTGTTGCCATCTCTGCCCTTGAATAGCTGTGTGAGCTAAGGCAAATTCTTTACCTCTCCAGATCTTCATCTGGAAAATGGGATATCTGGAACATTTCCCCTGCTGAACAAGTAGGATTGTTGTAAGAATCAGATAAGTTTGTGTATAGGAGGTATTTGCCAAGTATAAAAGTTTCATATAGATATGAACAAGTATGGTTATAGGTCATATCAGTTTGACTTTGGAAAACGTAGATGGTATGGTTGCATTGGTTAAATATAGAAAGATAGAATTGTTAATGTTCATAAATTTTCTTCCATGCAGGGGAACCACATGAAAAGGATGAGGGCAAGCTGATCTAAAGCAGAGGTTCTTAACCTTTTATGTATCAGGGACCCTCCCTTGGCAGTCTGGTGAAGCCTATGGAACTCCTTCTCAGGATAATGTTTTCCAATGCATAAAAAAGCAATAGATAGGGTTACAAATAAAGCCAACTATATTGAAAAACAGCTATCAAAATATTAAGAAAAAATTCACAAACCCCAATTAAAAAACTTTCAATCTAGAACAGCTAGGTGGTGTAGTGGATAGAACACTGGGTCTGGAGTCAGGAAGACCTGAATTCAAATCCAGCTTCAGATATTTACTAGCTGTGTGACCCTGAGCAAGTCATTTGCCTCACTTTCCTAAAATGAGGATAATAACAGCACCTACCTCCCAGAGTTGTTGTGAGCATCAAATGACATAGTATTTGTAAAGCGCTTAGCACAGTGTCTGGTACATAGTAGGTGCTATTTTCACTTCCCTTCCCTTTCCTCCCTGCCTCCTACTCCCCAACCTTGGTCTCCTTTCTTTATGTAGTGAATAAATGGGATCATTTGTGTATTAGTTTCCTAGAAGCTAATTTTAATGCCACCAGGAACTATCTCATAGGCTTTTAAAATTTGGAAAGGATTTGAAAAGGTGACCTCTAGGTGAAAACCTTCAGATCCTATGACCACTTCCTGGAGACAGCTAGTCCTTTGCTTTCTCAGTTTTATTTGTTTTATCTTCACTGTGAAGACATTTGAGACATGGGAAGAAAAACATAGAGAGAACTCTATACTTTTTATGATTAATTATGTCCTTTGGAACTGGGGCCAAGTCCAAACTCAAGGTAGTAGGAATCTTTGGTTTGTTTTATAATCTCTTTTTCATAAGTACACATGACTGATTACTACAAAGAGATGTTTAGAAATAAGATCTCGTTCCTTCAGATTCTTTTTATCCATCTTGTGGTTCACCATAGTTCAAGAATTCATCACAGTGGCCAACCTGCTCCAGCTGCATCTGTCTAGGCTGGTCCTTAGGTGCAGACATCTGGTACCAAGCCATACTCAATACCTTTCTCACTCGGTAAGACTCAGCAGACTTTGCAGTCCACGGATATTGCTTTTGGGAAACCAAGGTTACCTCCATGCTATGATGATGCATCAGAGTAGGATTTTTGTGCTGGTCCCTCAGAAGACTTTGAGAAATCATTAGCCAGAATGAAAAAGCGTAACTGATAGAAGGATGAGAATTGAGGAGGTGGCAAGGGAAAGATCCTGCTTAAATAGGTGATAGGAGTAGCAGTGGTAACAGAGTTTGTCTGAGCTACGTAAGCATCCTGCTCAGCATCCTAGTGTCTTCGTTTTTGATAGAATAGTCAGATTGAATTTGATAGAATGTCAGATTGAATCTTGGCTGGTAGCTCAGGTGAGAGGTGAGGAAGGCCTAAACTTCTGGCTAGTAGAAAGGAGGAGACAGATGTAACAGGTGGCATAGAGACAACATTGACATTAGATGTTTGTGGGGGTAGTGGTGAGGGAGTGAGAAAAGTAAAAAATGACTAAGATTTTGAAATTTAGGAGAAAGGATAGGTTTTGGGGGGAAGTAAGTTCAGTTTGAATACATTGAATTTGAGGTGCTAATGAGATTTGAAGTGAGATTTCTGTCATTCAGTTGGGAATGCATGGCTGGGCCTTCAGGACATATTGGGATAAGGGATCTAGGTTTGAGGGTCATTAGCACAGAGGTGATGGCAAAAGCCACAGGAGTAGAAGAGATTGTCTAAGAGAAAAAGTGAATGTAGGAAGGAAAAAAAGAGTACAGAAGCTAGACGTGGGGGATACTTATATTTAGAGGGTGGGAGAGGGATGGTGAAACCTTGAAGGAAATGTTGTGCAGAAAGGAAGAGAATCATTGTTGAAATTAAGGAGCAGAGATCATCCAGAAAGGAAGGGAAGAGTGGTCAATGGTATCAAATGTTACATGGAACATTTTGAGTGTGTAGTGTGCCAATTTCTGCAGAGAGGAAGATAATGGGTTTCAGCATCAGTCTAGAACCAGTATTGATCTTTGCATTTGACTTTAGTTGAATTGTCTTTTAAGATCATATTCTTTTACATTGTTGTAGTTGTATGTATTCTTTTTCTTTCTGGTCCTGTTTTCTTCATTCTGCATCTGTTCATAGGGCTGCTATCTACACTACTTATCTCAGCCCACCCCTGCCTATTACTGTCCAATGATTTGAGTCAAGGAACTTAGTTTCTCTGGACCTGGGCTTCTTACTGTTCCTCAGACATAGCCTTTTATTTCCTGTCTGTCCCCCATGCCTGAATGCCCTTCCTCCTTACTTCTGTCTTATAGACTTGCTAGCCTCCTTCAAAACTCAGCTCAAGCATCACCTTCTACATGACGCCTTTCCTGATCCCCAGGCTGGTAGTGCCCTCCCACTCAATTCTACTTTACTAAATATGTGTGCATATATGCCTCTATGTGGGTGTATATGCCAATATATGTATGCATAAACACATGATACATATATGTGTATTATGTATGTAGACAGTAAAAACCAGAGCAAAGGCTCCCATGAACTGATGCGGATGAAGAAAGCAGAACAAGGAGAATAATACACACAACTTGTTCAGCCATTTCAGTCACGTCTCACTCTTGGTGACCCCATACTGTCCATGGGATTTTCTTGGCAAAGATACTGGAGTGGTTTACCATTTCCTTCTCTAGTAATACACATAACTACAATAATGTAAAAGAAAACAACCTTAAAAGACAGAACTAAAATCAAATGCAACAATAGATACTAGTTCTAGACTGATGCTGAAACCCATTATCTTCCTCTCAGTAGAGAAGTAGTTACACTTTACATTTGAAGTGCTACATATAACGTTTGACACCATTGATACCACTGGAGCCAAGACTTGTCTTACTATCCATTTTCTACCTGGCTGTGCTCCTCTGCCCCTGCATCAGTTACTTCTCTCTTTTTTCCAACCATCCTTTTCAGCTTTTAGGAACTGTATTTTGCTTTTTTTTTGTGTCTCCAGCACTTAGCATAGTCCTTTGCACATAGTAGGTACTTAATAAATGTTTATTGACTGATTTGTGTGTGTGTCTGTGTGTTTCCCACACACATGTTGTTTCCTTTGATAGAATGTAAAATCCTTGAGGTCAGTGACTCTAGGACTGTATTACTTCTGTCTTTGTATCCTCAATGGCTAGCAGGTGCTTAATAAATACTAAATGATGTCTAAGGTCCTTTCCATCTCTAAAACTATGATCTTATCCTACCCATGTTTTTCCAAATTATGTATTTCTGTCATTCCTTATGGCACAGCAGTATTATATTACATTAATATATCACAATTTGTTCAGTCATTGCCCAGAAGCAAAAAAAGTTATTTGGAGATGAGAGTGGGTGAATTTAGAGAATGAGTAGAGGTTCAGTTGGGAGCATGAGGGGAGAAGAGGTTTGGAGCAAGCCCTGTGAACAAATGTTATGGTCACTCAGACATACTTAAAAGGATTACCATGCAGTAGTGAGAGCCTAGTGGAGGTTAGATAGCAGCGTGAATTCATACTGGACTGAGTCAGCATGGTTTTGTGACTGTGTAGTAGTGGGTTCTGGAATAAGAGCAGAGAAGAGGGATGCTAAGGATCAGCTATGTTTGCAGATTAGCGGGTTTGGAACAGTGGAAGAAAAGTATGTTCTAGGTCCTGTCCATGCCCCTATTCTCACCTCCTCCTCTTACTAATGAGTATGTTGTCTCATGTTAACTCTCCCTGAGAGGTAAGTAGTATTATGCCCATTTTACAGATGAGGAAACTAAGGCTCGGGAATGTGAAGCCAAGACTTATCCCAGGTCTACTCATTTTAAGTCCAGTGCTATTTCCACTATAACAGGCTTATAGACTTCTTGTTTTAAAGGAACGCATTTGTTTGAATTTCTCAGTGTGGAGGAAGAACCTGGGCAGGCCTTTGGCATGAAGATGAAGATCTAGCTCTTGGCGGGTTTCCAAGTGTTACCAGAGGTAGCTGATTTACCATCTAGCCTGTTTGGGTCTGTGCCCAAAAATTCAGCCCATTTGAACAAATGCCTATGAGCTCATGAATCAAACCATAAGGCTATTTGATCTCTTTTAGTTGGTTTAAGGTTATAACTGAACCCTTCTACTTGAACTAATTACCGAGAAAAAAAAAACAGCCAAGTACAGAATTTTGTGGATTAGCTGGTATGTGGACAGATTCAACAGAAACCAGACCTACTGCGTCTAATGGATTGTTTCATTGCATGGAAAACCAACCCAGGTAATGACTTGAGTTACTACCCTAGCCTTAGTATTATCTGGTGGGAGGCTCAAAACTTCTCAGTTATTGCTTTCTCAGCCCTATTTATTCCAGAATCTCAAAATGGTGTCAATGTGCAATTCTACTTTTCTCCTGTTTAGAAATGAAACCTATAGTTCAGAACACATGATACACTTTGTTTTAAGCATGTTGAGAAACAGAAACAAAGTGCAGGATGATATATAAAATCTAGTTGGTGAGATAGTACTTAATTCAACTCAACTATTAAGTACCTACTATGTGCAAAACATAATGTTAGATGTTGAGGATGAAAAGATAAAAAGCAAGTAGTCTTTTCCCTCAAGAAGCTTACATTTCATGAAATTTGTTCCCATTGTTTCCTCTGCCTGGCATTTCCTTCAGTTACCTCTTTTGTCACCTGAAATCCTACCTATCCTTCAAGGTCTGTTTTTTATGTCTCTATGAAACCTTCCCAGATTGTCAGAACTAGAGTCATTCTTCTGAGGTTTTATAGCACTTTGCTTTTGCTGTGGATATGTGCTTGTATTGAATTTTATTTTGCACCATATTTTTAAGAACACATATACATGCATGTGTGTATATTTATACATATATATGTATATATGTGTGTGTATGTATATGTGTATGTATGTGTATATGTGTGTGTGTGTGTGTGTGTGTGTGTGTGTGTGTGTATAAACGTTCCTTTCAACTAAGTGCCTTAAAGACAGGCCCATGTCTTCCTCAACCTTTGTGTTCCCCTTAGTTCCTACTTAGCATAGCATGTTACGTTCATAGGATCATTGAGTTAGAGCTAGAAGAGACCTGAAAGGTCATCTGGTCCAACCCTCACATTTTATATGTGAGGAAACTGAAACCTAAGGAAATGAAATGATTGGCCCAAGATCACAGAGGCAGTAAGTAGAAAAGCTCAGATTTGAACCCAGGTCTTCTGACTCCAAAGCCACTGCTCCTTCCATATGGTGTGACTTAAAGACCTTCAAGATTTCTTCTAGTTCTAGCACACAGTTTTACATAAATAAATGAGCTTAAATAGATATACATCTGAACAAAGGGTAAATGAAGCAATGAAGTGGGGGAATGGGTTAGAAGAGGAACACGTAGAGTTTCTGAGAGTTCTAAGTTTTGCCTTTCTTCTGAATAGCCCAGGAAGGTTTGTAGAAGAAGTGAGGCATTAGGAGTTGCTAATTCTTAATTAAGGGCTTTCTCCATTCTACCAACCTGGTCCCACCTTTATCTCAAAGAGCATCATAAATGCCTACTTTTGTGTGACTACTGCCATTCCTTTAAGAAGGCACTTTGGGGATGGGAAGGGGGTGTGAAATAGAAGGATGATTTTTTCCTGAATTTTAAGAAAGTTAATTGTTGAGAAAAACAATTATACATGTAATCTCATAACCAAAGCTTGTTGGTATGGAGCTCTCTTCTCTTTGGTGGAGATCAGTTTTCTGCACTGGTTTGAAGGGCCGGGTAGAATTGGTAAGAGTGAGAGAGCTCTAGCCTTTGTTAAGATTCTTTGGATCTTTTCTTCAGACACTACGGTGGTGCTGGTTCCTTCTGGCTTCCAGCTGTGAGAGGTAAGATGGAGGAAGGCAACCCCACTTCAGATGGCTAAGGAAAAGACTGAAAAGACAGGAGAGGAGCTGGAAGTCTTCATCATGTCTTTATCCCCAGCTGTACTCAACACTTTGGAGAACTTCCTCTTTAATGAGATCTAGGACTCTCTTGGTTAAACTGAATTACCTCACTCCCAGTGGAAGAATTCTTTCACTCTATACTGTCTGGTATATATTCTCCTATGCATAGCTTTCCCTGATTTCTGTTTTGCTACCAGTTTGGATAAATGGACTATTTACTATGTGTGTTCATTGTAGAACTGATTTTTGGTGGGAAGGGGGTCAGGATTTGGATATAAAGCTTGGGGTCCCACTTCCCCCCAGTAGTGAAACAATTATCAGATGTTAGATTGAACCTGAAAACCTCATCTCCTAGAATCTAATACCTAGACTAAAAATATTAATGGAGCACATGGATATAATTCTAGCCCAGTACCCCTCTCTCTAAGGAGAGCAGAGGATTCTGACCTCTGCCATCCTGCTTCCTCTCCTGGCAAGGAATATAAAGCCGTCTCTGGAGAAGACTTCACTCCTTCCCTTTGAGTGATGCAGTGGCCTCGCTACGTATGGGGCTCTGTCACATACAGATCTGCGTGGGTGAAGGCAGGGAGAGGATTGATTGGATATGAAGTTAATGTAGTGGAATTCCATGGTTCCTTCTCTTGGCCTGACAAGAGTAGCAAGGAAGGAAATGCACACATCCACTTGGGGGATTTTCGCATTTGTGTAAGAGAATGTACTTCCTGTATGGGTGGGGACTGGTTGAAGAGAGGGGTGGAAATTGAGAAAATAGGGGTAGGACTTGGGGAACTAAGATGTGATACATATTTTTCTTTGTAAGGAAGTCTATGTTTTCAAGAATGTGTATTTCCAACTCTGAAATGCAAGGTTTCTGTAATTGAAGCTCATTCCAATGACATCACAGAATCATAGAATGTGAGGACTAAAAAGAACCTTAGAAGTCATTGGATCTGATTCCTTCATACTACAGATGTGAAAACTGAGTTACAGAAAGAGAGACTGGCTCATTCAGGACTAGACTCCAACTCTTCTGAGTCCTAACTCAGTACTCTCAACAATAATTTTTTTTTTTTGGTGAGGCAATTGGAGTTAAGTGACTTGCCCAGAGTCACATAGCAAGTGAGTGTTATGTGTGTGAGGTTGGATTTGAACTCAGGTCCTCTTGACTCCAGGGATGGTGCTCTATCCACTGCACAACCTAGCTGCCCCTACAATAATTTTTTTTTAATCTCCTACACGTAAATGACTGCATTTTGAAAGAAGACCCATATCTGGGGGACTATTCATAGAATACTTTCATAAAGCTATAGGAGTCAGACCTGGAGATAACCTTAGATATTGTCTAGTCAGCCCCTTCAAGTGAAGAAATTGAAAGACAGAGAGGGGAAATGGACAGTTCTAAAGGACACAGTTTAAGAAATAAAGAATGATTAATTTGCATGCAGCATCTATACGAATGGGTTTTTTTTTAAAGCATGCTCATTTTACACAAACCAGTCTAGTGTCCCTTTTTGTGTTGTCTTTCTCCACTAAAATATAAGCTCTTAGAGGGCAAGAACTGTCTTATTTGCTTGTATTTGTAACCCTAGTACTTAGCACCGTGCCTGGAATAATTCCTAGCACTTAATAAATGCTTTGTCTGCACCCCTCTCCAAGGTAGGGATGCTACAATTTTGATAAAAGGGATATTTTAACAGCATTGTTTAAAAATATCACTTGATGGTGACTAAACATGCCTTTAGCCTCTGATATTGTGAAGGAAATTATTTTTAATTCTCCTGGGATGTCATTTGGGAAAGGGTATGCAAAATACTTACAGCAACATCGCTTTTAATGGTATAAGGCATCTGGGAAAGGTTTTGGGAAGAAATGTTAGTGTCACTATGCAATACAAAAAGCATTTCTTAAGCATCTGTTCTTTTCCAGGCACTGTACTAGGCACAGGGGAATACTAAGAGAAGATCAAGAACAGGCCTTTCCCTTGAGGAGCTCATGTTTTGTCATTACTTTATTTTGGGCAAAGGCTCCTGCAAAATGTCCCTAGCAGATATCATGAAGACAAATACAGTTCTCTTTAGAGTCTGAAGGCCTCTGTGAACTCAGCTTTATACTTGCCATAATTGGAAGGGAGAAAGCTTATGTCATTATGCCTGATGAGAAAGCCAGGAAGCTTCTGTTTGCAATGGTAAAGGAGGGAGCTGGGGAAGAGAGTCGTTACATCTACCATTTTCAGGAAGTCTTGGTGACACTGGTCAGCCTATCTGTTGTGGTAATGTCAGGGGACCCTTTCCAAGCCATTCCAATGAAAGTTCTTCATTGGTCTGCTTGGTTAAAGGAACTCTTATGGAAAGGGTAGGAAGGGCAGCTGGGAAGTAATGGACTCAAAGAGGAGATCTAACCACATAAAATACTTCCTTCAGTCTTCTGTTTTCTGAATTAATTTGGCCAGAGATCATTTTGGGACATGACATATATTGCTTGAATCCACAAATGCTGGTGTAGGGTTCTGGTGGTATAGAAGGAAAAGCCCTGGGATAAATAGGGCAGTAAGAAGAATTTGGGGCCAATTCATGAAAACTGAACCTATTTTAAGTTTTAAAAATAACTGTATGAAATTAGTATTTTGGCATAATTTCACACTTAATATTTTAGAGGGAAAATATCTCTACCACTGACATATTTTCACGGTACTCCTATTTGTATCATAAGTCATGCCAGGTTTCTGAAGTACTCAGGTTGAGAAATGTTTTTTTAATTTATCTAGTCTTCAAGTCTAGAGGTATAATTGTCTTGGAACAATGTGTAGAAGTCAATCAATCAACAAATATTTATTGAGTACTTACTAGTTCTTCATCTAAAGTAGGCTGCTATCTGTGTTTTGAATCGTCTTGAAAGGTTCACTTCATATGGTTTACCTCACATTGTGAAATTTACACTAAAAGTTTCACTTTTAGGTTATCAGACACTCCTAATAAGAGGCCAGGCTATTCCCTGGGAAGTTAGAAAAGGCTGCTTTCCTAATATCTTTGCTTTTAGTCCCTCCTTTGGCCAATCTGGGGTGGGGAACCTGTGGCTTTGAGGCCACCGTGGCCCTCTGAATCCTTAAGTGTGGCCTTTTGACAGAATCCAAATGTTACCGAACAAATCCTTGGCTGCAGGTTCCCCACCCCTGTTCTAATCCATCTTTCACAGATGTTGTTCACTTGTGTCCGACTCTTTGTGACCCATTTGGGGTTTTCTTGGCAAAGATATTGAAGTGGTTGGCATTTCCTTTTCCAGCTCATTTTACAGATGTGGAAACTGAGGCAGACAGGGTTAAGTGACTTGCCCAGGGTCACACAGCTAGTAAGTGTCTGAGGCTGGCTTTGAGCTCAGGAAGATGAGTCTTCCTGATTCCAAGCCTGGCACTCTATCCTCTGTACCACCCAACTGCCCTAATCTGCTACCCAGTTGACATTCTTAAAACACAGATCTCGCCATATCACTCCCCTTTCTCAAGAAACTCTAGGATAAAATATGACCCTTTCTGTTGGCATTTACAGTCTGTCACCAGGCCAACCTTTCTAGACATTTCACAGGACTGCCTGCCGCACTCCATGTTACAACCAAAGTGATCTGTTTGTTGTATCTTGTCCATGACTTTCTATCCCCCACCTCCTAGAATCCTCTCTCTCTCATCCCTTTTGCCTCTTGGCATCTCTGGCTTCTTTAAGGTTTGTCTCAGATGCCACCTGCTCCATGAGACCTTTTCTGAACTTTCATTTGTTCTGGTCCCTGGTTTTGTCATCTATAAAATGAAGTGATTGGACTCCATGGCCTCTAATGTACCTTCCTGAATCTATGATCTTATGATAATAATAATGATAATACTTTAGATTTCTATAGTGCTTTATTATTATCTCAAAATAAAAATTATGATAATAGGAAATTATATCAAACTATATAACTTATATTTATTATAATTAATAATTGTCATGATGATGATAATAGTTTCATTTTCTATAGTGTTTTACTATTAAATCATTTGACCATGTAAGCTCCTCCATTAGATTGTAAGCTCCTTGAGGGCAGGGACTGGCTTTTGCCTCTTTTTGTACCCCCAATGCTTAGCATAGTGCCTGGCACATAGTAGGGGCTTAATAAATGTTTTTTAATTGATTGGCTGATTGTCATATTAGCTTTATAGGTGGGGATAGGACAGGTACTATTAACCCATTTTCCAGGTGAAGAAACTGAGTCTCAGAAGATTAAGTGACTTGCCGAAAGCCACACAGCTAATAAAAGTAGATTGAGAACTCAGATGTGAGTGTTGTGCTTCTAGGTCATATATAGCTTCTTTCTATAACATTGCCTCTCCTGAAAGTCCTGGGTATTTTGTTAGGATGCAGGGGTGCCAGGAAGAAAGAGGGGGACATCCTCAAAATAGCATCCATCTCTTCAGTTTCGCCTTCAGTACGAGGATCCTCTTCTCACTGCTTCTTTATGTCTGTAGTCCTTGACTCTGGAGGACACCACTAGCCATCGGTATTATGCCCAGTGTGTTTATAGACAATGAAAGAAAGAGTGTGTGTGACGGGCACTGCAGGTGTGCTCCATCTTACCTACTGATGATGGCAGCCACTTGAGCTCACCCTCTGTAGCCCTACTGCCTGGGCTCATGCTGAGCCTCCATGGCCCTCATGGTTTCTCACCAGCTGGTCGCTCCCTGCTGACGTAGCTCCCCCATTGACATTGCCTTCACATTGTGCTTCAAACACGTCCCTTCTGCCTGCCTCACTCAGCTCGTCCTGGCGTCCTGTAGCCAGGTCCCTTCCTCATAGCTGTTAGCTGACCCCACTCTGGCTGTGAGGTCAGCCTGGAAAGATTTCTAACTTCTTCTAAGGGGTCTCATCCTTGACTTTCCTTGGACACTTGCCTAGCTTGTCTTTGATTTCTCTTCTCTCTCGGGCCAACTTAGCAACTGACTCTGGGCTCCTACCACTAACATGGTCTGTCTGCCTTGTGGAGAAAGATAGGGCCACTTGTATTGCCAATCCTATCCATCATTAGCACTGCCCTCCATCTTCTTAAATTTTTCTTTAAACAAATGTTTCCAACACCCAAGGAGATCATCAGGTCACATTCCTGGAGCTCCAACAGGCAGACATTCACTTCTATTTATTTTCAGAGATTTCAGAAACTATGCATTCCTATCCCCCATCCCAGCTCCCATACATGACCTTAAGCAAAAGAAGACATTTAAAAAAATTAATATTTTAAAACTTTATGAGAAAATAGAGGCACTGAGTGGGTCCTAATGTTTTCTTTTCATAAGCTGTCCTCAAGATGTTTTAAATTAGAAGTAGGTCTGCTTTTATGGTGCTGCTGATTATCTGTTGTTTAGGTTAGTATCCTCAGCACAAACACAGAGTCACACATACACCATGCCCCTGGGAAGCTCTTCTGAGAGGTATGTTCCTTTTGAGTTTACAGATGTTTTCAGACCATTGTTTTTGTCAAGGATTTCTGGGCCTCCCCCTACCCTGCTTTAGTCTTCCCAATTGTGTGGACTGTGGATTGTAAACAAATATTCTTTTCTCCCTCCCTTCAGGAAGTGCTTAATGTCTCTGACTTCCAAGCCTGGCATTCTAACCAAGGAATGAGTAGACACTTCAGTTGTGTCTTCCCAACTTTAGAACCCCCTCTGGAGGGCAAAAGACAGTAAAGTCTCTGCCTTTTAAGATCCTTGCTATCTTTCCTCTTCCTGGGATTCAAGGAAATCTGACTGCAATTGGGACTTTATGCATTGCTTTGGGGATTGAATTCTGTGACCTCTGAGGTCCAGATCTAAGAATCTGTCTGCTCCTTTACATAAAACTTCTACTCCAGTTTATTGTCTCCTAATATCCCATCTCTTGGCCCTGGTTTTTGCCATCTTCCCTGCCCACAGTGCCCTTACCTCTTTTCTGCTTCTCTGAATCTGCCCATCTTTGAAGGTCCAGTATTAGTCTCACTATTTCATGACATCTTCCCTGACCCTTCCAACACACAGTAGTCTCTCTTAGTTAAGAGGGAAAGGCCAGCAGAATATAATGTACAAATAAGGCTTAATTAATGGTGTAGTGCAGTGGTATCAAACTCAAATAGAAACAGGATGCTAAAAGCTGTGTAAGGATCCTTACAGCCACTTATTGACTTAGAAAGCCACACATTAACATTATCTATGTTTTATTGTATTTTTATTTATTTTGTTAAATATTTCCCAATTACATTTTAATCTGCTTTAGGCACTCTGGAATGTTGTAAGCCATAGGGGGCCATGTTTGACTCTCTGATGTAATGGAATGGTGTAGTATCTGAGGAAGGCTTTGAACTCCCTTCTTCTCGAGAGCCAAATCCAGCATTCTGTCCCCTGCACCAGGCTGTTTCCTACTTAGCACAGACAGCCTCTTTTCATTTTATATATACATATGTAATAATATTGTATACATGTATGCATATATTTCCTGTCTTCTCAATTAGATTATAAGCTCACTGAGGACAAGGACCACGTATTATACTTCTTTGTATAGTTATGCAGTTCATAAAATGGCCTTCTTTGCATAGTTAATCTCAAGACTATGCTAGCCAAATATCATGTGTTTTAGGAAGTCTTCTGTATGTTTTTTTCCCTACAAAAATAAGCTTATAGTTTACTTTCAAATAGTACTTTATGGTTTCAAGATGTTTTTGTTGTTCAGTCATTTAGTCGTATTTGACTCCTTGTGACTCCATATGGGTTTTTCTTGGCAAAGATAAGGGGGTGGTTTGCCATTTCCTTCTCCAGTGGATTAATGTAAACAGAGGTTAAGTTACTTGTCCAGGGTCACACAGCTAGTGAGTGTCTGAGACCAGATTTGAACTCAGGTCTTCCTGATTTCAGGCCTAGCACTCTATCCACTGCCTCTGATTATAATTGTTTCAGGGTACTTTATATGTATATTCTCATTTGAGGTAAGGGGGAGCTTACTGCAAATATAATTACCCTCATTTTCCACATGAAGAAACTGAGGCTCAGGGAGATCAAGCAACTTGCATATCTCCCAGCTAAGAAGTAGTGGAGCTGAGACTTAAACTCAAGTTTTCTGCCTACAGGTACAGTGTTCTTTCTACTCCAATGGTGTAATGGAGTCAGTTCTAACCAGAGCCAATTGTTAAATTTTCAGTGGGAGCTTTTATACCACACTTCAAGTCAGGACTTGCTCTATTGTTTTTTTGATTGTCTAGACTTAAGGAAGTGATGAAGACAGTGTTAATAATACAGATAAAAGCTGTCATGTATACTTTTTTTTCCCCTTTGAGCTGGCTGTTAAACATTTACAAGCATATTCTGAACCCCATTGCCTCTCAAGTATAGTTGTGTGGTCCAGGATCAAGAAAAATATCCAATGTAGGCCTTGACTTCCAGAAACTCATCTTAGTAGGGGGAGATAAGATACACATATACAGAACTACTGGAAGACTCTTCGTGGGTGGTTTGTCATCACATGCGAGATGAAATAGGATGGATTACATCCATCAGCCTGATGTTTCCTTTTAAGAGGGAAAGGTCATCACGGGATGTGATGAGGCAGCAGAGCTCTAGTGAGGAGGTGAGTCTTGGGGATGGGTGAGACTGGGTTTGGCAGAGGAAGCTGGGTCAGGAATTCTAGCTAGGCAGGCACCAAAGTCATGGAGGCAGAGAGGAGCAGGGCAGAGGATGGTGAGGCGTGATGAGAAGGGAGGGTTCATTCTGCGGAATTCATGAGAGAGAAAGCTGGAGAGCTTGTGCGTACACGTTTTTTTCATTGACGGATGAGATTTAGCATTGGAAGGGACCTTAGAGTTCATCCAATCCTTCATGCTGTAAGGGCCACAGGAAGGAAATGACTTGCCCTAGGTCACAAGATAGTTGGCTTCTGAAGGTTTTTCTGGAGTAGCAAGTTAGTCTTGACTTAAAATTTTTTTTTATAAATACAGCATTTATTTGAAATAAAGCCATGTTCCTTTTAGGCAGACAGAGAATGATGCTCCATGCCTTAGGATTCTAAACCTGGGGTCTGTGAATTTGTTTTTAAAAACATTTTGATAACTGCATTTCAGTACACTTGGTTTCCTTTGTAATGGTCTGTATTTTATTTTATGCATTTAAAAACGTGATTCTATAGGTTTCGCCAGACTGCCAGAGGTATCCCTGACACACACAAAAAAGGTTAAGAATCCCTTGTGAAGTCAAAAGACTCAGGCTTAAGCCATGTATCCATCACTTACCTGTTTGACCTTGGGCATATTACTTTGAGTTACTGAGCCTTGGTTTCCTGGTCTTTAAAATAAATGTATTGGACTAATTTGGTTACTAAGGTTCAGTACTCTCAGCCCTATTGGTCTATAGCCTAGTTTCCTTTCAGGAAAAAACAAAAGCAAACACTGAAATAATAATTTGTTTAGTAAAGCACCAGGAAACCGTTCCTCCCCCCCACCCCCCATTCCCAAGTCCCTGCTTTGCGCACGTGGCTTCCACCTCAAGTCCCTAGAAGAGCAGGTGCTCAGCACTTCCATCTGACTGCCTCTGATTGCAATTGTTAGTAGCTGTATGACTTCAGCCTACCTTCTATGAATCTCATCCGAAGTACAATGACATCTTCAGCTTTAGGCTGAAACCTGTGTATAGGCAGGCAGCAAGCAGGAAGGAACTCCTCCTCCTCTGGGTAGTATTTCACAATTGATTCAGTACCTTTATGGTGTTCTATTTTGGTCTTCTGAAGTGTAGAGTGTTGTTTGATACCTCCACTGTCATCCGCTAATTGTTACTGTGCTGCTGCCACACAGGCTGCTATTTTGGGAGCACCAGGAAAATTAGGAGAGACAGAATCGTGCAGCAGATAGAGGGCCTGCTGTAGGGGGTCTGCAAGTGCTGAGGAAAGAGGGGTAGGTAGTACAATGGGAAGAGCACTAGTTGTAGTTAGATGACTTGGGTTCAAATCCCACCTCTGGGTGGCCTCAGGCAGGTCACGCCATCTCTCCAAGCCTCAGTTTCCTTATCTGTAAAATGAGGGAGTTAGTATTCGATGATCTCGGATGTCCTTTTTAGCTCTATATCTATGACCTATGGTTCAAATGCTGCCTCTGATTTGTGCCAGCTCTGTGACCGGGTGGGCTAGTCGCCTAAAGTCTCTGAACCTTCATTCCCTCTTCTACAAAATGGGGACAAAAGTATTTCAGTGCCATAGGCAACTTGGGGGGTGTGTGTAGAATCTCCACACCAGACAGTCCCTGCACTAATGAAGTAATAGGTTCATATCTCCATACCCCCAACCAACCAGACAAACAAAAAGCAGATTCTAAAGACGAAGGGATGGAAACCTAAGTTGCACCCCAAATGAATCCCATTTTTGATAACCAGGTGCCCTTGGTATCTTGTAGAAGGCAGAGGGGAAAGGGCACAGGACTTGGGGCCAGATCATCAGACTTTGAACTCTATCTGTGTGACTGAGGCTAAGTCGCTTATCCTTTTGGAGCCTCAGTATCCTTGTCTGCAAAATGGAGATTGGGATCTTTGCACTACCTACTTTACAGAGTTGTGAAGGTAAATGAGAAAATGGAGATGAAAGCTCTTTATAAATCATAAAGCGCTGTAACATTTAACAAATGATGATGATGATGGTGATAGGTGAGACTAATTTTAATTATTCTTTGTGAGATTTTAAAAATATATTTTTTTTCTTAAATTGGATCAGTGATATGTTTCTCTTTTCTCAGGGTTTTGGCATGTGGCTTTTAAAACCACATGCCTTTTAGGCCAGCTTTCAGTCAGAAGTGATTTTTTTTTTAATTCCCCAGAGAGAAATCCTTGAAAAGCATACTTTGTAATGGAAATGTTAACAGGCACTTAACTAACACCTGTTCTAATAAGCTTCCTTCAAACATCAGTTTACACCTTCTTGGGCTGCCAAAATGGGAGGAGGGCACCAGAGGCTAGTAGGGGACCTGTGAAAACAACATCTGGGATCTTGTTCACATAGGCAGGCAGCCTTCCATTGGGAAGTGAGGTCATTTTCTGAGGAGTTTTTCTTCTCATCTTGACTCAGCTTCTGAGGCAGTAAAGGCAGAGAATGAGCTCCTATCCCATCCATTTGCAGCTGAGAAGTGTGGCAAGGGAGGAGACTCTGGTTCCCCTGAAAAATGAAGAAGAAAATGAGGCTAAGTATTCTCCTGAGATCAGTAGGGCATTTGTCCAGTGGCTTATGTATGGGGTAACCTGTGCATGGTACAAGTCTAAGGAGTGGTAGGGGAACAGACATAGTTTGTTGCTTCGGGGAAACTCTACCTAGAATCATAGGAATTTGATTGTGCTGTAGAAGTGACCTCATCTAAGCCTGCACTCAGTCCCGAGGAATTGCTTTAGAGCAAAGTTTGCAGCTAGGTGGCACAGTGGACAGAATGCCAGACCTGAGTTCAAATGTGGCTGTGTGACCTTGGGCAAGTTAATTAACCCTGTTTGCCTCAGTTTCCTCATTTGGAAAAATGAGCTGGAGAAGGAAATGGCAAACCACTTCAGTGTCTTTACCAACAAAACCCCACATGGAGTCACGAAGAGTTGAACACAAACTGAAAACGGACCAAACAAAAGCAAAAAGTTTGCAACTTTGCTTTGATAGACTTGTCCTTCCTTTCTATATAATATCAATTGTATGTTTTTTTCCCACATGAAACTGTTAGAACTAGAAGGTATCTTAGAGATATTCTAGTCTAGCCATTGCATTTTATAAATAAGGAAACTGAGACACATGAAGATTAAGGCCCAAGGTCACATATGGAGGTAATTTTAAGAAATGGGATCAGAACTCATTTATACTGATTCGCTTTCCCAACTCCACACCCCTCCTTATCACTGTTAGAATATAAACTACTAGAGAACAGGGAATAAGTCAGTTTTTTCTTATTTTTAAAATTAAATATATTTTTCAGTTAATAAAAATATATTTTCTCCCTTCCACATTTCTGTCACCTCCACTAAAAGAAAAGAAAAACAAAACTCTTGTAGCAAATATGCATAGCAAAACAAATTTTTGCACTGCTAGGTCAAAAAATAAGATGTTTCAACATACACCCTGAGCCTATCACTTCTCTGTCAGAAGGTGGGTAGCATGCTTCATCACAGGTCCTGTGGAGTGCTGGTTGGTTAGTGAGTATTTAGTATTTCTAAGACATTTGTCTTTACAGTGTTGTTGTTATTGTATAAATTGTTCTCCTGGTTCTGCTCAATTCACTTTGCATCACTGTACAGATCTTCACCAATTTCTCTGAAACCATCCCCATCATAACTTATTGCAGCACAGTAGTATTGTATTACATCAATACTCTTTAATTTGTTCATTTATTCCCCAAATGTTGGGCACCCTCTTAGTTTCCAATTCTTTGCCAAATAGGTCTTTTTAAGTGGCTCTTTTCAATACCTGGCACAGTGTCTGTACATCAAAGATCTTTTGGGAATTCTTTGCAGTTATGGCAAATCTAAAAAGCTTCTAATAACATAGTAAACTTAATAAATCTTTGAGAATTATATGGGGCTCAGAGAGGCAAAGGGAAACTTGGCTGTGGTCACAGAGTTAGCAGTTGTCAGAGGTGGAACCTGAATCTATGTTTGTTTTACTCCAGGTCCAACACTGTATCCGATATATAATGCAGCCTGTAGCCATCCTAATATTTTGTATAATAAGGCTTGTTAAATGTTGTACAGAAAAGAACATTGGACCAAGTAGGGAAACCAGAGATCTAATTCAAGAACTTATGCTTACTCGTTGTATCCCCTTTCCCAGGCACTTCCGCTCACTGTCCTCAGTTTCCTTATCCCTAAAGTGAAGGTTTGGGGCTAGATTATTTCCAAAGTCTCTCCCTGTCTCTGTCCTGAGAAACTCTCTAACTCTAACATTCTTTCTTTTAAGGTCCCTTAGAGCTTTCACTTTTTGTGATTCTATTATTTTTCTCCCCTACACCATTCAATAAGATTGATCACATACATTTTTTTCTATCATTCTTCAGACAATCTCTACCAAGTTCAGCCTTATTCCTTCAGGATACATAGCAGAACAGCCAAGGTGTATATTTAGTACTGTTTTTTTCTTTCTTGGATAAAAGCAGGAGATCTGTCAAATGTGTTCTTACCCATCTATCATTTAAATATCTTCCTTGGGTGGTAAAAGATTAGGGGGGAAAGGAACAATTACTTTATTGTTATGCTAAGCCCGAAATAGATACCTGATTCTTCTTTGGAAGTGGAGAAGAGAGTATGAGTCTGTTATGATTTAATAATAATATATAGCATTCTTCATCTTTTTAAGTGCTTTGCAAACAATAACTTGCTAATCCGTAAGGCGTCTGGGAGCCTGTAGTGTTTTCATCCCTGCCTTCAGAGAGATGGGGAAACTGGTGATTGGCTCAGGACCACAGAGTAGCCGGTGGCTTTTGGCTTCCTGAGTCTGTTATCATTTCAGAAAATCTCTTCTTCTCTGGGTGGTGGTGCATTTAGTTCTTGTTAACCCTTCCTGCCTGGAAGGAAAGACTTAGAGGGAAAGTGTGCTTCGAGAAAAGCAGCCTGGGGTGTTATGAAATGAGCTCTGGACTAGAAGTCACAAGATCTGGGTTCTAGTCTCTGCCACTTACTGTGTGACCTAGGGCTAGTCATAATTTCTCTCTGAGTGTGTGTAGCAACAACAACAATTATTATATGTTATTTTATATAATTATGTATTATACAATTATAATTATATATAATAATAATTATGATTATCACAAAACCTGGTTGAGAAGGAGGAAGTCAGGGCCAGGAATTTAGGGAGGAAAGGTATGGTATAATTATTGTAAATTATTTTTTAGTGAGTAGGATATTCTCTAGGTAGGTATGTTGAAAGGGCCCTGGGTAAAACTGTGAAGTTGTCTTATTTGATCTTTTCTTTCCTTTTTCTACCACTTGTTTCTTTATTGCTCCTAGCAAAACCTGATATCAAGGGGAAAAAGAACCCAACACTTAAATTTGCGTGACAATGTGGAATAGATGAAAGGACATAACTTGAAGTAAGGAGACCTAGACATATTTCCAATGCTATCACTTTAAAAAAAAAAAACTAGCTGTATAACCCTGGGCAAATCATAGTTAAGTATAAAGAGTGCTCACTCTAGAATAAAAAAAATCTGGGCTCAGATTCCACCTCTGACATTTACTGCTGGGCAAGTCACTTACCTTCCCTGGCTTCAGTTTCCTCATCTTTAAAATGAGGGAATTGGACTAGATGGTCTTTGAGGTCCATTTTAACTCACTCTATGATCCTATGAGCCACCCCCCCTTCCCCAAGCCTCACCTTTCTAATCTGTAAAATGGCGACAAGAATTTTGTATTACCTACTTCCCAGAATTGTTTCAAGAAAAGAACTTTGTAAACCATAAAGTGCTACAAAATGGGGGGGGGGGCTCTTCTTGATCATAGTCACTGAATTTTTTAATATTGGTAGGATTTCAGAAATCAAGGATTTTTTTTTCCATTCTTTTTTTTTTTTTCTGTTTAGGCAATTGGGGTTAAGTGACTTGCCCAGGGTCACACAGCTAGTAAATGTCAAGTGTTTGGTCTGAGACCAGATTTGAACTCAGGTCCTCCTGACTTCAAGGCTGGTGCTCTATCCACTGCACCACCTAGCTGCTCCAAAATCAAGGATATTTTGAGGCTTGTATTTGTACTCTAGGGATTAGCTATTTTTCAGACCAGGAAAGAACAAGTTTCTGATGTATAATTCTAGACACCAAGTTATATCTTTCTAGATATTCAGTAGGTGATAAATTTTTGCATCCTGCAGTGATATAGTGATGTGTTATTGTTATTCTAATTCTCATTTTACATTTGGTCAAGTTCAAATAGAAATGGCCCTGGGACAGGTTGCTATCCTACTCTTTTATATTTATTATTTAATAGAATATTGTATAGGTAGATACTGATTGTTTTTTACATGACTGAATGAAAGAAGTGGAAAGTAAACTCATTTTTCAGTGAGTCCAATAGCGATAAGATGGCAGGCTAATACGTACTTCATACTACTCTCATATAGTTATTTAGTGGTGGTGATTAGAATTAACTTGTCCTCATTTTTTTCAGTGATGACGAAGATGATTGAACAAAACTAATGTGTGTCTAGAGGAGAGCGTGGTCAGTATTTCATCCTGGCTAGGCTAATATCAGAATGTAACACCATTGACCGCTGAATGGACAGAAACCCATAGCTACACTGTTGAGTAATCAGCAAAGGTTTTTTTTTTTGTGTTGCCTCCTTTGACGTGTGGAAGGAAGGCTACTGATGCTACAGAGTGAGGAAGCATCCCAGACAAGACATTGGGGAGCTTCAGATGTTTCTCAGGCCCTGTTTTAGGGCTGGAGAATTATCTGTGCACAGTAGCTACCTGGAAGCCGAGAGAAAACAGAACTCCAGGCTCTCCTCCCACCTCAGGGAAGAACCTTTCCAAAGGGCTTTATTCTAAGCTTCAGAGGTGTCATAGCAAAAGAGCTTCAATGAGGCAGCGAAAGTGACTTCCAAATGCCTCTCTTTACATTGCGGCACTACAAGTAGGGAATGGCTCCTGAGGTTAATGAACCTTTGAGAGGAGATCAATAGCAGAATGAACCCAGAGTTAAAGGAGACACAGGCCCTTGATCTGAATACTTCCTGCAGAGACCCAGAGAAAGTTCTGTGATTCAACATCTGTGGCTGTATTCTGTGTCTGGAAAAAGAAACTGTTTATAGATCCCATTTTCTCACTGGTGGGAGTCTTCAATCACAGCAGGATTTAAATTTTCTGGGAGGAAGGTTTAGACTGTTCCTGCAGCCCCATGTTGGAACAGGTAATAGGCTCGATGAGTTCAGGAATTCAGTTTTCTCTCCTATAAGCCTGGCATGATATCTCACTATCTACAGTGGATGCTTCATAAATGTTTGATGAATGAATGAATGAGTCTGTCTTCCCTTCCCTAGAATTATCTCTCTAAGGCAAAGTACAAATTCTTCTGTTTAGCGTTTAAAGTCCTTCATGAGCTGGCTCCAGCCCAACTTTCCATACTCACTACAAATTGCTCCCCTTTACGTTTTCCTTGGTCCAGCCAAACTGGCCTATCTCTTATCCTGACATAGGACATTCCATTTCCTGTATCCCTGCCTTTGCATAGGCTGTGCCCATCACCCCATGCCTAGAATGTGGCAGCTAGGTGGTAGAGCAGATAGAGCATTGGGCTTGGAATCAGAAAGACTCATACGCATGAGTTCAAATCTGGCCTCAGATACTTACTACCTGGGTGACCCTGGGCAAGTCACTTAACCCTGTTTGCCTCAGTTTCCTCATCTGTGAAATTAACTGGAGAAGGAAATGGCAAACCACTCCAGTATCTATGCCAAGAAAACCCTAAATGGGATCAGGAAGAGGTTGGACATGAATGAACAAGAAAACAACCACCCCTTAGTTGACTATTGGAAGATAGAGAAAAGGGTTGGAAGGAGACAGACACATTAGTCTTTAAGGATAAATGAGGCTATATAAAGACCTTGAGAAAGGCTTGGATGTCCATGATGTCATCATGTGTGAATACTAGAGCGACACAAGAAAAAGATGGAAAGAGATTTAGGTCTTTAAAGAGATAGGGGGAGAAGAGAGAGACATGCTCAGAAAGAAGTGCCCACAGTCTCCGAGATCTGCACAGTTCCAAATGTGAATAAAGATGAGGAAAGCAAGGAACCTTATGACCCAAAGGAGTACCTAGATCTATCCTCTTATTGGTACTGTGAGTCATGTAGATGGTATGTCTCTTGAGGGCAAGTGGAGAAGAGTTTTCTTTAGTGCAAAGGGGCTGAAGAATGAATCCATTCTAGGTTTTCTGTTGGATTAAATAAAGTCAGTCCCTTACTAAGTGTCTGATTCATCTGAGTGCTTGCAGGAAAACTGGGAGTCCTTTTGGAGAGATAGAGGAGCTAAATCCTGGTATTCCCATGAGGAACCTTGAATGGTGGTATTAGCCAAGGAGATCTTGTGAAAGATTTTACTTGGGTCTGTAATGTCAAGAGATGAGACCAAATTGACATATGGGTTAGTTGGAACAGTGGATAGAGTGCCAGGCCTGGAGTTGGGAAGACCTGAGTTCAAATCCAGCCTCAAGACACTTATTAGATCTGTGACCCTGGGCAAGTCACTTAACCTCTGTTTGGCCTCAGTTTCCTCATCTGTGCAATGGGGATGATACTAGCAATAGTTGTGAGGATCAAATGAGATAATGATTGTAAAACACTTAGCACAGTGCCTGGCAAGTAGTAATCACTATATAAATGTTATCATTATTGTTATTATTACCTTGTGGTTCTATCAGTCCTCTCTACTTTTCTGGTGCTTTAAATCCCTATGATCTCTCTCTCTCTCTCTCTCTCTCTCTCTCTCTCTCTCTCTTTCTCTCTCTCTCTCTCTCTCTCTCTTTCTCTCTTTGTGAGGCAATTGGGGTCGTGACTTGCCCAGGGTCACACAGTTAGTAAGTGTCAAGTGTCTAATCTGAGACTTGATTTGAACTCAGGCCCTCCTGACTCCAGGACTGGTGCTCTATCCACTGCACCACCTAGCTGCCCCTCTATGATCTCTTTTGATATTCACAAAAACTCTTGTCATAGAGGTATAATGAAACCTTACCTACCTATTTGACATGTGAGAATATTGAGAGTATTATAGAGTGCCTACGCTGGGCTGGGCACTGTGCCAAGCACTTGGCAAATGCCTCATTCGATCCTTACAACAACCCTGCAAGTAGCTATGGTAGAGCTCTGACTAGATTCTAAGATTTCCTAGTCCAGAGTTCTTTCCACGAAACCCTGTTCTCTTGCACCGTATTTGGGGACGGACGAGGGAAGATGTGGGTAAGCAGAAGCAGCTGCCCCCATTCTGGGATGTGTTCTCCTGATAGCGATCTCGGCTCTCCCAGGAAGGTCAAATCAGTTGCTAGGATCTTCGCCTTTTCTTTAAATTTCAGAGTGATTTTTCTCTCAAGAATATTTTGATTGATAGTGGAAATATGTTCACCATCTCAAAGCTTCTCTGCTGCCCTGCAAACATATTCCCGGATTGGCAAGTTTTGAGTTGAATTGGAGGGCTGCAAACCCAAAATGAATTGTAAGCAGATTTTAATTTTAATTAAAACAAAACATGCAGAGAAGACATTCTGTGGGGCACCAACTTGACACTCAGTTTATTTGAAGAATGTGGTGTTTGACTTTTCTGAGGAAATCACCAAAGTCGAGCTTGATCTCTAGTCAGTGATGTGTAAGTGCCTGAAGGAACAAACTTTGATACTCGTCTGACTCAGTACCATGGAAACAACTGTGGCCCAAGTGGTCCTTGAATTGGAGGTCTCCGCAAAGAGGAAGAAGGCTCTTTCTGGGAGGATCTGTACATTTTGTAGTTATCCATTTTTAATATTATTTTTCTTAGCATTTACATAGCGCTTTAAAGTTTGGCAAAGTATTTTGCATATATTATCTATTTTACTCCTCACAGTATTAGGCAGGTATTACTGTTACCATTTTATGGATAAGGAAACTGAGACTCAAGTGATGTACCCATGATTACACAGCTGGAAATTATCAGGGCCAGATTTGAACACAGGTATTTCCTGTCTCTGTGTCTAGCATTCTTTCCACTATACCATGTTGCCTCTCAGGGTGCTTTTTGTTGATATTTTCTGGTTTTTTTTTTTTAATAGTACTTTTGTTTCCAAATATTTTCCTCCATATTCTACCCAGCAGGGGCCCTTTCTGTTATAGTTTGCTTGGGGAATTGAAATGTGTACCCCTAGAAAAGAGCATAAGGCACTGATAAATTTTGTAGATTCACAAGGCTAAAGCCAAGCCCCTTGAGAAGTTACCCATGGACATCTATTCTATTTTATAGTCCCTTTACAGGGAATATTCTATCCCTTCCCTCAGTCGCCATTTATGAGGACATTATCCCTCAGATCTAACTGCAATTTAAGTGAACTTCTGCTCCCTTTCCCTCAGTGGAGGTGGAAAACAGCAGAAACCTCTGTTTTGGTAATAACTCCCAATCTACTTGAAGTTACCCATAGCCTTCAGGCTACATTTTCTCAATTTATTTAACCTCACCCATTTTCCAACCCAATAACTATCTGTTGCTCTCCTCTGAATCCTTTTCCAGCTTTCTGTGTTCTTCAAGTGGTTAATGGGGTTGGAAAAGATCAGATCAAGGATGTTTTTTGTTTGTTTGTTTGTTTTCCTTGCATCCCTTTCTGGGGTCTGCAAGGACATCCTGTGGAGGCCGGAATGTAATGGATGAGAAAGAATGCTCCTGAATTTTCTTTAAGAAGGGCTGTGGACTGTTTGATATGTTGCCTTTTCCTTTAAAAGCCCACAGTTAAGGCAAGAAAGCTAACTTCTTTCAGCTGCACTTAAAAACGTACTCTTTAGCAAAATCACTGCAGTATGGAAACATTCCATTCATTCTGGATACTGATTTTTTTTTTCAAATTTAAATGGGACATCTGTCACCAGGGAGGCCTCAGCAGCCCTCAGTTACAACCTCAAACTGTGCTCATAACTCATGGTATTTCTATCTGAGCCCTAAAGGTCAAACTCACTTCCGTTCCACCAGCAGAGGCCTGATGGTATTTATCCAATGTCTATTCTGATGAGCTGGAGGTAGAGCAGGCATCTGAGTTGTTCCAGGAGCTGGTGTTTGTTACCCACCAGGGGCCTCTCAGATTTGAGTTGCTTGCCTGGGGTCTGGTGCTTATTTCTCTGTGCTGAAGTTAGAGCACTTACCTTTTGTCAGCAATGAACCCATCACCTCTCCTTTGATAAACTTGTGTAGCACAATCCTGTACCGCTTATTTTTGTACTTAGTCATAAACAGTCTTGTATTTTTACTTAACTTTTTTTATGTGTGTCTTGCTTCTCTGAGGAGACTTTGCTATTGCAGGTGCTTTAGAATTTCAGAATAGTAAGGTTCTTTTTAGTGTCCATCTCTTCCAATCCATACCTGAAAAAGAAATTCCTTCTAATATCTATATCTGTATCTATATCTATAGCCATATCCATCTATCTATAGGTGGACATAGATATGTACACATATATGTATATACATACATATAGATTTCATATACATACATACATATATACCTAATAGTTACCCAATTTTTATTTGAAAATATTCAATGAGAAGGAAGCCACCATCTCCTGTGGCAGCATTTGTTCTACTTGTTAGGAAGTTTTTCCTAATTTGCCAAGAACCACTACTGGGTGCAAGGTGCTGGGGAATTCATGCCTCTCCCTTCTCTGGAAGGTAGCCCTCTGCTGTGGACCCGTGCACATGGTCCAGACTAGGTTCAGTCCTAGGGGAGTCTGCCCATCTAGGAGAAGGTTCGGATTTTTTTTCTTATACTCTTTTATTTGTTATGTCCTCAGCACCTACAGCCTGGGGGAAAATGCTCAAGCCTTAAGTTTTGCCTTATGTGTAGGGTTTGCGCAATGGGGAAAATAGAATGTTACTTAGGATACAAAATAAATCCGCTTTGGGACAGGTGTTTATTTGCTGTGCAGAGCACAAAACATTCAAAGCACACACCAGTAGACTGAAAACAGGACTCAGTAGCTTAACTTATAACTATAGTTACACTATCCCAAGAGGTACATATTTAAACTTCATAAGAACATAAAGCAGTTTGTGGAACTGCTGAGTAGGCAGTGAATATTACATTGCACCTTAGTTTTGCACTGTCCATCTCAGAGTCCATGTCTTCTGACCAGCCAAGCCAAGGCTTGGGCTCTTTGCCTTGTCATCTTCACTGCAGAAGTCCGCCCTTACTCTGCCAGTCAGCTTTACCCAGTGGATGCCAGATCTATTGACTTAGGGATCTCACTAGGTGACCTTCAGGTCTTTTCATGTCCCTCTTAGATTTGATAATTTTTTTCCACATAAGATGAAGAAAAATCAGACAATAAAGGTGCAGCCCCAAACCTAGGTTCAGGCTTATCTGGGCAACTCAAGAACTTCCCAGGATGATGTTCACAACAGTCCCAATACAGTTCATAGCTGGAAAAAGAAGAGAGTAGAGAGAGTGAGCTAGGGGATGGTCGTTTACTTTTTAAAAGTCTACTGAGTCACTGGATCTTGCTTCTCAGTGGCCAAAAAGGGCCACATGAGGCTGACGGGAATCAGAAAAGGTTACTTTGTGCATGCTTTGTGCAACCTTTGGTTATGCTTATATGAAGTCTAAATTTGTGTCTTTGCAACTTCCCCAGACTGCTCCTAGTTCCGTTCCCTGGAGCCAAACAAAGTTCCGTCCCCCTTTCACATCTTTCTTCAAGTCTTTCAGAAGTTTGAAGACAGCTTTATGTCCTCCTTTTCCTGCCCCCCAGTCTTCTCTAGGCCTAGTATCTCTTGTCCTTCCAGTAAATCCTCCTTTGGTATGAACCTGAGGCTCTTCACTGTCCTAGTTGTCCTAGTTGTCTGGTTGCTCTCCAGTTCATCAATGTCCTACTTGACATGTACCCAGAACTGAACACTAATACTCCAGGGGGTTTCCGGCAAGGGTTGAGTACAACAGAAGCATTACCTCCATATTATTAGAAACTAGCACTCTTTGAATGCAGCCTAAGATTGTCAACTTACATGAACCTTGCATTATGCCACTAAAACTTTTGGATCTTTTTCAGTTAAACTGTTGTCTTGTCATACCTCCCCCATCCTGTAGATGTGAAATTGATTTTTTTTAATCTAAGCATAAGACTTAACATTTGACCCTAGTAAATTTCATTTCATTAGATTTGATTCAGTGTTCTAGCTTGCCAAGATCTTTTTGAAAACTGATCCTAGATTTATTCTAATGAATGAATGATATTATTCATTATAATTAAGGTAAGTCAAAAATTATTAGCTACTCTGCTTTTAGGAGACAGGTGAGAGAAGGAAGAGAGAGAGAGACAGAGAGGGAAGGAATAGGAGAGAGAGAGAGAGAGACAGAGAGAGAGAGAGGAGAGGAGAGAGAAAAAATGATGATTATAATAACAATAATAGTGTGCATTTATATAGTGCTTACTATGTGTCAGGCACTGCGCTAAGCACTTTATGATTATTATCTCATTTGTTCCTGACAACAACCCTGAGTAATAGTAGGTACTATTATCACCCCCATTTTACAGATGAGGAAAGTGAGACAGAGTAGAGGCAGAGGAGAGAGAAGAGAGAAAAGAGAGGGAGAGAGGAAGGGAGCAAAGAAAGGAGGGAGAGAGGGGGAGAGAGAGAGAGAGAGAGTGAGAGAGAGAACAAGCTCCATCAATTGTCATGATAGTTGAAGTCCCTCATAACTACTATATTATATCACTATGTTAGGTTTATGATGTATTTCCTGAACCCAACATCTTGTTCTTCTTTATGACCATGTGGTCTATAATGTGCTCAGATGATAGTATTGCTTCTATTTCTGACTCTGTTAATCTTCACCCAAGTGTTCACTATGCTTCTCTCCTCTGGTGTCTGTATTTCATCAGATAAGCATCTTTACTAGTATCCTTGCCTTTAGTCAGCCTCTCCCCACCTCTAATCTGTCCTTCACATCGCCTGTAGCCTAATCTTGCTAAAATACCACTTTGATTAAGTTATTCTTCTGCTCAAAACCCTTCAATTCCTCCTTCATGCCTTCAGGACAGAGTCTAAATACCTTCATCTAGCAGTCCAGGTCCTCAGAAATCTGGTTCTGAACTATCTATCCAGCATGAACTCCTGCTCTTTCACCTTACTATTTATTTCAGCCACATTGTTCTCGTCATCATAGCCTGAAAATACAATCTGTCTTCCTCCTCTTATACCTTGGCTTACTGGTTCCAGCTTACAGTAACTTCCCAGAGCTTCTGAAATCATACTCTGTGGGCTGCCGCCTCTGCCTGTTGCTAAGGTTGGCCTTTGCCTGGGACCAGAAAGTGTTGGGAGCTATGCAGATAAGTGACAATGATGATGCCAGTGTGAAATATTCCGATATTCTTAATTCTCTGATTTGAGACTCAGTATAAACCAAGCATTAGAAATAAAAGTAGATTTGGAATTGGAGGTTCTGGGTTTGATTCTGGGCTAAGCTGCTTTCCAAAGTTCCTACATGTGTAAAATGAGAGTGTTGAACTAAATGCTATCTGAAGTCCTTTCCATCCTTCCATCCTATGACCTAAATTAGTCTAGGTGATCTAACCCAAGCCTTCTTTTGCCCTTGCCTGTTCAACACCCCCAGGACCAAGGCTACCACAAGTTTAAAAAGTAGTTGGATACCAACACTGTTTAAAAATCTACAGTATCATATTGCAATTCTCATTTATTATTTGAAAAGTGAAAGGCTATATGGTCCCCTGGAGAGAGCAGAAATGGGGTCCCCTGAGGATATGAATAAAACAGGAATCTTTCTCTAACCTCATTACCATTAGGTCTGTCTCTCAACCTTCCACATACTCTTTTACTTATTTTCTTGATATTTATTTTGTATCTTTTCATTTATATATGTTATCTCTTCTCCATTGGAGATGGGGAGTAGGGTGAAAGATTACTTGAGAGAGTAGGATGCTGCTGATGACAGGGTGTCTTGAAGTTTAGCCCAGTATCTGGAACATAGTTAGCCCTTAATAGATGCTTACTGATTGATTGGTTGATAGTCAGTTTCAGAGTTAGAAAGACCTGTGTTCAAGTCTCACTTCTGACACATACTGGTGGTGTGATCTTGGCAAATCATTCAACCTCTCAGCGTCCCCAGACAACTCTCTATGATTTTAAGTTGCAGAATAGTCACAGAATTGTACTGGTAGAGGGAATTTTCTCACCACGAGTTCCCTAAAATTGCTGGTTTAGATGCCCCGTCACTCTTCCCCCCACCTTTTTTTTGAGAGGTCATGTGGCGTAGTGGATGGACTTGGAACCAGGATGTTCTAGGTTCCCATCCCTCCTCAGATGCTGCAATACCACCCTGAGGCCTGCCAGTTACCCTCAGTCTGGTTTAGCTTGTCTACTGAGACAGTTTTATCAGGGTGTGACCACGGTGTAGGAGACAGCTTCTCAGAGCCACAGGTGAGTTAGGGGTCTGTCTAGCCTAAACACGTGAAGTCTTTGCCCAGTGAAATGGGCACATGAGATCAATTCGTTCCAGTGGCCATGAAGGCAGCTGAAGCAGGAGCTGGGGAGCACTTAGAGCTTGGTCAGACATCGAAGACTCCACAGTCCTCCTCTGCCTCCTGATTCATCTCCAGTTGTCCTGACTTTTGTCTTGCCACCTGACTTGGATGACTCTGGAAGAGAGAGTGAGGCTGATGACTTTGTGCAACTCTGCCACACTTAAATCCAATCCGTGCAAGAGTCAAGACATCACCCCATGATGTCATTGGTCCTATTTGAAAATGAAGGACAAAGAAGCTATGACCCTGAGCATGTAGTTGTGAGGATCAAATGATATCATGTAAGCAAAATGCATTGAGAATCTTGAAGTGCCATATAAATTCAAACTAGTATCATGATTACTCTTGTTGTTGGATTATTGGTGAATCTATTTGGCAATACCAATAATGAAAGTTAGAAATAATCTTCCAGGGGCATCTTGGTGGCACAGTGGATAGAGTATCGACCCTGGAGTCAGGACGACCCAAGTTCAAATCTAGCCTCATATACATAACACTTACTAGCTCTGTGACCCTAGGCAAGTCACTTAACCCCATTGCTTAGCAAGAAACAAAAACCAAAAAAAAAAAAAATCTTCCACAAAATGCTTTGCTCTCATCTAGTGACTATAGTGTAGACAGAGGTAAGCTTTCCGGCCTCATAGTGCTGGACTTTATTGAAATTTCTTAAGGATTTGGGTCTTACCTGTTGACTTTGAAAAGTAGAAAGGCCTAATAGAATAAATAGAACACTAGGCTTGTAGTTAGAATACCTGTATTTGAGTGTCATCTCTGTCACTATCTAATGTTGGCTGAATGTTAACTAAATCACTTGGAGTTCCAATTTCCCATCTGTAAAATGGGGACAGTAATCCTTGTCTAACCTGATTCACAGGCATGTTGTGAGGATCAAATGAGATAACAGATGGGAAACGTGATTTTTGGTAACTCTGAAGTGCTGTATAAATTTGAGTTCATATTATTGATTGGAGAACTCCTCATCTGACAGCTAGGTGGTGCAGTAGATAGAGTACTAGACCTGGAGTCAGCAAGATCTGAGTTCAAATTGAGCTTTAGACATTTACTAGCTCTGTGACCCTGGGGCAAATCACTTAATCTCTCTGCCTCAGCTCCCTCAACTATAAAATAGGAATAAAATGATACCTACCTTGCAAGGTTGTTGCGCGAATCAGTTGTTGCGCGAATCAAATGAGATAATGTTTACAAAGTTCTTAGCAACACACCTAGCACATAGTAAGCACTATATAAATGTTAGCTGTCATTATTATTTTTGTAATTATCATAATTTGTAGTTATTGTAATTATTTTGTCATTATATTGTAAAGCCCTCTGCAAACCTTAAAGTGCTATATAAATGGTATTATTATCATTCCCATTTCACATATTTGGAAATTATGTCAGAGAAATGAATGACTTGTTTAAGTTCACACAGTTAATTAATGTTCGTTCGGACCTGGAGTTCTGTTCTGTTTCTGGTTTTTCACTCAAAGCGTTTGTTATGCTTTGCTTACCTCTGGCTTAGGCCTCTCCTACCTTGAGAGAGTATTTCTCTTTTTAACATTTATGGTTGACCTCATATCAACTTAAAAATTCTTCTGCTTCCTGAGTTTCTTCCCAGAAGGAGGTGATTTTCGATAGATTTGGATTTTATGTCATTTTTCTTTATCTTCCCCTTATTCCCCCCAGGATAGTATCGTCTATGACACTATTAGGCTAATGTGACCAAGTCTTGTCATATAAAGGACGCATGTTGTAATAGTGAGCCAAGTTTGGATTCTTCCTCTTGAACTTTACAAGCTACAAGTCCCTTCTCAGTAAAATGGAGATAATAATACTTGTAATGCCTGACCCCCACGGAGTTACTGTGATGAAAGCATTTGGTTAACCTTTAAGTAGGATTCATGAATTGCCAGTGTTACTTTTTTTTTTTTTGTATCAATGACTTAGTCAAACTTTTACTCCTAGACTTTAGCTTTTGGGTGGTGCAGTAGATAGAGGGCTAGACTGGGAGACAGGAAGACTCATCTTCCAGAGTTCAAATGTGGCCTCAGACACTTACTCTCTGTGTGACCCTGCACAAGCCACTTAACTCTAATGAGCTGGAGAAGGAAATAACAAATTACTCCAGTATCTTTGCCGAGAAAACCCCAAATGGGATATCATGAAGAATCAGACGTGGCTGAACAACAACAACACTGAATCTCTTAAACTTGTAAAGCTGATTTTTGTACCCAAATGCAAAATTTTATATTTATCTCTATTGAATTTAATCTTATTAGATTGAGCATGAAGCTAAGCAACTTTGAAAGCTGTAAGAACTGTGATCAATATAATGTTTATTCATGATTCCAGAGAACCAATGATGAAACATGGTATCCATGACAGAGGGATGATTGATTTAGGGTACAGAATGAGACATATGTATATTTTTTATATACCTACTGAGGGTATTTGCCTAGTTTGTCTATGCATATTGTTACATTTGTTGTTTTGTTTGTTTTTCTATTTTTTTAGTGGAGTGGTGGTGGGAGGGAGAGAAAATAGATGTTAATTTTTTAAAATAGAGAGATGGAAGTATTACAGATATATCAGGCTGCATTCACCTGAAAAGTAGGTTTTTATTTTTTATTTTTTTTTGGCTAGACAATGGGGTTAAGTGACTTGCCCAGGGTCACACAGCTAGTAAATGTCAAGTGTCTGAGGCTGGATTTGAACTCAGGTCCTCCTGACTCCAAAGTTGGTGCTCTATCTATTGCGCTGCCTAGCTTCCCCAAAATAGGTTTTTATTGATGTCTTCAGTTTCTACATCATCATAGTTGTCCCAACTATCCCTCCTTTTTCCCCTCCTGTGGAGCCACCTCATACAACAAATAACATTATTTTTAGAGAGCATAACTGATTGACTATTGAAAAGTCTGAAAATATGTACAATGTGTAAACCTATGGACCTCCCACCTCCATGAAGGGAGGGGTGAGTTGGGGTGTTCTCTCACATCTTTTCATTTGAATCCTGCTTTATCTTTGTAATTTTGTTGCATTTTTTCCATTTACATTGTTGTAGTTATTGTTTTCTTCACTCTGCTTACTTCATTCTGCATCAGTTCATAGAGATCTTTCCAAGCTCCCCTGTATTCATCATACATATAATTTCTTCCAGGACAGGAATATTCCATTACATTCATATACTATAATTTATTTAGCCATTCTCCAACTAATAGCCATTTACTTTGTTTCGAATTCTTTGCTATCACAAAAAGTGCTGCTATAAATATTTTGGAGTATATGGAAACTTTTATTGCTGGCTTTGTTGGGGTATAAACCCATTAATGGAGTCTCTGGCTCTGAGGATGTGAACATTTTAGTCATTTTTATTTGTATAATTCTAAATAGCTTTCCAAAATGATTGTACCATTTCACAGTTCCACCAACAATGTTGTCAGTGTGCTTATAATTCTATAATCCCGCCAACATTGAGTATTGCCATTTTTTTGCAATTTTTGACAATTTTCAAGGTGTGAAATAAAACCTCAGGGTTATTTTGATAGGCATTTTTCAAATTATTTGAGATTTGGAATGTTCTTTCATGTGGTTGTGAATACTTTGCAGTTCTTCTTTTGAGAACTATTCATATCCTTTGACCATTTATGTATTGGGGAATGACTGTTACTCAAATGTGTATATATATACATATATATATGTATAAACACAATTATTTATCTATTTTGGATGCCAAATCCTTGTCAGAGAAATTTGATACAAATCTTTTTTTCCCTATTTAACTACTTCTCTTCTTACCCTAGGTACATTAATTTCTTCTATACATGTTTTTTAATTTAATGTAACCAAAACTATCTATTTTATCTTTTGTATGTGCCTCTATCTCTTTTTTGGTTAAAAATATATCTCCTACCTGCAACTGTGAAAGGGAGATGATCTGTTTTTTTTTAAAAAAATGCAATCTTTAATATTAAGATTGTGAGTCCATTTAGAATATATTAAGGAGTATGGTATTAAGGAATATGGTATGAGGTTTTGGTGTAAGCCTAATTTCTGCCGGACTGCTTTCTGGTTTTCCCAACTTTTTTTAAAATCAAATATAGAGTTTTTTTCCTATGTAGTTTATGTTTTTTTACTTTTTCGATTACTGGGTTATTGAGTTCTATTGTTTCTAATTCTCCCTTGTCTAATCGGTTCCATTGATCTGTTTTTTCAAAAATCAATACCAGATGATTTTAATGACTCCTGCTTTCTAATATAACTTGAAGTCTGGAAGTGCTATTTCCCCTTCATGCCTACTTCTTTTCACCATTTCCCTTGATATTTTAGACCTTTTCCTTTTCCAAATAAATTTTATTATTATTTCATTAAGTTCTATAAAGTATTCCCATGGTAATTTGATTAGTGTGACACTTAAAGTATAAATTAATTTTGGTAGCATTGCCATTTATATTGGCATAGTCTAGACATGAGCACTGAATATCCCTCCAGTTATTTAAGTTGTTATCTCTTTGAGAAGTACTTCATAGTTGAATCTATACAAGTCTTTTGTGTGCTTTGGGAGGTCAATACCCAGATATTTTATACGTTTTGTTTTTATTTGGAATGATATGTCCCTTTCTATTATTACTTCTAAACTTCTGTTATTATTATATAGAAATGCTGTTAATGTTTGAGGGTTTATTTTGGGCCTGTTGCATGTACTTTCAGATGAGGTCACTGTATTATTAGTTTTACTGAACAATCTTGCTTTGTTATAAAAGCAGGTATGGTGGAACCAGTTTGAACTGGTTCAGGAGAGCTGATTGTTAAATTTTGAGTATGAGCATTTACAATTTGGAAACTGGAAAATCAGGGCTTGAATAGTGTTTTGTTGATTGTCTAGAGAGACTTAAGAAGGTGATTGGGAAAATGCTAACTGCAAATTAAACTTAAAATTGTGTTATGAATACTTTTTTTCTCCAGAGCAGCTGTTAAACAGCATACCCCTGGTTACAAGAGACCTCTGATGAAATGGGAGTAATATATAAATGCTTGTAATATAAAAAACAGAACACATCAATAAAACTTTAAAAAAAGAAGAAATTTAATAGGTTTAAAATAAAGTTTTGCAGTTGGTCACAAAAAATTATTAAATATAATATGGGGTAGGCATGGCTAGATAACAATTGTTATGAAAGATCTCTTGGTGTTTTAGTGGACTTCAAGCTCAATGTGAGCCAGCTGTGTGATGTGACAGCCAAAAAATCTCATGTAATCATGGACTGTGTGAACAAGGGCATAGCTTTCCGCAGTCGGGAAGTTATCGTCCTGTATTCAACCCTCATCAGGCTTGATCTTGAGTATTGTGTTCAGTTATGGGTGCCATGACTAAGAAGGTCATTGGTAAACTGAAGAGTGTACAGAGAAGGGCAGCCAGTATGGTGAAGGGCCTTGGGTCTGTATTGTACTCAATTAGTTCAAAGAACTGGGCATGTTTATCCTGGAAAAAAGAAGACTGAGTAGGGGTGTGATAGCTGCCTTGAAGTGATTTGCCTCTATCATCTATATAGTGCATACAAGCTCTGGGTTTCTTCTCCCAACCTATCCCTAACCCAGTTCTTAAGAGTGTGGCAGGCTACATCTTCCCTCAGGATCCCAGGAGTAACTCTGAAGGGTTGGGGGTGGTTTCTCTAGTACTTAGTCCTTTACATGGTATGTTACTACTCTTCGGTATTGATTACCACTGATTATTGCCCCAGTATCATTTTGACTACTTGGTCTCTTCTCAAAATCAGTTAATTAATTAATATCAATTGTTTTTTGCAAGGGGATATTTACTGAGAAAGTATGGCAAGGGCAAAAGAGAAAAAAATCCCATGCCCCTAAACCAGGAGACATTCTCCCCTTCATATATCCATTTGGTCCCTGGGGAGAGTGAATTCACACTTAAAGCAATGATTGCTCTTTGCCCCACCATGTTTCCTTCTGAGTGTAGCAAAGTCAATAGACAAGTCACCCCCTTCCTTGCAAGGTTGGTGTTTCAGCTGCCAGCTGAACCCAGCACTGGGCTGGGATAAGCATGCCACTTCTCAGGGCTGGCTTCTCACTGGGCTTGCTTGCTTTGGCTACTATCATATTCTGCTGTGGCCTCCAGTTGTTGGATGATCCTTTTAATGATCTTTTCAAAGCTCACAAGGTCATAACCTGGTTTGTTCTATCTCTGATACTCATTCACCCCAGATCAGGAAAGAATAAATACAATACAGACAGAAGAATGGCAACGTCATGTGTTCATGGCCACAATTTTTGTCTCTTTAAGCCTTTTGTATCAAGGCTCAGTTCTAGTTCAGCCAACCACCATCCACTAAGTGGAGAGGAAACCAAAGTCCCTGCTTTGAAGTGGTGAGGGGAAATGGCCTCCATTAGGTCCCCCATTTTCTGAAGCAAGCGTACAGAGTCTTCACAAGGATTGATACCAGGGAGAGCATGTCACACATGCTGAGAGCGCTGAACCTTCATTGACGAGTCACTCTTTTCCCCCTACACCTAACTAATATGTATGAGACCTTGGATATGAATTTGTTTTTCTGGATTCAGTTCCAGTATGCTTTCCATTATATCATGCAGCCTTGACATTATGGACCTTTGTTACATTCGTCAGGATATAAACCCAGGTCTTCTGACACCAAGGCAAGGTGTTTCTCTCTTTTGAGACAAAAATTCCAGAACTTAAGACTATTCTGAAGACCTGGGTAAGGGAGCCACTAGCAGATTAGGTCAAAGATGCCTGGCATCAAGACGCAAGGGCTCGGTTGGTGAGGGAGGGAGGTGGGAGGAGGAGCTAGCCATGACAACACATCCTGTGTTTAAAAAAAACAAAACAAAGTGTTTCCTTGTGTCATTCCCTTTTTTTTTATCTTTTTTTAAATCTTTTTTTAATGGTAATTTTTATTTTTTTTTGTTTTCAACATTTACTTCCATAAGATTTTGAGTTCCAAATTTTCACCCCATCTCACCCCTCCCCCCACCCCAAGATGGCATGCATTCTAAATATCCCTTCCCCTAGTCTGCCTTCCCTTCTATCTCTCCCCCCCTTCTCTTATCCCCTTCCCCTTCAATTTTCTGGTAGGGCAGGATGGATTTCTGTACCCCATTTCCTGTATTTCTTATTTCCCAGTTGCATGTGAAAACATTTTTTTTTAAACATGTGTTTTTTAAACTTTGGGTTCCAAATTTTCTCCCTTCCTCCCTCCCCACCCACCCTCATTGATAAGGCAAGCAACTAAATATAGGCTATATATGTACAGTTATGCAAAACACTTACATAGTAGACATGCTGTGAAAAACTAACTCTATTTCCCTTAATCCTATCCTGCCCACCCATTTATTTTATTCTTTCTTTTGACCCCTGTCCCTCCTGAGAAGTATTTGCTTCTGATTACTCCTTTTTGCAATCTGCCCTCCTCTCTATCATTCCCCTACTCTCTTGTCCCCTTCCCCTCCTATTTTCCTGTAGAGTAAGACAGATTTCCACACCCAATTAAGTGTGTATGTTATTCCCTCCTTAAGTCAAATCCTATGAGAATAAGATTCACTCATTCCCTCTCACCTTCCCCCGTTTCCCCTCCACTGTAAGAGCCTTTTCTTTTCTGGTTTTTTTTTCTTGTGGGATAATTTACCCCATTCTACCTCTCCCTTTCTCCTTCTCCTAGTATATTCCTCTCTCACCCCTTAATTTTATTCTCCAGATATGACCTCTTCATTTTCAACTCACCCTGTGCCCTCTATCTATCTATCTATCTATCTATCTATCTATCTATCTATCTATCTATCTATCTATCTATCTATACACACATATAATTTTTTCCCCTCCAACTACTCTAATACTGACAAAGGTCTCATGAGTTACAAATATCATTTTTCCATGCAGGAATGTAAACAGTTTAACCTTAATAAGTCTCTTACAATTTTCTCTTTCCTGTTTACCTCTTTGTGTTGCACTTGAGTCTTGTATTTGAAAATCAAATTTTCTATTCAGCTCTGGTCTTTTCATCAAGAATGCTTGAAAGTTCTCTATTTCACTGAATAACCATTTTTCCCCCTGAAGGATTATACTCAGTTTTGCTGGGTAGGTGATTCTTGGTTGTAATCCTATCTCCTTTGCTCTCTGGAATATTATATTCCATGCCCTGTGGTCCCTTAATGTAGAAGCAGCTAAATCTTGTGTTATCCTGATTATGTTTCCACAATACTTGAATTATTTCTTTCTGGCTGCTTGTAATATTTTCTCCTTGACCTGGGAATTCTGGAACTTGGCTACAATATTCCTAGTTTTCCTTTGGGGATCTCTTTTAGGAGGAGATCGGTGGATTCTTTCAATTTATATTTTGCCCTCTGGTTCTAAAATATCAGGACAGTTTTTCTGGATAATTTCTTGAAAGATCATGTCTATGCTCTTTTTTTGATCATGGCTTTCAGATAGTTCAATAATTTTAAAATTCTCTCTCTTGGATTTATTTTCCAGGTCAGTTGTTTTTCCAATGAGATATTTCACATTGTTTTCTAATTTTTCATTCTTTTGGATTTGTTTTATAGTGTCTTCATTTCTCATAAAGTCACTAGCTTCCAATTGCTCTATTCTAATTTTTAAGGAAGTATTTTCTTCAGTAATCTTTTGGACTTCCTTTTCCATTTGGCCAATTTAGCTTTTTAGGGCATTCTTCTCCTCATTGGCTTTTTGGACCTGTTTTGCCATTTGGGTTAGGCTATTTTTTAAGGTGTTATTTTCTTCAGTATATTTTTGGGTCTCCTTTAGCAAGCTGTTGACTTGTTTTTCATGATTTTTTTGCATCAATCTCAGTTTTTCCTCTACTTCTCTTACTTGCTTCTCAAAATCCCTTTTGAGCTCTTCCAAGGCCTGGGACTGATTCGTATTTTTCTTGGAAGTTTTGGATGTAGGAGCTTTGACTTTGTTTTCTTCTTCCGGTTGTATGTTTTGATCTTCTTTGTCACCAAAGTGAGATAATGTAGTCTGACTTTTTTTGCGCTGCTTACTCATGAACCCAACCAATTACTTGAGTTTTAAACTCTTTGTTAAGGTAAAAGTCTGCTTCCAATGTGAAGAGTGTACTGTCCCAAGCTTTGGGGGTTTGTATAGCTGTTTTCAGAGGTACTTCTAGGGACCTGTAAATTTTCAGTTCTTCCAAGGTGGTATGATAAGGGGTGAGGTGTTTTCTCTCCACCACCACTACAAGCTCCACCGCACCAGCGTTCCTCCTTGCCCCAGGACTGCTCCTCAGAACTGTGACCGAGATCCAAGCACCAGTAAAGCAAGAGATTCCTGCCTCAGCACTGGCAAAGAGATCCCTGCAATCCCCCTCTGATCAGCTACTTGATTTCCCCTCAGTCTGTGGGCCAAAAGCTCAGGAAAAAGCTGCGGCCCCGGGCAGCACTCAAGACTTGCAGCTGAGACCTAGCTTCTCTCTCACCTCAGTCACAGACTTTTCCCACTGACCTTCTAAGTTGTCTTTGGTGTTCAGGGGTTGAGAAATCTGGAAACTGCCACAGCTGCCTGCGATTCAGTCCTCTGAGGCCTGCGCGCCCACACCGAACTGCGCTCCTCTCCCCTCCCCTCGTGATATACCTTTCCAATCAATCATCCAGGCTGTCTTTGGCTGGAAATTTGTTTCACTCTGTCTTTTTGTGGGTTCTGCTGCTTTAGAATTTGTTTAGAGCCATTTTTTTAGGTATTTGGAGGGCTTTGGGAGAGAGCTCAAGACAGTCACTGCTTTCCCTCCGCCATCTTGGCTCCGCCCTCCGTATCATTCCCTTTTAAAGGTACTGGAAATAAAGGGAAGATACATTTTTTTTTTTGGCAACCTAGAAGGGTATTGTTCTTTAGGATTCCTATTTTAAATCAATATAGTTTATTATGAATTAACCTGGGTAGTATGGTGGATTTTGGGTGTGAATGTGACCAAAGACTAACCTGACCGGTTCCAAATTATAATCTTAACAACAACGGAACACTTGGACATTTTTTTCAGTGTTATATTCTGTCTCCAAAGTAGGACTCTACGTGAGACTTGGGAAAATGATAAAAATAAATGAATATGGCCTCTTCCCATTGCTCTGTGGACCTTATAGTAGTAAGATGAGTTCACAGAATATTGCTAATAGGATAAAAAATGCCCTATACTTCATTGTTGTTGGTGTCACTCTTGCACTGTTATCCTTTGCATTGATATTGGATTTTCTGCAAGATTTAATTCTTTGTGAGAATCTATTTGTGTGTGTGTGTGTATGTGTGTGTAGTGAGTGGTAGAACTAGCATGAGAACACATTTTATTGCTCAAAGTTCTGTAGGTTTCCCACTATATCACACTGATTAGGCATTTATACATTGTCTAGTATTGTTATCTTTTCTTATGTATTTGTATCATATCCCCAGTTAGACAGCTCTATCTTTGCCTGGCACAGAGTAGGCGCTTAATAAATGTTTAAATGTTTATTGACTGACTGACATTGCATCCCCCACAGCTCTCACACAGTGTCTTGTCCATCAGTAGTTAGCTAATCTCCTACCTTGTTGTCAAAAGGTCAGTGTTTCTGCTTGCAACTCAGCCTGAAACATAGGTCAGTTTGTTCTGGGTAACTTTGGTTACTTTGGGTAACAACTCTGGTACTAGCAAGCTAGCCTGAAATGTGGGTCAATTTGTTCTTAGCACTAAAATATGGTGGAAAGCAATACTTTGGAAAACTGTGCTGTTGCAAATGATGGAGTCCTTGGGGCTGGTTCAGGAGTGGCTGTGTGGAAGTATGTGCAGGAAATTTCACTCCTATAGTATAGGCAAATGCCTTGCCAGCCTGCCTTCTCCAGATGTCCTTCTGTGGAAGCCATCTGGCTGAGAGAACGGAACCACCACTCCCTGCTCCACCCTCTGGCTGCCACATAAACACACCTGTTCAAACTTCAACCATGGAACCACAATCCACATTTACTTTTTGCTTGACCTGCTGGAAATTGGAGCTGTTTGGCTTAATTTTTATAATTTCAAAGAAATCCCTCAACTATTAACTCCTAAGGATAAAAATCACACAGGATGGGATGTGTGTGTGTGTGTGTGTGTGTGTGTGTGTGTGTGACAGAGAGAGAGAGAGGGAGAGAGGGAGAGGGGGAGAGAGAGAGATAAAGAAGAGAAGGACAATAACACTGCATCTGCTATCCTTTTCAGGCAAGAGTTGTTAAAGACACCTTTTGGCAGTCTGATGAAGCCTATGGATCTGTCTTAGAATAACATATCTAAATGAATAAGATAAAATACATAGAATTACAAAAGAAACTAATCATATTAAACTACCTCAGGTTAAAGAGCTCTGTGCTGATAGGGACAGTACTCAGTGCCTCCCTGGCCCTTCACCTGACTGTCCGCTTTTCCTTAGAGAGCATAGAATGTCACAGTGGGAAGGGACCTTAGGGATCATCAAGTTTGGACATGACCAGAGAGTTCTATTTTAAGAAGATTTTGTAGGTATCGGTATGAAGGTTAGATTGGCAAGAGGGCATATTGGAAGTAAGAGGCCACTTTGGAGCCACTTATAATAGTCAAGGTAAGGAGAGGCGGGGGCTTGAACTAGGCATGTTTACTGTGGTAAGGAAAGGAGGGGACAGATCAGGGGTATGTTGGTAAATGTTTAACAACTGGCTCTTCAAAAATTAAATACACAGGACACGCTTTTAAATTTATTCTGCCTTATTAACATTTCCCCCTTATTTTCTTAAGTCTCAACAACCAACAAAATTATACATCAATCCTTGATTTGCAGCATATTCTGATTTTTTGAGGTATAAATGCTCACATTGAAAATTTAACAATTAGCTTCCTGGTTTGGGTTTGGCTCCTGAAAACCCCTGGGACAGATGCTAGAGGTATTTCAGAGGGAGATTTGATAAGATTTGGCAATTTATTAGATGTAGAAGGGGTTACAGAGAGCAAAGAGTCAAAGGTGACTAAGCATGGTAGTATCTTTGACAAAAATAGAGGTTAGGAGGAAGGGTAGATTTTGGGGGAAAATAATGATTTTGGTTTAAGGCATGCTGATGTCCAATATCCAGTAGGCAGTTGAGGAATATGGAAATGGAATTCTAGGGAGAGGTTAGGAGTGGAATTCAAGATTTAGGAGTTATTTGCATGGAGAAAAACTGGGAATGTACATGACAGAAAGTGAGGGCAGCAGAATGTAACTGGGGATATGAAGAGGTAGAAAGAATAGGGAAGACTTTTCTCTATCCTTCTCTGGTGTGACCTAGCAAATTCATAAGTATTTCATTGCCTGCAAAAGGCCGCTAACCATAGTTTTTTGCTTTCCTGAGAGTACCATAAGTAAGTTTTAAAGTAAGGATTTTAAGGTCTGGAAAGATGTTGGCTGTGTTGTTATGATGCCGGCTCATTAGACCTCTTAAATAAGAGGATATGCATATAGCTAGAATGCATGATTAATATTAATCACCATAACCCATAGACTCTAAAAGAATTCTACCGATTTCTATGCTGTAACTTTATCTGACCTACTGAAGATTGATGCGTTTATATAAGACTACAGCTCCCTGTCCACCTCATTACAAAACCACATGGCCCCCACCACCTGCAAGATAATCAGAGGTTGGGCTAATCTCTGGATAGAGCTGATGTTCTGGAAGTAGTCCAATATATGTCATTTCTCCATGGCAGCAAAAAGGACCAAGTGGATCACAGAGAAGCAGACAGGGATGCAAATCTCCATAGCTCCTTAAACGAGTGAGGATGTCCGTGTTTATACATTGTCAGTAAATCCCATAGTTAGATTAACCTAGTGTAAAGTTATATCTCTGCTGCTTGAGATCCTAAACCTGACTCATAGCAGGTGGGAAGGAAAATCAGTTATGATTATAGAGAGACCTTTGGAAAGAATCTGGGAGAAAAGAGAGAATGAATATTATTTTTACTCAGTTTGCTATTTGGAATGGAAAAGTGCTATAAGTCTGCCCAGTAGATAAATGCCAAAGGAAGCAGTCATTCTGAGAGCATCCCAAAGAAAAGGGTACAAAATGAGGGAATCATTGCCCCCATATCACTTTAATCCTTGTGCCAGGGGCCAAGACTAGCCTATTATATTATAGTCTTTTTACATTACTGTGAGAAGAAAGCATTATACCTTACTACTTACTAGGATTTGGCTTACAGAATAACCAGAACTGTGGGGTGAAGAGGTCTCTCTGGACTTATAGAGAGGACCCTAGTGAAACTTGGCTTCTGGAAGAGGAAGGACCATCTAGGTCTTATTGTATGAAGTAGCCCAAGAAGAGTCAGCGGTCATTTCTACAGCAGTATGGTCGGGTATGAGTCCAGCTATAGAAGAGGCCTTTGCTCTATGGCCTGTCTTTGGTGAGTTGTGTACTTGAGGTGACAAGGCCTCCGTGTATTATTGGATAGGACAGGACAGGGTTCAGTGGAGAAGCTAAGCCCATGTTCCTCACATTGTTATACATTAAATACACCTGGGAGAAGGAATCTAGGGTCCCTTATGGGGCCCCAGAAATAGCTCTGGGTCACATAAAAATTCGGGGTCCCCAAATGCCCCATGTGGCTTTTGCCCTAGAATAAAGTCATCGGCTCATACACCTAGAGCTGGAAGGGACCCTAGAGATCATTTAGTCCAACCCCTTCATTTAATGTATCAGGAAGCAGAGGCCCAGAGAAGTTAGTGGTATTTGTCCCAGGTCACACACAATAGTTGGCTGAGCCAGGCCTCTAGGTGCTCTGACTCCAAATCCAGTGCCTTCTCTTCAGCTGATAGCTTCCCTTCCCCTCTGCCTCCTCTCTCCTCCCCCCCCAGATTGGTCTGGAGAGCTCATCTTTCCAAGAAATTGCCTTCATTTCTCCCAACTGTTTTCATAAACTTTACCTCTCTGTAGTAAAAATTGTCTTTGTTACTGAATTAACAACACAGCCCTGTGGCCCCTTAACCAGGAGGAATGTGTGCCTTGGTTGACAGCGTCAATCGACCAAGTTGGGAAGTTGTTGCTGTTTGTCCTTTCATTTTCAAAGAGGACTAATGACATGATGGGTGATGTCTTTGACTTGTGCGTGAATTGGATTTAAGTGAGGCAGAGCTGCACAAAGTCACCAGCCTTGCTCACTCTTCCAGAGTTATTAGAAGTCCAGTAGCAGGACAGAAGTCAAGGTGACTGGTGGATGGCCCAAGATGCAATGGATGACATTGGTGTTTATGAAATGCCTCTTGACATAGACTTAGATTTCTTCTGGTCTGAAGGATGTTGTAGGAGTGCTCTCCTTCCACCTCCGTCTCTGTACAAAGCTCCTTTTACACATTGCCTAGGGATGTTGTCCCATATCACTTGCTTATTTATTTGCTGAGTAAGCGGAGAGTGAATGTATGCTCCTCATCTTGATGTTTAGAGGAAAGAAGGAGAATTTAGTATCATGGAATTTCATTGCATTAGGATCATAGAGCCGTCTTGTTATTTTATAAGTTTTTTAAAAAAATTATTTTACAGATTATCACATGGTGGTAGAGTCTCTGTTTGAACCCAGGTTTTCTGACTACCTGTCAGAAATCTTTGTTCCTGACTCATCTTGCACTTTAGAGAAAGAATTTGTGTTCCTATTTAAAGCATCTCTGTATGTTTCTAGCAACTGCCTGGAAAGTTGCAGACTGTGTTTAGCTCTCTCTTTCTTAGGTCTGGGTACAATGTAAAGAGGACTATCTCTGGAGCCAGAGTGGCTGGATTCAAATCCTACTTCTGACACTCATTTCCTATATGACCTTAAGTCATTTAGCTTCTCTGAGCCTCAGTTTCCTCATCTGTAAAATGAGGGAGTTGGACTTGATCATTTTTTAGGTCTCTTCCAGCTCTAAATCTATGATCCTCTGTGTGTGTGTGTGTGTGTGTGTGTGTTCATTTGCCTTCTGGAGAGTAGGGTAAGAATTCATAAACTGAGAAGAAACTGGACCCTGTTTCAGTAGGACACATGCAGGTGCTTCCTGTTCCCCTGATGACTGTCCTTTTTTTCTGGCCATTGAGCAAGTCCACAGAAAGTCATTTGAGGCTTTCTGTACTCAGCGCTGCACAGACAACCAACTTGGGATTTTTAACTTGGGCCCAACAGGGATTGGACTATGTTGCGCAGCGGGCAGCTAGGTGGTGCAGTGGATAGAGTGCTGGCCCTGGAGTCAGGAGGACCTGAGTTCAAATGTAACCTCAGACCCTTACTAGCTGTGTGACCCTGGGCAAGTCACTTAACCCTGTCTGCCTCAATTCCGCATCAGTAAAATGAACTGGAGAAGGAAATGGCAAACCACTCCAAAATCTTTGCCAAGAAAACCCCCAATGGGATCATGGACACAACTGAGAAACAACTGAACAACAATAACTCTTCTATTCAGAGGAGAGAGGTTCAGTCTGGGAGTCTGGAGACCTAGGTTCTCGTCCCAGGTCTGCTACTAATTAGCTGGGTGACCTTGGACGAGTCACTTAATCTACAACTCAGTTTTTCTCTCCGTCCGCACTCTTTCCCATAACAGACACAATCACATCTACTTCATCAGAAGAATAAAATGAGATTGTATTTAGAAGTAAAAAGCCCTACTGAAATGTAAGGGTAAGAGGTAAAATGGGGGTTCAGGATGGGAAATGGAGGTAGACAAAGTCTTTCCCAAAGCCCCTCAAATGGCTTCAGGGTAAAGCTTTAAAACTGAGAGCTATCTACTCTTCCTTTTCCTTTTAAGTACCTCATTTGGGGAACAGAATGGCGTCATTATAAGACTCCCAGGGTATGCATATGTTCACTGATGTCGTTTCAGATGTAAAATCTCTGTGGTGTTCCAGCATCCTCTGTCGATTTTGGAATAGTTCCAGATCTACAGAAATTCTTACTTCCTTTAACTATGCCTACCCAACTCCCCCCACTCCCCAGGCACTCCCCTCTCTCCCCCTGTGACTGTTGCTTGCAATCCCATTATCAGAATCTCTTTAGTTTTAGAGCCTGAAGGCAACATGATGCTGTGTAGAATCCCAGCTCTGCCAGAAATTATTTGTGGGACCTTGGGCAAGTGACTTAACTTCTCTCTGTCTCTGTCTCCATCTCCGTCTCCGTTTTCTTATCTGTAAAATGAGAAAGCTGGACTAGATCACCTCTGAGTTCCTATCCAGCTGGCAATCTATTCTTTTAGGATGTTTATAAAACCTAGATCCCCTGAGGAAGTATTACCTTTTACATGTTATAAGCATCAACTGTATCTGAAAGCAGGTTTTCCTAACAGGGAAGGGAAGAGATTTCCAGGGATTCTTCAATATATGAGGGCAAAGAAAAGAGGCTGGAGTAGGGGGTGGCCTTTAATCAGAGAAAAAGGTTAGAAAAGAAGATGCGACAGATTTCACCTACTTTCTGTTTTTTCCTGGGGAAAAAAAAAATCCTTTCCCTGCCATCTCCTCATCCCCTTAGGCTAACAAGAGAATCTGAGCAGTAAGCCTGCAGCCAAATACATTGAAGCTCACCTACCCACAGAGACTGAACTGGCTCCTAGGAAAGCCTTGTTCACAACTGCAGTGGAGAAGTGCATCAGAACTCCAGAGTATCAGGGACCTTCAAGAGCCCTGGGTAGGTAAAGTGATGCAGTAGAAAGAATGCTAGTTTTGGAATCTGACTTGAACTCTGGCTCTATCCCTTATTACCTGTGTAACTGCACGAGATGCTGAGCCTTAGTTTTCTTGTCTGTAGAAGGAGTTAGATTAAATGACCTTTAAGGCCCCTTCTAGATCTAAATGGGTGACTATGATTGATTCCAACCCCTTCCTCTTACAGAGGAGGCCCAGAGACCCAGAGAGGTGAAGCGATTAATCAATCAACAGATACTTATTAAGCACCTATTATGTACCAGATATTGTATGTTGTGTGTTATGTGCTGCGATGCAAAGACCTTGCCTTCAGGTAGCTTATATTCTGTCTGGGAGGCAACGGGTGCGTGTGTGTGTGTGTGAAATATATACAAAATAAATGTATATTTATAAGACAGTTTAGTGAGGGAAGTCATTAGCAACTGGGTCTTTAGCTCCAAGTCCAATGTGTTCCTAGGAATACCATCTGAGACCTGGGTCAGGTGGACACATTCCCATTGGTATGAAGGTGTTGTTCTGGGAGATGGTCAGGATTGCTAAAACATCTCCCCATTTTTCATAAAGTCCCTCTGGAAACAAACTCTGTAATATGGACTTGATTCCATTGCAGTTTGTTAATGGGAATTCCCCCCTTCTGTTGCTTTACCTCCGCAGAGCTCTTTTCACCTCTTGCTGGGGGAGGAGGGGTGTCACATCCCAGTTGCTTAAGAGCTAAGTAAAGTCAGAGAATAACTCAGTGTCTCTTCTCTTGGTGGTGGAATGAAGAGTGGGATCAATAGGTCTGAAAGTGGGAAGGGACCATAAAGATCATCTCTTCATTTCACAAATGGAGAAAAGCCTTGTGTTCGTGAATTTCACAGATTATATGGGGAGGAAAGAGTAGATGGATAGTGAAAAAGACAGAAGTAACTGGAATTTGAGGTCTTGGGTCCAAATCCTACTTGATGCTTCTTATCATGAGAGTGACCTTAGGTGAGTCATTCAAACACCAAGGGCCTCAGTTTTCCTCATCTGAAAATGAGGAAGGATGATGAGATGGTCTCTAGCCTAGGCCCTTTTCAAGCTCTAGACTTACATATGCCTATAATTTTCTGACCTTTTTAAAAGCAGACTTGGCTTGCGACTCTGCAGGAGTCCATGGTGGTAGCAGTGTAATAACTTTATAAGGGAGGTCAGAAGTTTAAAAAGCCCTTGTAGAAAGCAGTTCCTTCCTAGAAAGATGTTATCAGGGGTCTGACCTTTATCAATGCTGACTCTATAAAACTGAAGATTGGGGCTGCCTCCTTCAGACCCAGAGCAGGAGGAAACTGGGTTGTTTGTATTAAGAGATGCAGGGAAGCAGATATAGTGCCTGAAGAAGGGCGGAGGAATGGAGAGCATAATACTGGTCTATGTTGATTCAGAGGCAAAAAGTACAGGACTTCTTGAACTTGCAATATTTTTTCCCCTCTGACTGGAAGAATAATGACAGTTTAGAAAATGATAATGATAACGTGACTTATTTCAAAGTGCTCTGTAGCTGTTTGGAGATAACATGATATAACGGAAAGAGTCATGGGTCAGAAGACCCAGGTCCAAGCCCCAGCTCCAATATTTACTAGCTATGAGACTGTAGGCAGTTCTTTTCACTCCTCTGTCAAATGGGGTTAGACTAGATGATCTTTAAGGTCCCGAATAGCTCAAAAATTCTAAGATTCTATAAGTCACTTAATCTCTTTTAGCCTCAGTTTTCTCAGCTCTAAAATGGGTACCCCCCAGTATTGTTGAGGTCCGAATATGATAATCCACATGACTAGATGGATTTCAAGTCAAAGGGAAGTGAACTTAATTTATAATCACAAGGTAATCTAAGATTATGAGCTTATTTTTCATTGATGCATAGAATTCATCCTTGAGTTAGCCTTAATTCCTTTTTCTTCTTCAGCCCTCACATTCAGTGAGTTGTCAAGTCTTAGCATTTCTACTTTCACAGCATCCTTCATACCTGTGTTCCTCTTTCTACCTACATAGTCAATGCACTAGCCCAGGCCCTCATTACTGGAACTATCGCAATTGCTCCCCTAATTGTTGATCCTGCCTCTAGTCCGGGATGGGGAACCTGTGGCCTTGAGGCCACACGTGGATTTGTTCTGTGAAATTTGGATTCAGTCAAAGTGCTGCACTTGAGGACCTAGAAGGCCACATGTGGCCTCGAGACCGCCAGTTCCCCACCCCTGCTCTAGTCTCTTGCCTCTTCCTTCCAACCTCTACACAGCTGTTTGAGTGATACTCTTTAAACAGAGGTCTGACCATGTTACTCCCCTGTTCAACAAATCTCAGTGGCTCCCAATTACTTCTGGAATCAAAAATAACCTTCTCTTCTGACATTTGAAGTCCTCCAACCTGGCTCCAACCCACCTTAATTGCCTTATTGTACTTTATTTAAACTATGTTCCAGACCAACCTTCTTGTTGTTCCTTATGTATGACAACATTCCATCTTCGAATTGTATAACTTTGCACAGGCTTTCCTGCATGCCTGGAATGTACTCTTTCCTCACCTCTACCTTCTGGAATCCCTAATGTCCTTCAGTATTCAGCTCAAACTCCCCTTTCTATATGAAATCTTTCCTGAATTCCCACCCTGCCCTTCAGTACTAGTGAATCCATTCTGCCTCCTCTCCCCCTTGTTCCCTCCCTCCCTCCCCTTGTTCCCTCCCTCCCATTCACTGCTATTTAATTTTTATAAGTTTATCCAGATCCATATTTTCTTTTGAAAGCAGTGACTACTTCATTTTGGTCATTGTATTTCCAGCCCCCAGTGCAGTGCCTGGCTGGGTACCAGCAGTGTGTATGTAATAAATGTTTGTTGATGGATTAATCAACTGAAACGTCAAGTGTTCTTCTTGTCCTCCAGATAGGGAACTCAGACTCAGAGGCTCGAAGCTCAAAGTAGTCCCGCAATAGAATTTCAGCCTTGCTTTCTGTTCCCACCTCTATTCAGTATTCTAATTTTAAGACTGGATGGCCTCTGCCTTTTTGAAAATGTTCTTCATAGTTCAACAAATTCAGTTTAATAAACATTAATGGCTTACTATGTGCAGAATGTTCTATTAGGTTTTGGGAGAGAATCAAGGTTTATGTAACAAGTGATCCTTGGCATCTTCAAGCTTAGAGTCACGTGGGAATGATATAACAATTACAATACAAAATGCAAGGGAAGGTACAACAAAGCACAGAGGAAGGTCTGAAGGGGGGAAAGAGCTATAGGATCAGGGAAGGCTTCTTGAAGGAAGGAGTATTAGAGTTGGGCAGTAAAGGATGGGTTGGAATTCAAAAGGGAGGGGAGGAGAGGAGAGGGGAGGGGAGGGAGAAAGATATTTCAGGCATGGGGCACAGCATATTCACAGGGATAGAGATAGGAAAACAGAAGGTGTGATTAAAAGCAGTGAGTGGTACAGTTTGGTGGTAGTGTATAGGAAGGAGAGGAATTTGAGATAAGATTGGAAAAGTAGCGTCAGACTGTGGTTGGCCTTGAATAGCAGGTAATAGAGCTCAAACTTTGCAGAAGGGAGCCCTTGAAGATTTCTGAACAGAAGACTAACATGATTAGAACTGTGAATAAGGAAGATTGACCAGGCAGCAGTATGAAGAGTGGATTGGAGGAATGCCTCTCGGGATGCTAATGTAATAATCCACATAGGTGAAAGGAAGAGTTTGTTCTAGGCAATGGCAATGGAAAAGAAGGGAGGGTGGGTTAAAAAAAAAAGATATAGTGCTGCTTTCTGTCTTCACACCACTCCCATTTGCAAGTTTCTCCCACTCCCTCCCCCTGCCTGGTGAACTTTACCTTATCAAACAATTAGGCAAAATCAGCCATGTCTAATGATGTATATAACATTCTGCATCCATAGTTCCCTACTTCTCTAGTGAAATAAAGGAGGTTCATTTCATTATCTCTTCTTTGGGGCCAAACTTTGTCATAATTATGTAGCATATAGTTTTTTTTTCATTATCATAATCATTGCATACATACATACATACATGTATAAACATACACATGTCTGTATGTGTAATTTTCCTGGTTCTGCTGATTTCACCATGCATCAAATCATATCAGTTTTCTTGTGTTTTTTTTAATTCCTAATATTTGTTATTATGGCACAATGATATTCCATTACATTCATGTACCACAATGGGTTTACCACTTCCCGGTCAGCAGGTACTCATTTTGTTTCTTGTGAGGAGGAGATATATTTGAGAGAGATCGCAGCGGCAGAATCAAAAGACTTGGTAACCAATCAACTATAAGAGGTGAAAGGGGACAGTTGTAGAGAGCACCAACATTTCCATTGTGGGAGAGGGAGTAAACAGTGGTGCCACTGACAAATGTCATGAATTCAGACAGAGGTATAGGTTTGGAAGAAAAGGAAATAAACTCAACTTCACACATGCAGTGCACTTGGTGAGATGTGGGTGGAGATGTTTTATGGAGGTTTAGGGATATGAGAATCAATCTCTGAAGGCAGATAAGGGCTAGAGATACAGTTTTAGATCATAGGCTTTAGAGCTAAAAGGACCTTGGACCTCATGTAGTTCAACCCCTTTAGTTTACAGATGAAGAAACAGAACCAGAGCAGCAAAAGAGACCTGAGGTTATACAGATAGTCAACACTGGCAGAGCTGAATCTGGTCCTCTACTTTAATGGCAGTACTCTTTAGCACTTTGGAGAAGGACAGATGAATGTGGAATGGGGTAGAAATAAAAAGTTACTGAATTCAAGGAAGTCACAGATGAGTAATGGTTGCATTTATTGTGTTAAAACTCACACGTACAGTGTTTTGTACAAAGTTACAAAGCACAGCATTCCAACTTCAGTAAAGTCAACCCTCACTCATATATAGGAACGGAAGTGAGGAACATTTATTAAGGGCCTACTATGTGCAAGAAACTGTATTAAGCGCTTTACAAATATTATCTCATTTGATCCTCATAGCAACCTTTCAAGAAAGGAGCTATTACTATCCCCATTTTACAGATGAAGAAACTGAGACAGAACTTAAGTGATTTGCCCAGGGTCACACAGGTAGTAAGCATCTGAGGCTGGATTTGAACTCAGGTCTTCCTGACTGCAAGCCTACTGCTGTATGCACTGTACTTGCTACTTAGAGATCATTGTGCTAAAGTTAAGCATTGTAAATTTCTTTAATAAATCACTCAGACCTAATTAAAAATCAATGAGACTGGGGCAGCTAAGTGGCACAGTGGATAGAGCACCAGTCCTGGGGTCAGGAGGCCCTGAGTTCAAATCCAATCTTAGATACTTCCTAGCTATGTGACCCAGGGCAATTGAGGGCTTGACTATGAATCAACGAAACTCAAACACTGTTAAAAAGGAATTTCTTCTTTTAAGGCTTAGGATCAGTCCACAGCCACCAAAGTTGATATGGTCAAACTGAATAATTAAGATACAAGAAGAAATGATGATGGATGAGCAGCTAGGGGGTGCAATAGATAGTGTTGGACTTTGAATCAGGAAATCTTGAGTTCAAATCTTTCCTCAGACACTTAATAGCTGTGTGACTTTAAATAAGGTTGCCTTCCCCCATCCTTCCCCCAAAATAGAATAATGAGACCAAATTTGATTATCATAAATAAACAAAATCTTGCTATAGTTAATCAAGGCAGTACAACATAATGCTGGAGGGCTGGTGTTAGAGTCAGGAAGCCTTGGGTTCAAATCCTGCCTCCAATGCATATTAGCTGTATGATCATGGGAAATTCTCTTAACTTCTCAGTGCCCCAGACAATTCTCTAGGATAGAAAGTTAGGCTTGTTGCCACTCTGCATTGGTGGAGGGAGTTTTCCCATATGGTGTTCCCTCACACTGATGAAATTGCAGATTGAGACCAAAAAAAGTGTTGCTCACTACGGTTTTAATCTATATTGCCTTTTTTTTTTTTTGTTTTCAGTTTGAAAATCAAAGTTATATCAATTCCCAGTCTGGTGTATGTCAAATAACATATTTGGAAATAGGAACCACATTTTCTATTCTCAAAACCATTCTTTGTTTTTCAGTAATAATAACAATAGCATTTTTAAAACACTTTAAGGTTTGCAGAGTGCTTTATATATGTTATCTCATTTGATCTTCTCAAAAGACCTATGAGGTAGGTGCTATGATTATTGTTCTTATTTTATAGATGAGGAAACTGAGTCACAGAGAGGTTAGGTGACTTATTTAAGGTCACACAGCTATTAAGTGTCTGAGGAAAGATTTGAACTCAAGTTTTCCTGATTCCAAGTCCAACACTATCTATTGCACCCCCTAGCTGCTCATCCATCATCATTTCTTCTTGTATCTTAATTATCCAGTCTGGCCATATTGACTTTGGTGGTTGTGGACTGATCCTAAGGAAAGTCCAGTCTTCCTTAAGAGAAGAGATTCCTTTTCTAACAGTGCTTGAGTTTCATTGATTCATAGTCAAACTCTCAACTAAAAACCCACTTGAACTGTAGGAAAAATCAAAGCTTTGCAGTAAATGTTATTACTCAATCGGTATCTCATCTTCATTGAATTTGGGGATTTTTATTTTTCTGTCTTTATGTAGTCTAATATTTCTAATGTCTGATGTCAGAAATTTGACTTTTTAGCTCTCTTTTTTGAGTGACTCAGGCTAAGTTATTTAAACTTATCCTTCTGATACTGCTATTGTAATTCCTTGAGTATGATAAATCAGCTCTCATTCCCAGTCTGTTTCATATCTTCCACAAACACCACCTTAGGGATGTTTGACAGCTGGTAACATCAAAGAATTTGCAGAAGCCATGCAGCCTTTTGCAGAATTAGCATTCTTGAATCTTATGAAATGTTTAAAAAAGTAAGGGAGAAGAAAGGACGGAAACATTTATTGAGCTCTTAACCATCTGCCAGGCACTGATAGTCACCTGCCCTCAAGGACCTTACATTCTAATATAAGATAACATACAAAAGGAGGCTGAAAAGGTGGGATAAGGGATTCTTTCTGTTCAGGCAGAGTCATTGTGGGTCACTATGGGGAATGACAGTGATAATGAACCCTAGCTGTTTCACTTTATGCACCAGGAAGTTAGTAGGCCTTTGTCATCTTTCAGTGAGATCTTGGAAAAATTGTGCTCTTGGTAAGTTGTTCATAAAAGAGTTGTATTAGATGGTCTCTCAAAGTCCTCTTCCACCTGAAAAGTTCTGTGATCTACAACTTCCTCATGCTTCAGTTTTTTGAACTGTAAAATGGGGACATTTGGCTCCCATTACAAAAGAACATTGTATGAATTCAGGGGAAAATATTTATAAGGCACTTTCAATCTCTGCTAAGGAAGGTGATTCAAATGTAAGGATCTCTATGATGATCCCAGTGAAACTAGGGGAAATTTTCATGAACAAACAGCTCTATTTGTTTCCCTGACAAAACAACCAGATTTGTGCTCTGTAGGCAGACTTCCAAATGTTTGTGGATTTTCCTCAGGGGTCAATTTGCCTTCTCCACCCACCACCCTCATCTTTGGTCATATTCAACATAGAGAAAATAATGAAGATAAAAGGGACCAAACTTGTTCTGCTGTGAGAAGTGGGTTATTTTTGCAGTGAAATATTAATTTTTGTGGCCAGACATATTTCCTGAGCTGTGAAAACTATCGGGGGTAAAAGCTAAATCATAAAGAAAATGATGCCTATTTCACTTTGGAAAGGTCTTTATTCTTCTTATTTTTAAAATAAAATTAGCATTAGGGGTTGGATGAAGGGCATATGCTTTTCTTTCTTCATGCAGACTTTGCCATGCAACTCTCTGAGGGCCGCAAAGGTTTAGAGAATGACAGATAGTGACAATGGAATATCCTTGAGACTCTTTATGGTGGAGAAAGAAGGGACATGTTGACCCAACCATCTAATAGGGCACATTGGGCTGATGAAGTAGATCTTGGAAGCAGAGCCACCTCTAGAGAAGGGTCAGATCTCCTCTGTGGGCCTTCTTCACTGTGCTCTTTGCAGTGAGTTGGCCTTGACTGTCTTGAAGGACTTGAAGTGTAATAAAGTGGAAAGATGACTGGCCTGAAAGTCAGGAGCCTTGGGTTGCTTTGGAAGCAGGCCCTCTTCTGGTCTTCCCCACAACTTCCTTCCTTCTCCACCTCTCCCTGCCCAGCCTCCAGCATTACTGTCGTGCTCGGGAAGGCCAAGTCCACCAGACTTCTCATCCACTAAACCAGTATTTGAAAAAAAAAAGAGGTTGTGGAATTTTGGTTGTGGTTTTCATGCCTTAGAAACCCACACCCTTGTGTGGTCATGAGGCGGGACCTGGGGGTGATGGAGCCAACTGAAATGCTTTATTTCTACGATAGCCACACTTTCTTTTGAGGAATCCTTGAAAAGATTTTGCGGGGAATGTAATTTGAAGACTACTGGACTAAAGTAGTGTTTCTCCTAATGTAGAACCCATCCACTGCCCAACTCTCCAAACCAGATAATTACATTAGAACTTTAAATTGACAACATTCCCACCACTGATGTAGATCTCAGCCTCTCTAAAATTATGTAGATGGGTCTTTAAGGACTTCTGTGGCTAAAATTTCCACTATTTTGCATCACTTAGTAATAAGTGTCTCTACACTTAGCCAGTTTATTCCTCAGACAATAGACATGTGGTCCCTTACTGGGCCAAACATATGATCACTTTCTGATTTATGTAATTATAGACAGGTCACTGGGCAGCTAGGTGGCACAGTGGATAGAGTGCTGGGCCTGGCATCAGGAAGACCTGAGTTCAAATCCTGCCTCAGACACTTATTAGCTTGTGACCCTGAGCAAGTCACTTAACTTTGTTTGTCTTAGTTTCCTCGTCTGTAAAATGAACTGGGGAAGGAAATGGCAAACCACTCCAGTATCTTTGCCAAGAAAATGCCAAATGGGGTCACCAAGAGTTGATTGAACAAGGACAGCAATAACACTTTGCCTCTCCGTGACCCAGGCAGCCTTCTAAGATTGTAAGACGAGGGAACAAAAACCCAGAGAAATGGTCATACAGCTAGTTCTTGGCAGAGTTCATTCTCTTTTGGGGCAAAGTGGTTTCATGCTGGTAGGTAAAGGGCTTGCTTTTGTCAAACATTTGACAAAATCTTTTATGCATTGAGTTGCTATAGAAAAGACACAGAGATGTAGGGGTAGAGACTAATATAGTCTGGTGAATTAAAAGCTGGTTGAATGACTGTTCCCAAAGTCATGGTTCAATATCAGCTTGGTTTGGCCTTGTGCTACTTAGCATTTCTATTAGTGACTTGGAAAACCCATGAGTTTAAAACGCAAATTATCAACTTTGCAGGTGACACAAAGCTGGGAGAGTTGGCTAACGTGCTAGGTGACAGCAGTCAGGAACCAAAATGAAATTGACTCTGATGTTGCTATGAACCTTATGAGATGAAATGTAATAAGAATAAATATAGTCTCAGACCTGTGCAGATTATCTTCTAGACCCAAAAACAAAACAGGGACATGGCTAGATAGTAGATTATCTGAAAAAGGTCTGGCGATCTTAGTGGATTACAAGCACAGTAAGAGCTGATACAACAGCCAGAAAAAGCTAATACAATTTTAGACTGTATTAAGAGAGGCATAGCTTTCAAGAATAGGAAATTGTAGTCCTACTTTTTCTGTTTTGATTAGACCGCTTCAGGAGAATTGTGATCACTTCTGGGTGCCATTTATTGATAAGCTGAGAGCACCCAGAGGGAGTCAACCAGGATGGCAAAGAACCTCTAGATCAGAGGTGTCATACACTGGCCACAGGTGGCCCATGATACCCTTGAGTGCAGCCTGGAAGAAATTAAAATGTAGTTCCTATTCGATTTTAATGTGTTGAGATATTAAAAAAAAAGAAATATTTAAACATGTGGGATTTTCTAAGTCAGTATGCAGCCTTCAGGGATCCTTATGTATTGGTTAGGGGCCCCTATTTCTATTTGAGTTTGATGCCACTGCTCTAGATTATAATATATAAATATCACTTGAAAGAATAAGAGATGCTTAACCCTGAGAATGTGAACTCTTTGAGAGACAGGCTTGTTTCATTCTTTGTGCTTCTGTCCCCAGTGCCTAGTACAGTGCTTGTCACATGGTAGGCTCATAATAAATATTTGTTGATTGATTGCTTAAGAAGATATTGATGAGACATAAAAGTTACCTTCAAGTGTTTGAAGAATTGTCTCAGGAGGGATTCAACTCATTCTTTTTGGGCTTGGAGGGCAGAAGCAGAACCTTTTGTGAAACAATTCAGAGAGACAAATTCAGGGTTAAGTGGAGGAAAGCGTCCTGACAATCAGAGCTCCCCAAAAGTACAATGGGCCACCTTGGGGGGAGGTGTTATGATTTCCCCTTTATTTGAGGTTTTAAAGGAAAGATTGGATATCCCTTTGTCAGGTATATTATAGAGGGAATTCTTTATCAGTCATCAGTTGGCCTAGATGGTGTCTTAAGTCCTGTCCAACTCTGAGAGCGTGTAATAGAACCCAGATCTGCTAACTTCTGGTCTCAAGCACTAAACTTTGATCAGCTCTTTGCCTCCCAACTAGCTCTCCAGCTTGCACTCCTGATCAGTGAGGGTTTGCATAGTTAAGTTCCTCTAGCCCAGGGGTGGGGAACTTGTGGCCTCGAGGCCACATGTGGCCCTCTAGGTCCTCAAGTACAGCCCTTTGATTGAATCCACATGTGGCCTTGAGGCTTCAGGTTCCCCACCCCTGCCCTAGCCCTACCACATTATGATTCACCTCTTCCCTCCTTCTAATTCTTGCTCTGGAGCAAGTAGTCATCATTACCAGAAAGGACATGTCAGTCAACAGCCCTATGACTCCACTCACCATCTCTGTGACTTCCCGAACCAAAACACCCCTCTTCCTGGCCACGATTCTCCCAGTATGTATTGTTTTTGTCTATCAGAATGTAAGCTTCCTGAGGACAAGGACTGTCTTGCTTTTTTGATATTTATATCTTTTATGCTAAGCACAGTCTGGCACATAGCAAGTATTTAGGCTTTTTTCATTCCCTTATTCGTTTTATAGAGGCGGAAGCCAAGGTCTGTAAAGATAAGGTGAGGTGTTTAAGGACACACAACTAATTCTTGGAAGAGCCTGGGCTAGGACCCAAGTCTCCTGACTCTCAGACCCTGGTTTTTTTATTTTTATTTCCTTTTGGTCCCTGCCTCTTCCCTAGAGGAAAGGAAACGACCTTTTCACCTCTCTTTGTGTTAGAATATTTGGATAAACGTCTCTGGATGGAGGTGGGGGGGACCTCTGGAGTTTGGGAATCTCTCTGGTTCTTCAGGTTAAGCATCCTCCTCCTGGTATACCTTCCATGGGTTAGAAATCCAGCTCACCAATCCTTTATTAAGCACCTACTATGTGTCAGACATTTGGCTACCTGCTAGGGACACAAAACACAAAAACCGAAACAGTCTCTGACAGTAAGGAGATTATATCCTACTTGTGAAAACAAGTATAGAGATAAGTAAATATAAAATATATTCAAAGTAATCTGGGTGAAAGACAACATTAACAACCGGAAGAATAGAAAAGTCTGCATAAGTGGTAGCTCTTGAGCTAAGCTCTGAATGGACTTAGACATTCCAAGAGGTAGCTATGAGGAGGGATAGCCTCCCAGTCTAGGGTGGACAGAGAGTCAGGAAAGGGAAGATCAGCCTTCCAAACAAGTGGCTTCACTCTGAATGGTCTCTGCCAGTGGGAATGAACCTAGGCCTTAGAAGTTCAAAACAGAGAACCCTGAGAAAGGACCACACCCTGTCTGCTTTTGTTCCACATGTGTCACGGGTAGGAGGAGGAGAGAGAGAAAGGACAATCCAGAGTGTGGAGACTGGGGCCCTGAGTGGGAAGGATTTCAACATAGTGGAGATTACAAAGTTTGGTGTCAAGAAGACAGTCATAGCAGTTCTCTTGTCATGAAACAATACTACCCACCCCTAGCCCTGTTGGTATGCTAGGCAATGTTTCTTTAAGATCCCTTTGTTAGTGAGCCTCAGTTTCCCTATCTGTAAAATGAAGAGATTGGACTAAATTGTATTGAAGATCTCTTACAGCTATAGGATCTTTCTCTCCTCTTCTTTCCATTTTCCTCCTTAATCCAAGTTTCTTTGTCCCCACCCCATATATAAGCTCTTCACAGGTTAGCTTCAGTTGATGGCTACTCTTTCCCTGGCATCAAAACTTCCTTTTCTCGAGTCCCCTTCCTCCAGGACACTGCTCTGTGCTGAGGATTTGGATAAACCAATTCTAGGTATCAGGGACATAACAATTTAATATACTGCCCCTTCTAAGCATTGCTTTCTCTGGAGCCCTCCCAGTTAACTTGGGAGCTTGCTACAGAGGAGAGGGGAAGGTATTTTTAGGCAAATGGGGCCTATTGTCAATAACACTACAGACCATTTGCTAAACCTAGCTCCATTTCATGAATTTTAGAGCTGAAAAGGGTTCTCAGTGATCCTTCATGGTGAGAAGAGTGAGGTCACTTATTGGCCCAGGGTAACTCAGCCAGTAAAATGATGGAACCAGACCTGGAACTCAGGCCTCTCATTCACAGTCCAGCACTCTTTTAATAACACCCTCCCATCTTTCCCTTGCAAAACTAGCGTGGCTATTTTTCTCTTCATTTGCTTTAAATTCCAGCTTATAAAATTCTATGAAGGGTTAGTGAAAAGGACTACCCCCCTCGCAGGGTTGTTGTGAAGGGTAAAGAACTCTAGAAGTATGTGTCATTGTTATGGTTTCTAAAAGAGGCTGAGTCATGATGCGCCTGCAGTCTTGTGATCAGGCCAAGTAATTGGGATCCTGCCTATGATGTGGGATGAAGGAAGATTTCAAATCAGTGAGGTGCCACTGTTTGCCTTCTTCATTGGAATCAGGGAGGGCCAGTAGGTGGGAGTTTCCACTGTTTTTTGGGAAAGGTTTATGAAAAAATAAAAAGGAAGGGAATGGGGGTTGATGTTTGGAGACTGGGCAAAAGGTGGCCCTGGAGGCAGGAACTACAGAGGAAGCCAACCCGAGAAGGAGGTCTAATGGGGACCCCTGCCAGGCTCTGATTAGCAGAAAAACCTTGCCTCCCTGCTGCCAGATCCTACCGACTGATCATGGCTGCCCGCCACCTCCCCACAGAGACGCTTTGGAGAAAGCCAGCCCTGTGGGCACTGAGGGGAAAGCTGAACACTGACAGCTGAAAACTCACCTGGGTAAGAAAGAATTGAACAAATTCTTTAACATTAACTACATCACGGGTACAATTGTAGCACTCTCTTCTATTTGACTAAGAGCGAGTGACTCATGCCTCTGCAGCAAGCTTTGAGGGGAGGGGGGAGTCGAGTGGGGAGAGTTCCTACACAGTTGTTGTTTGTCCTTGGCTCTGATGCAGTGAAAGAGCTTGGCCTTTTTAAGCTAAGGTCTTTCCCAGGTCCCAGTTTGTCTGAGGCAGCACCCATCTGATGATTAAGGCTAGGTAAGAAATGAGGCAAAGAATGGCCTCTTTTACCTTCTCAAAAAAACAAAAACAAAAACAAAAAACATCAATCTGGGAGAGGAGGACCCTCAGGGTTTTTGGCCAAAACAGAAACAATTGCTAATTTACACTCTGAAACTTCAGAGCAGAACTCCACTCCTTCCTTCCTACATGGATACTAGTCACTAGGATACCAGAAAAACCTTCTGAGACCTTGACAGAAATTTATTTGAAACTGATTTTTATAAATGTAAAAGATATATATTTTTTAAAAGTCTTGTTTTCACAGCACAAAGTAATTTGGATTTTGAGTAAATCTGCCCCCTCCCTCTTTTTTTTGGTACAGACCTTTTCAAGCGTGAAGTCCTTTTGTGAGCTACAAAACTGTTGAGAGTTTAAGGAAATCTTTGGCATGGAACAGTAAAGTGCAGTGGAAATCCCTGGGAGGCCTTGGTCTCTCTCCAGATCTGTTCTCCATTCCTGGCCAACCATTCTAGAGACAACAGAGGGGGTGAGACATTGGTGGTCCTTCCTTCTTCTCACTCTTGTGGGCAGCCCAGACCAATGCCTACTAGTTCTTGAAAGCAGCGGTATACATATCAACGTGTACACTAAAAGCGGGGTCCTCAGACTGACTTGGTCACTTGCCCTGGAATTAATACCTCCCAGTTCTGAAAGTTGAATAAGCTTTATACAATTTTCTCTTCAAACCAGCAGTTGGGTGAATACCCAGAGACTTACCGAAGACAGTGAAAGTCAATGTAGGGTGATGGCCTAAGAGTCAAGGGTTCTAGTACCATCTCTACCACCGGTTGTGTGACCCTGAGAGAATCACTTTCCCTCATTTTGCTTGTCTATAAAATAAAGCGTTTGGACAAAACAATCTCAACTGTCCCTTCTAGATCTAAAATTCTCTGTCATGTAGTGCAGTGAACAGAGGGCTCAGAACAAGGAGCTCTCCTGTTAATCACCATGTGACAAGCAAATCCCTTCACTTCTCTGGAATCTCCCTTTCCCCAGCTGCCAAAAAGGCACACTTGCCTTGCCTACCTCACAAGGCTATTGTGACAAAACAATCCTTTATTATTGAAGGATCAAACATTATGCAAACGAAAGCTATTAGCTTCGCTTCTCTTAGCTCAGGACCTGGCTTTATTTCTCCTTTCCTCTCCTGCTCTAGGCTCTGTGAGAAATAAGAGCATTACGTGTCATGGGGAGCTGCTGTTGCTGCCTTCTCGCCTAAAGAGAAGCCTCATTAAGAGAAACCCCTTGTAAAGGTTTCCTTCCCTGGGAACCTTTACTCTGAGTCATCACCTAATTGTGGCTGCTACAGGGGGAGAGACTGGAGTGGGGGGTGATCCAGGCAGGGGAATTCCACTGGCTCATTCTCATTAGAAAGTGCTCTGGAGATGGGCACTCTGGCTTCAACAGTGCTAGGAATCCTTTCCCTTTTTTTTTTTGGCTAGGCAATGGGGTTAAGTGACTTGCCTAGAGTCACACGGCTAACAAGTGTCAAGTGTTCCAGGCCGGATTTGAACTCAGGTCCTCCTGACTCCAGGGTGGGTGCTTTATCCACTGTGCCACCTAACTGCCTCTGAATCCTTTGCTTTTTGAATAGGATTTGTTGCCACATTCTGTGCTGTAGGAAGATGGCTAAATTAGGAGTCAGGAGACCTGGGTGTTAATCCAGAATCTTCCATTAACTGAGATGTGACTTTTGGCAAGTTGCTTTATTTTGTGCCTTAGTTTCCACATCTGTCAAAAGGAGGATGATTCTTGTTTTGCCTTGCTCACAGAGGGGTTGTTTGAAAAAATAAAATAAAATGGGTGAATGAAGTTCTTTTTCTGCTTCGGAATTCTATAACACTTGTCTTGTGCCCTTCATAATACTTTCACTTGCTCCATACCATATCATAGTTATTTGTATTCTTGTCTACTAGGTTATAAGTTCCTTGAGGGCAAGAAACTAATCTTATATATCAATGTGTACCTCACAACATGTAGCATAGAGCCCTGCACAGGGGAGGTGCTCAGTCAGTGTTTCTTTTTTTTTGCCTTTTTTTTGGGGGGGGGTGAGGCAATTGGGGTTAAGTGACTTGCCCAGGGTCATACAGCTAGTAAGTGTTATGAGTGTCTGAGGCCGGATTTGAACTCAGGTCTTCCTGACTTCAAGGCAAGTGCTGTATCCACTGCGCCACCTAGCTGCCCCTCAGTCAGTGTTTCTTGAGTTAAATTTATTGAATCTGAGTTGAAACTGAATCTTAGGGTTAAGAATAGAGACTGGACCTGCAATGTCCTTGGTGTAGAGAACTCTCTGGATGAGAGAGGCAGGTCAATACCTTCTTTGCAACTAATAGTTTCAGAGAGTTGGCCAGAGCATTCAGAGTTTAAGTGACTTGCTTAGGTCACTCCGCCAGTGTGTGTTAGAGACAAAACTTGCACCCAAATTCTTCTTGCTTCTGAGAACAGCTCTATGTCAGAGCTGCCTTGAGAACCGAAATTTATTGGATTGAAACCAGGCCTTCTGAGACCCTCTTTGTATTGCTTAGAATCTTGCTTCCCCTTTCTGCCTTTTTCCAGATTCTGGATGGATTCGTTTTCTCCTAAGAGAATGAACACCGCCAACTATAAGGAACCTTTCCCTGCCTTGGCTGGGTGAGGGACTGGAGGGATGGTAATGACTCTTGTCATATGTCCCCAGCTTAATTGAGGATTCCTGCCCTACACCCAATCCCATAGCCTATGAAATTCAAGTCACAGGACCAATGATTTCATGAAATATTTCTCCATTACTGGCCTGGTTTTCTCCTCCCCAGGCCTGAGACCAAAAGGATCAGAGTCCTGGCAGCTCAGTAGGGAGTGAAGTAATTTGCTTTTAAAGCTGTTGACTTTTCAGTTTGGCCAGTTCTTCCTAGAAAAGGTGTGAGCACTGCAAGTTTGAGTCCAGACTCTTCAGTTGGTCATTCAGGGCTCTCCATATTCTGGCCTCAACCTCCCTTTCCAGCCTGATCTCCCACTATTACTTTTCATGTATTGTTCACTGTAGCCATATTGATTTGTTCAGTATCCCACAATCTCATCCCTTTCCCTTTCCAATCAACATGATTGATTGATTGACCTACTTACTTAAAATAAGTCCTATTGAGGACTTATACAATTCACTTATCCTGCTTTGGCCTCAGATTCCTCATTGTAAAAATGAGCTGGCTTCGAGGTCCATGCCAGCTTTTGATCTATGATCCTGTTTTTGAATATACACCTTCCACCCCTCATTTCCAGTCCTGAATGAACCTACCTTTATAACAAAGAAAACTAGTTAAGCAAAAACAACTAATAAAATAACATCATTGTACAATGTATGCAACATCCATAACACACCTCAGAGGCCATCTGGTACAATCTCCCTCATTTTTCAGATGAAAAAACTGAGGCCTAGTGACATTATGTGACTTGCTTCAGGTCACACAGGTAATAAGCATTAAAGGCAGGATTTGAACCCACATCCTTTGACTCCAAAGCAAGTATTTTTCCCATCATGCCATATTATATTCTCCTTTCTCTTCTCTCTGTTTATCCAAATCATATTCTTTGTTCAGAGTCCAGCTTAAGTCTTACCTAAATCTCATTAAAGCTTTTTCTTGGCTCTTTTCCCTCTTCCCAATCTCTTCTGAATGTCTACAGCCCCACTGTTTGTGCCCCTCCTCTGGCTTCTTGAGTGCACTTAGATGGTCCCAATGATCTCATCATAGTAGGCCCACCATCTCATATTATAGACTACAGCTCATTCGTACTTCCTCATTCTGTATAATTTGTATCCCCAGCTTTTCACCAGCCCTCCAAAGAGGATCGAGCCAATATCCTGGAAACCTTCCTTTGGATCTTTTAATATTAGAAAGCTGAAATTTGTTGTACTGCCAAATGATCCTCCATTTTCCCCTTCAGATCACAGAGTGTAAGAACTGGAAGGGAACTTGCACAAATGTAAAGACCTTGAATCCTGTTTTATTCTTATATTTTCCTCAAGGATATATTTTGTGAAGTGATGTAGGTACAATTAAGTAGATTAGTTGACTAACCTCAAAGTAGTAATTAGCAGAATGTTATTAATCTAGGTGGAGGTCTGTAATAGTCTCCAAAAAAAATCTGTCTTTGGCTTTATTCTATTTAGCATTTTTATCAGTGATTTAGGTTAAAGCATAGATGGCATAAAGCTGAGAGGAATAGGTAAAGTGTTGGCCAATAGAATTGGGATTCAAAAAATATTGACTGATTAGAATAATGGGATAAATATAATATGATGAAGTTTAATAGAGATGAATGAAAAGTCCTACATTTGAGTTGTTGTTTTAAAGAATCACCTACTCAAGTATAGAATGGTGGAGGCATTCCTAGATGAGAGTGGAAAAAAAGATGTAGTTAAGATTTGTTCTGTTTGACCTTAAAGGGCACAACTAGGAACAGTTAATGAAAGTTTCAGTGAGTCAGTCAGATTATAGCTTTATGTAAGGAAAAAATTCCCTAGCAAATACCACTTCCTCAGGAGATAGTCAATTTCCCATTAATGAAGATCTTCAAAGGAGATGATGGATGACCACAACTCATTGCTATTATTGGGGGGGGCTTCCTTTTCAGGCAGAGATTGGATTATTAGACATGCTTTAGGCCCCTTCCAACTCTAAAATTTTGTAATTCTATGAATGATATAAACAATTCTTATGAAAAGTTTGAAGAGATGAGAAATAGGAATATGAGTTACTAGTTGGTGATGTCTTAATCATTTTTCTTTTACTAAGCACTCTCTGATATTTTTCCATTCTTTTGGAATTTTCTCCTACTTTAGATACTTTGAAAATTGATCCCTGAGTGCCTTGAAAATTGTGTCCATCTGTCCTCACCCTCCCTCTCCATCCCAGTTTCTTTTCTGTATATTTTGTCTGGTCTAATTACTTTTCCTCACTTATTTTTTTGGGTGTTATTATTATTTCCTTAGTGCAGCAGGAGGTGACTCCATCATTACTGAAGGGGGAAAGAGGTGACTATAAAGACACTGGTAGATCTGTTCCATCATGTACCTATTTGTTATACTTCCATCGCTATGTATGAATGTACTCAGGATTCTCTGGTTTATTTTATTCTTGAAAAGATTTTTGATATTGTGAGGCAATATTTCATTCTGATAATGTTCCATCATATGCTAATGTAATGTTTTGTGAATATGCTTATACTCTAAACCTTGCCTTTGGTTGCTGTATCTTTTCTTGGCAAGAAGATGAAGTGTTTGCTGTTAGCAGCAGTTTCTGGAGTCCTCATTTTGATATGTGTATATATACAATATATATATGTATGTATGTATGTATGTATGTATATTGCACTGATTCGCCTCTCTAAGAAATGGGGATAGCATAGTAAATTCTTTTATTTTTGTTTCTTTTTGATTTTTCAGAGCAATGACCTTATTTGGACAGGTCTCATTAGAAATGCTATATTGCATACAGTATCTTTTCATCTTCTTTCTTTTTTACTTAGTTTTTGCTTTGACCTTTGTTCTGAGTAATTAGTGATCTCAATGCACAAATAAAGTAGATTCCAAAATGACTACTATGTCTGTAACTAGTCATTTCCTGTCTGTTAAGATATACTCAATTTTATTTTTTATGTTCTCTTTTAAGTCTTCCTATGCCACATTTAGTGTCTTCTGATTCTCATCATGAAGAAAATATTCATGATGGACTGGTGTCCATCACGTCCCTCAATATAGAGTAATCTATAAACCCTTGAACTCTATTATTTCATGGTCCTTAGTTTATTTTCCAACATAGTTTTTATCATCATCCCCTGAGCACAATTTCATAAAGAAGTCGTAGATCATAAAATTATATATTGACTTAATTTGCAGGACTTTGTTAGGTTCTTCATGTAATATTTTTTTTACTTTTTCATTCTTTGAAGAAGATTTTGAGGAATAAACTTTAGTAATATTCAAGCTTAAATACTTTGGCCACATAATGAGAAGACAGAACTCATTGGAAAAGACCCTGATGTTGGGAAAGATTGAGGGCAAAAGGAAAAGAGGACGACAGAGGATGGGGTGGATAGATAGTGTCATGGAAGCAATGAACATGAGCTTGGATAGACTTCAGGAGATAGTGGAGGACAGAAGGGGCTGGTATGCTATGGTCCATGGGGTCACAAAGAGTTGTACACAACTAGACAACTGAACAATAACAACATTCATCATGGTCTCTTTGTTTAAATTTATTGTGAGCACCACTGGATAAGACACCCTGGGAAATTTTGTTTCTTGTTTTTCAGAGCATACAGTTAAACTAAATCTATAAACTCCTTTATTTACTTCTCTGAGGGGAACCTGTGAGCTAGCTATCCCTTGATTAAGCTGCAGCTTCTTTTTATCTGTTGGTTTAATTTACAGAGAGGATGTTAGTGTGGTTCTTTCTTCCAATGGTGTGTCAACTTGTCGGTTGTGGGACAAAGAACATATTCAGAGAATACCAATGAGTAAATTAATATTTGTAAATGGTTTAAAAACTGTATGATCCTGTGACCCTTTTCTCCCTCTTCTGTCATTCTACCACCATCAGCATTTATTAAGTATTGACTGTATATTAAACACTGGAGGAAATGGAGAAGGAGAAGTGGGACACACAGGAGTGGGGGCCCTCATATATTTTTTCTGTTTACTGAGTTGTTGCAGCTGGAAAAATTAACCCACTAGTGGCCAGCCTTCTGGTGATAGGTATTTCCCTACTTATCCAGGCTGGTCCTCAGACTTAGCGGGTGGACAGTCTATCACTGGACCCATACTGAATATCTTCCTAGCTTGGAAAAAATTCTAGATTTTTATTCCAATAGCATAGTCTTTGTCACCTCAGAGTCACCCCGTTACAAAATGAAGCTTAGGAAATTTTATATGGGCAGTGTACAATGCTGTTCATTATTTTTTCCTGACTTTTATTGTTCCCAGCTACATTAGGAGTTAGTAATTGTTATCATTTATGTAACATTTCAAAGTTTACAAAGTGCTTTACAAAAATTATCTCATTTAATCCCAACAACTACCCTAGGAAATAGGTGCTATTATCCTCATTTTATAGATGAAGAAATTGAGCCTGAGAGAGGTTAAGTGACTTGTCCAGGGTCACACAGCTACTAAGTGTCTATGGTGGGATTTGAACTCAAGTCTTTCTGACTCCAAGTCCATCATGGTGCTACCTAGCTTCCTGAGCACAAGGAAGTCATGTCGTAGTTTGTTACATTCCATGTAATGTCTAACAGTGTTACATATATAATATGTGCTCAATTAGGATTTGTTGTTTGATTTATTAGTTTTACTAATTCATGTAAGTTATTGGCTTAGAATCATAATGTGTTGACGGCAGGCATTCTGGCCTTGTCTTGCTTCTTCTAATTAGGCCTACATAGAGATTTCTGGAGGTACTCAATGGTACCTCTGTGGCCTACTCTAACCTCTCAAAGTATTTAATTACTCTCAAGGAGTAAGAGAGACAATGTTCAAAGTTTTACTATAAGTAAGTTTACAAAGTGTTCCTGGTCAGGCTCTCAGGATACTGGGAAACAATTATTCCAGATTGAAATAATAAACAGTAACAACACTTCAGTCATCAAATATGCAGTTTAACAACCAAACAAAATGCTTAAAAGCCAAACATTTGTCTGGAAGCTGTGACCTCTCTGAGACATGTTTTATTTTGTTTGTTATTAAAATATGAAGCCACCCTTGAGCCAACTTGAATCAAAAAGGAACTGAGTTTGTTTTACCCAGAGAAGGCCCTGGGAAGCTTATAATGGATTGTCATATGGGTGGGTGGGGGGGTGAAAATCTCCAACAGGCTGAAATTGCTTTGGGTTGTAATTATACCCGCCCTCTTCCTCTTTCCCAGAGAAGTTCCCATTTGGATCTAGCTAGAGGAAAGAGCTTAGGGTACAGCAACAGGAAGCCTGGATTTTATTTGACTCTATCACTCTCTAGCTGTGTGACTATGGGAAAGTCACTTCTACTCTCTGGGCCCTAATTTTCTCATCTCAAAATGAGATGTTTGGAATAAATGATCTCTAAAAATCACTTCCTACTCTAATATTCTATGACATGCCAAAGATGGAGTTGGGGCCACCTAGAAGTTAGAGAATAGAGAATTACTCCAGTAAAGCCTCCCCTTACCTCTCTCCGGTCTTTGAGGAAGATTAATTTACTACTGCCCCCAGTTTTTTTTTTTTTACTTGCAAACTAAAAGTTTCAGAAGAAGAGGGCTTACAGAAGTATAATTAATATGTGTTGGATTGGGCATGCATGTGGGGTTGGGGAAAGGGAGTGAAGGTTGATTGGGAATGGAGAAGGTGATAAAGACATAATAGCCAAGTAGTTTTCCTAGGGGATTAGGCAATCAAAAAGCATTTATTAAGTGCCTACTATGTGCTAGGCACTATGCTACATTCTGAGAATACAAAGACAAAAAAATGAAACAATTCGGGTCTTCAAAAAACTTCCATTATAGCAGGGGAGGTTAAGCCAATACAAATTCCTGAGGTTTGGCATTCTAGAAGGGGACATAGAGCCTAACTATATCACATAAATATTTTGTCTTTTTCACCCATTGTAAAATTTGTGAATTTCAAAGAAAATGATACAAAATTAATATGATATGCTTTAAGTAATCAGAGAACTAATTACATTTTAAGATCAAAATATAATTATATTTAATATAATTCTTAACCATGTATATATATTTAATATTAATTGCACATAATTCTGAATTAATGGTTTGTTAATTTGTATCAAGAACTGAGCACTTCCAAGGACTGACTCCATATAAACAGAGTTCTGCACTTTGACAGTAGAGCAGAGCAAGCTTATGCAACTTGCCTGAATTGATTGTTGTTTTTTTTTTTAAAGGTAGCTTTCTATGGATGAAGTTGCAATTTGAGGTGCATTTTTATTTTATTTTGATAACATATACATTTAAAATTTTTGGTTATTCTTTAATTACAAAAAGTTAAATGGCCTGCACATATCTTCTACAAAAAATACAATTTATTTTTTAAAAATTTCTAAAATTTAACATTCTACTGAAAACAGAAATCAGTTGCATTTATAAGTAGGTATTTTTAAATACTTTGCATTAGACTAGTATTGTAAAAAAAGCTGCAACTTTCAAGATTACATTTTATGTGAATTATAATAATGTGTTGTATGCTTTTGATTTAAGTTTTTATATACTTGAATTTATATTTTCATATTTTCTTTTAAAATAAATCTTTTATTTTCCTACTGCAGTTTTCATTTGCATACTTGACAGGGCACAGTTGCTTTTTTTTTTTTGTCTGCATCAACACACATCCCTCATAAAGATTTTTAGCAAGTCCACAGTGGTTGTTATGGTTCCTTTTCCCCTTTCTTCTTCCCTCCAATCCTCTCACCTTCAGTTCCTTGCTTAATTTCCTTTTTCCTTTTTTTTTTTTTTTGCGTTTTTTGGGGAGTCTTCCTCCCCCCCCGTTTTTTTTTTTTTTTTTTTTTTGCCTGGCACCCAGACTGGCTGTAGGCATCCCTGGCTTTAAATGCCAGCAGAAGAGTTTGTATTTTCATCCCAGCTGAAATAGGAAGCTACTGGAGCTTTGTGCATAGGGGAAGTGACATCTTCAGACTTGAAGACCTGTTAGTTTGACAAGTGTTAGAAGACTAGATTAGAGAGGAGAGAACCTGGAAGCAGGAAGACCAATTAAGAGGTAGTAGCCCATGCTAGAGGTGATTATGGCTTGAGTTAGGGTAGTTGTGTGAATGGAGAAAAGGGAGTGAATGCAAAAGATATGGAGCAGAATTGCCTTCTGATTGTATATGGTGGGGTGGAGGGGTAAGGGACTGTGAGGGAGTAGCTAGATGGCACAGTGGATAGAGCACTAGGCCTGAAGGTAGGAAGACTCATCTTCCTGAGTTAAAATCTGGCCTTGGACACTTACTAGCTGTGTGACCCTGGGCAAGTCACTCAACCCTGTTTGCCTTAATTTCCTCATCTGTAAAAAGAGCTGGAGAAGGAAATGGCATCTTTTTTATTTTTTATTTTTTTATTTTTCTAGCTGTGTAACCCTGGGCAAGTCACTTAATCCTGCTTGCCTCAGTTTCCTCATCTGTAAAATGAGCAGGAAAAGGAAATGGCAAACCACTCCAGTATCTTTGCCAAGAAAACCCCAAATAGGGTCATGAAGAGTTAGGGCCAACTGAAAAACGACTAAACAACAACAGCAAATAATATGTTCTATCTGGGCATGTTGAGTTTGAGATACTTACAGTACATCCAGTTTAAAATGTCTAATAGGCACTTGGTGCTAGTTGATTAGAGCTTGCTCAGGAGAGAAAATAGAGTTAGATATATAGAGCTGAGGCCATCAGCATAGGGGTGATAATTAAACCTTTTGAGTGTAATTGCCTGAAGTGGCACAGCTTGTGTTAGAGGCAGGATTTGGACACAGTCCTCATAAATATGGGTCCAACCCCATCCCCTACACCATGATACTGATGCGGTTTAGGAGTTCAGGGGTGCTGGAACCCCAAAATCACAACACCCGGGTCCTGCCTGAAAGAATTCAACCCAAGCCTTCTTTCAGCCAAAGACAAGGTTTATTAGAACATCCATCATATTGGGCAGACTCTTAAGGAGTCTGAACATGGGTAAGCAGTGGCTAGATTATAAGAATCTGACCAGTGGCTAGATTATAAGAATCTAAGCAGTGGCTAGATTTTAAGAATCTGAGCCAGGAAATGGCATCTTTGCCAAGAAAACCCCAAAAGGGGTCATGAAGAGTTAGACTGAAAGTGACTGAATAACAAAAACCATAATTAGACACTATAGATTGTCTGAATTCTCCTGTCTTTTAGCAGTGTTTTAATTTACATTATTTTAGTCATTTCTGACACAGCAGGCAGGTGCCTACTGTATTGATTAGAATGGATAGGATTCTGTTCAATTCAGGAAACATTTATTAAGCAAATACTCTGTTCAATTTAGCTTAATTGCCAAATGAAACGATAGATGACAAGTACTATAGGAATTCAGATTAGAGAGATATCATTTCCAGTTGAGGGTGATCAAGAAAAGCTTCAAGGAGGAGGTGACAATAGAAGTAGGCCTTTAGGATGACTAAGGTTTGGATAGGTGTTGAGTAGAGGATATTTCAGGTGAGAGGAATGGGGTGAACAAGTACATGGAGGTAGAGAAATGCAAAGTGTTTTTAAGAGACAGTAAGTAGACAAGTTTGACTCAAGTAAAGACTATGAATGGGGGAGTGGTGGGAAATATGATTCAGAAGGTAAATTTGGGTTAGTCTGGGGGGTGTGGGGTGTTCCAGGAGAACTAATGCCTTGGGTGTGAGGACTTACCGAACCCTTTTCAGGGCCGCTCATCCACCTTTGGTGTCTACTCTTCGCCCAACTCTCAGCTGTGGTGCCAAGAAGCTGTAACATATACAGTGGCCATATCCCAGGAAAACCGTCTCAGCAGATGGGCTAAATAAGGTTGAGGGTAACCAACAGGCCTCAAACCTGTTGATGAGTTAGGGGGTTGTCTGCTCCCAAGCATGTGAAGACTTCCATCGGTAGAATGAGCAGATGAGAACATTCTGTTCCAACAGCCATGAAAGTGACTGAAACAGGTGTCATGGAGTGCTTAGAGCTTGGTCATACATCAAAGACACCATCCTAGATATATCAACACTGCACCCCAGGTCATCACCAATTGTCTTGACTTTTATCCTGCTGCTGGACTTTGATGACTCTGGAAGAGAGAGAGAGAGAGAGAGAGAGGCTGACAACTTTGTGCAGCTCTTCCTCATTTAAATCCAATTTATGCACGAGTCAAGTTATCACCCCCATGATATCATTGGCCCTCTTTGAAAATGAAGGACAAACAACAACAAGGATTAGATTATGGAAGGCCTTGAATGATAAACTCGTCCTATAGACATCAGGAAGCCTCTGAAGTTCTTTCAGTAAGAGAGTGAGGTGTATAGTGGTAGGCATTAGAAACAGTAATTTGACAGTGTAGCCAGGAAAGTCTTAAGAGGAAAAAAGACTGGAGGCAAAGGTACCACTCAGGAGGTTATTGAAATGTTCTAGGCATGAAGTAATAAGGCTCTGAATTAGGGTGGAAGTAGTAGAAATAGAAAGGAAGGGATAGATGAAAAAGAAATTAAGAAGAAAGGATTCATAGCTTATGGCTACTAGACATGGGGGATCATTTGCCTGAGCATTCACAACCAGGATTAGCATCTTTTTCTTACCTCCACAGAGGTAAAAAATGGGGGTGGTAGTAAGGGTCAACCTAAAAGTGCTAAAATCCTGGTTTTGTGTCCTACTCCTGACAGGCTGGTTGTATGACCCTGGCAGAGTCACATACTCTCTCAGTGCCCCAGATAATTCTTTAAAACCATAAGTGGGGGCAGCTAGGTGGCACAGTGGATAGAGCACCAGTCCTGGATTCAGGAGGACCTGAGTTCAAATCCAGCCTCAGACACTTACTAGCTGTGTGACCCTGGGCAAGTCACTTAACCCCATTGCCTAGCCAAAACAAACAAACAAAAAAAAATCATAAGTGGCAGGTGATCTGCATTGGTAAAAGAAGTTCCCTTACCAAGAGTTCCCTAGATCTGTGAAATCACAGACTTAGCTAAAAAAAAAAAAAGGTAGCTATCATCATTACAGTGATTTATTTTACTTTATTTTATTTTTGGTTAGGCAATGGGGTTAAGTGACTTGCCCAGGGTCACACAGCTAGTAAGTGTTATGTGTCTGAGATCGGATTTGAACTCAGGTCCTCCTGACTTCAAGGCAGGTGCTCTATCCACTGTGCCACCTAGCTGCCCCCATTATAGTGTTTTAAAGTTTGTAGAGCATTTTATAAATATTGTCTCATTTTATTTATTATCTTATATTTATGTTTATTGTCTTATTAATTTTTAGATTGTGAGTTCCTTGAGAGCAGGAACTGTCTTTTTCCTCTGTTTGTATCCCCAGCACTTAGCACCGTACCTGACACATAATAGGTGCTTAATAAATGTTTGTTGATTGATTTTATCATCACAACAATCCTGAGAGATAGGTGCTATTATTATCTCTATTTTATAGATGCTACTACTTACACCACTTACCTCACAGGACTGCTGTGAAGAGGATATTTTGAAACTAAAAATTGCTAGATAAATATGAGCTACTATTTATAAGGGTCTGTAGATTGGAAATCACTTTAGGCCAGACAGTGCTTTGGTTTTGTTTTTGTTTCCTCAGTGCGTAGCACAGTTCAGGTATGTAATAGAATGATGTTTAATAAATACTTACTGTGTGTGACTCTTATGCAAGTTACTTAAACACTCGAGGCCTTATCTGTAAAGTGAGAGGATTCGACAAGATGACTTTTAAGTTTCTTTTAGTCTCCAAATCTATGATTGCATTATCTTATGAAGAAAATATGTTAGTCTTATTAGCAAACAAACAAACACATAAATAAGCAAACAAATCAGGCATAAGTGAGGTAAACATGCCGTTTTTTACCAGTTCCTTGAACATTAGATCCAGCAAAGACCTCTTGAAGTTTGACATGGAAGCTTTGGAACAAATAAATGGAAGGACTACCACATCTCACAGTAAACATCAACTATGTAAATCTACTCAATGATGCTCATGAAGCATTTAGATAAATTCATGTAGGACTTCAAGAATAAATTACTTCATTAATTACTTCATTAATTAATCTGTCATCTCAGCGATCTGGATCATGCAATCATAGGATCATAACTTTCTGCTTCCTTTTGGGTATTTTTTTCTACTGGTACCAATCACAACCTATCTGTGCCTTCTTGTCCTCTGTGATTCTTGTCCACACCGTCCAATAAATAATCTGGTGACAGATTTAGAGGTGAAAGGGACTGACGAGACCATCAAATCTAACCTCCTTCCCCCATTTTACCAATGAAGAAATTGAGATACAAAAGTTAAGTGATTTCCCTAGGGTCATGCAACTAGTAAGTGTTTGGAGCAAAATTTGGACCTAAGTTCTCCTGACACCAAGACAAGGGCCCAGGTCACCATACCATACTGCTTTTCTACGGTCTACTGAATACACTTAGGACCTCTCTCTACGTCTTTTAATATTCTGTGAATTCTACTGCAGCAGTCAGGCTGCCCTGTCTTCCTTCACTTTCGATACATGACTAACCCACGTCCTTTTTTTCACTCTACCATTCCTGGATGATATCTTTCACACAACTTCTTGCACGTAAATCATCATTGGTGATATGTGGCTTGTACCCAGCAGTGTGCTAGAGCAAGCACAAACTGGCTTGAGATAGTCTGTTGTTAAATTTTCAGTAGGAGCTGAAAATTTGTCTCTTTTTGGCAGCAGAAGTGAAATGCTACAAATCAGAACTTGATTGATTATTTGTGAATTATCTAGACTTAAGAAAGATGGAAAAATGTTAATAATGTATATTAAAATTAAAAGTATGTCATGAATACATTTTTTCCCCAGAGAGCCAACTGTTAAACTTTTACCAGCACACTGCTATTTATACCCACCATGTTTCACTCCATTGTCCTTTGGGTTACCTGCTATTCTGATTTTACGGAGAGAAAATGTTCCTTCATTTGTAGCCACATAGCCAGCAGCCTTGGGAGAATATTAGTAAAAAGATGCCCTTTAATGTCAAGGAATATCTTTGGATGGTTGCCAGTGCTGCACAGTTTCCCACCTGTAGCTTGGGTCATGCACTTCCTCCTGTTTTGTTCTCAGTCCAATTAGTTGTCTCTCTGCAATCAATGATGCTCATGAAGCATTCCAAGAAATGGACTAACACAGTGGACTAATGGACTAGCTCAACATACTACTCATTCATCTCTGTAGTCTAGTCTAGTCAGGACAATAGATATTCTTTGTCCAGTTGATTTTTCCAGTGCATAATACCAATAATAGGTTAACAGAAATTCCAAATGCTTGGGAAATCATGGCAACAGCCATCTTTTTGATCCAGACTTACTGATTTCATCTATTTAGGGAACTCCCTGTAAGGAAATGCTTTCTATGAATGCAGATTAACAACTGTTTTGCAACTTTGATGTCTGGGGCACTGAGAGAGTGACTTGTTCTGGGTCACACAACAAGAATGGGTCAGAAGCAGGACGTAAACCTAGATCTTCCTGATTCCAAGGCCACTTCTCTGTCTACTATCCCATGCTGCCTTTCAAGTATAGCCTTATTTCCCTCATAACTAGAATTTGGGAAGATTAGAAGGTAGATAAACATTTGCTGATTAAGTCTGGCATTTATGTATGATTATAAAAAGAAATTCTCCCTTTCTCTTATCCTCCAACAATGCATCTAATGTTTTCAGAGTATGGGGGAAGGTCAAATGATAAGGCTTCTCCCTGAGTCAGTTTCCATATCTGTGGCTACAGCAGGGTAGTTGTTTCTGTCTTCCTGGAGGCTGTGAGTAATAGCTCCTTCTCTATTTTTTGTTTTCCTTTGCAGGGGGTGGAGGAAAGCGTAAAGGCAAAAGCAAAAAGTGGAAGGAAATCTTGAAGTTCCCTCACATTAGCCAGTGTGAAGATCTCCGGAAGATGATAGGTAAGCTCTCTCCTGTGCAGGAGAAGAGGGAGCCAGAAGTTTCTATGGGAGGGAGGATGAGAAGGGACCAGGGGCTAACAATCACTTACCCTGGCTATGGGAGGCAGAAGCTGGTAAGGTTTTAGTAAACCCAGACCTTGCCTTTGTAGGAAGACGGATTTCTAGTTGTCCCTGTTGAGAAAACAGTAGTTGCCCTGCTCTTAGACTCCATCATTTGTGACAGGATACCTGTTTTTTTTCTGGAGTGGTAGAGGAGTGGTCCAGGATGAGGAGGGTCACAGTCTCGGGTTTGGGGAAAATAGCTTAAAATATTGCATTCGTTTTTAAAAAAACAGTTTTAGTATATAATATTTAATTTTTCCCCAATTACATGTTAAACAAAATTTTAACATTTGTTTATTGCATTCATTCTTCTTGTGGATAGTGTTTTAATTGATGTGACCTCAATTTGGAAGCAAAATAAATTCCTATTTATCTGAAATCCAAATAACCACATAGTTCAAATGACCATAACTGAGAAATACCCTGACCCCAGGGGTTAATTCTATGATATTACTGCTGTGCAAAGTTGAGATATAGCATCTGTAGGCAGTTAGCCAGAGAGTGTAGCAGAAAGACCATTGGCCAGGCAGCCTCCTCCTCCTCCTGTTCTTCGTCCTCCCTACCCACCTTCGATCTATAACCAGCGAGGACCTTCAAAGATCTGGAGAAAGATATCACAAGGTGAGAAGTGAAAGTGTGAGAGCTTCACTGATGTTCTTTTAATATCAGGAGAAAGGAAGAAAAGCTGACAACATGTTGAAGGCTGTAGCAAACTTATGGAAAGATGTGGAGAAGTCAACCCAGGCTGAGCAGACTGGTCATCATTGGAGGGACCATCCAAATTGATAGGGTCATAGATCCATTTGGGTATTTGAGTGTCTGAGTATAAGTGTCATCTGTTATCAGATATTCCCCCCTCCTAAATATCCCGATTTCCCCTCAAATCCAGGCTTTCCAAGGTATAGAAAGCATCTTATCTCTCACAGCCTCCGAGGTGAAAATGGTTCAACAGTGATTACATGAGAAACATTTGCTCTGAGTTCCTTCCTTACAACTCCCTCTCTCCTCCCACTCCTCTTTCCCCTCTAGAAACCAGGCATTTGTGGGCCCCAGGATGTCTCTCTGGAGATCCCTGACGTTCTGGCTGTGGGCAAGTACATGTGCAGCAGCTTAGGGCTCCCCTCGGGATCCATAAAGCAAACCTTCCATTAGTCTGTGTGGATGTGTGAGAAATGTACATGGCTCAGGGCAAGAACTCGAATTTTTCTGTTCCCCTCAGGGGGCATTGAAAAGAGTCTGTGTCTCAAGAAGTGCAGCCTGAAGAGAAGCCTGAGGAAAACAGGAAGGCTGAAATAAACTGAGGGGCTGCATCTTGTGTTGACACAATAATGAGTCAGTTCATACCTTTCAGTTCTCTCCATGTTTACAGTGGACTCTGTGTTTGACTATCCATCGTCTGGTCCCAGTGAAAGGATTTCTTAATTAAAAAAAATCACTTTTCAGAATAGATACAAGGCCCAAACATTAGTAGGCAACTGTGTGTGTGTGTGTGTGTGTATTTGTTTATGTGAGAGAGAGACAGAGAGACAGACTCAGAGACAGAGACAGAGAGAGAGAGAGAGACAGACAGACAGACAGACAGACAGAGAACACCTAACTTGGATACTGCTTAATAAAGTGCTATTTAGTGAGGAAGCTATTGTGCCAAGATGATGCACTTCTTTCTTTGATTTTAGTCCAGAAGGTCCCTCTCCAAAGGCAGCGCTTTGACTCATATTGTGTGCAAACTACCTGAACTGGTGGAAGAGCAAAGCCCTGGAAGATTGTATCCAGTGTCTTTAGGGAACAGTAGGGGTCTATCTGTCATCCCAAGCAGTGGCATAGGCAAGCATAGAGAGAGCTCCCAGTGACAACAGGTCACATAAGATTTACAAAGCACTTTTTTTTGCAACAATTCCATGGCATAGGGTATGCAAAAATCATCCCCACCTACCTTTCCAAGCTTATTATATATCATTCCCTTCATGTACTTTATGGTCTATCCAGTTCCTCACAGAGAACATTCCATCTCCTGTCTCTGTGTATCTGTGCCTAGAATGCACTACCTCCTTATCTCCATTTCTTATGCCTCAAATCTTTCAAGATTCAGATCAAATTCCACCTCCTACATGAGACCTTTCTTGATCTCTACTCCTCAGCTTATGCTTCTAAATCAGTCACTTATGCCTCAACACGATGAATAAATTATATTTATTTTGTACATATAATCAATCCTCAATTTTCACAGGGGTATCAATCCTCCGTGAATGTTGATATGTTGAACTTGTGGAGAATAGGGGATTAGGTTCCTATGACCACTAAAAGCTGTCATCTTTCACTAGAGATTGCTGAAAATACAGTTTTCTGCATGTAATTCTTTATAACAAAACATTAATTCTGATAACATGTACTTTTTCTAACATAGTAAGCATGAAATAATGCATATAAATTCAGCATACAAAATTGAAAACATACAAAACATTTTTTCTCACTAGAAATTCCCTAGAATTCTGTGACCTTGATTTCAGACAATATTCACTTTTCATAACATGAAATATACAATATCATAAATACTGTATAGCAAATAAAATTCTTAGGACTAAAACATTTTTTTAACCTGAATCTTACCTTCCTCTGTGTCAGATGGCAGTATGAGGGCGTTGTTCCCTCGTCCGCACTTTCGAGGTCACTTTAGCACTTTCTGGAATGGATTCGCAAACACTTTTATGGATACTTTCCTCCTTTTTGTGGATGTAACAAATCGTTAACACCAAACTTGAGGCTGACAACAGCTTCAGATATTCTAGCACAAAATTTATCTAACACCTTTATTTTCTCACAAAGCCATATCACTGACTGTATGCTTGGGCTTAGAGCCCAAAGGACTTGCACTCTGCTTTGGGGGCATAATTGCAACACAAAATTGAGTTTTTAAGGCAAACGATGAAAATATGCAACTAATGTAGGGGGAACCCTTTACAACATTAGGGTTAATAAGACCAGCCAAATGCCTTGTAGGATACATCACACCTCTCATTTTTTTTTCTCTACTGCGCATAGCTAGGAATGTGCAGGGTTGTGAACATAAAAGTAAAAATGAGGTTGCTAACAAAATCACATGAATGCTAGAAGTCGAGAAAGTTAGATGCTCGAATATTGAAGATCAACTTAAATGGGTGCATGTTGTTTCTTGCCTCCTCTTGACCCATAATGTAAGCTCCTTCAGAGCAGGGACCATTTCATTTCATCTTTGTATCCATAATATTTAGCATATTAGTCACTTTAAAACAAAAACAAAACCAGAAAAACAGTTTTTACTATTTACCCTTAATTTCTACATATGTATATATCCACAACAGTTATTAGTGATGCTGTCTGGATTTCCTTCCATTCTCTGTTCATCTTTGTGTCTGTATAAACCTTTTTCTTTATATATATATAGTCATAGTCAAAGTATAGTTATTCTAATTCTGCTTTCCTCACTTCATATTAGTTTTCCCATGTTTATTTACGTTCCTCATATTTATCATTAAATTTTAATTATTTTAATGGCTTTTTGTTATGTCATTACCCTGATATGCCATCATTTGCCCAGTCAAACACAGCACATTGGTCATTGAAGTTGCTTTGAGTTCTCAAATACAAATAAAGCTTCTATATTTTTGAAGAGTTACATCTTTCATTTACTCTTCTGAATTATTCCCAGTAATGGAGTAAGTACCACTGTGTGTGAAAAGAGAGGAGAGGCACAAGGAATTCTCAAATAGTCAGAATAGTTAAGAATTGATCTTAGTGTGGTAATTTGTTCCATTTTCATGTACTTTACAATTTTACAGAAGTCTTTCATCTCCATTGGATCACTTGATCCTCACAATTCTGTGAAGCAATCAGTCCAAGAATCATTATCTCTATTTTACAGGTGAAGAAACTGAGGCTGAGAGAAATAAAATGACTTTGTAGTAAGCAGAAGAGCTGGATCACAGACTCAGATCTCAGTTCTAGGGCATTCTACTAACAGTACTCTCTCTCCTTATAATCAGGAGCTTCTAAAATTCCAGCTTTGATGGTGTGTACACGTGGAATGTAGCATCATGGGATTTAGAACTGGAAAAGGACCTTTAAATATTACCTAGTAAAAACCCCTTATTTTACAGATAAGAAAATAGGCCTATAGAAGTTTAGTAATTTGCCTAAGATCACACAGATAGTAAATAACAGGGCCAGGATTAAAATCTAAGTCTTCTGACTCCACATTTGGCTTTTTCAAGTACACCATGCTGCTTCATACCTGGGAATCTCTGTCTCTGTCTGTATGTCTGTCTCTCCTCCCAGTAAGTCCATAATTAAGCCTTCTCAGCTATAAAATAAAGACACTTCCTATTTTAGTGGATACAAAGTTGGCCTCAAAGCTAGGAAGACCCAAGTTCAAGTTTTGTTTCTGACGCATATTGGATATATGACCCTGGCCATTTAAGCTCTCAGTTTTCTAGACAACTCTCAAAGATTATAAGTTAGAGAGAAGGTGCTGACCTGCTGATAGGTAGAGGAATTTCCTCTCCTAGAAGTTCCCTATGCCAGTGAAGTTACAGGTCCAGTCTCTATCCCTATCCCTATTCCATTTGTCATTATGACCTATTATATGAATAAATTAGGGATGTTCTCTATGGAAGTGCTCAAGAGAAAAATAAAAAAGGCATGTAATAAATCTTTAAAATGCTAATGTTAATATTAAGCATCATTGTTTATTATTATTATCATTACAAGCAATTATGCTTATTATTAATATTAGCATTTTAAAGATTTATTTAATTGTGGTACTAGAGGGGACCTTACATATAATTTGATCTTGTTCTCTACATTCTCCTACCTCAGATGAGCCACCTGAGACACAGAGAAGTCAAATCTTTTCACAGACATTTCTAGGATCACAGGATGTTAGAATTGGAAGGGTAGTTAGAAGTCATCTTGTCCACCTCAGTCCTTTACAAGTGAAGAAACTGAGTCCCAAAGACATTAAGTGACTTGCCCAAGGTCACTTAGTGGCAAGGTCAGAGTTTGATCTCAGGTCCTCAGTCTTGACTCCAAATCTAGTCTCTCTCTCCTGCTGCCATCACAATGTGATTAAATGACAGAACTGGGGTTAGGGGGAGACCAGAATCTGCGTCTCCTGATATTTGGTTCACATGTTCTTTCTGCCAAACCACATTTCCTTCCATGCTTATTATTTGCCAACAAATGGTTTGGACAGCAAGACTTACTCTACCTGTGTTTAAAGCATGGAGAATGGCTCGGTATTTGAAGGGATAAGCATTTCAAATAGGAATGCAATGCATGCCATTTGTCCCTTTTCCAAAGCTATGATCTGTAACAATGAATGTTTTTATAGAGACTCTTTGCAAGTTACACATTACCCTTTCTTTGAGCCTTCAAGAATGAATAAGCTACTCAGCATCTTAGCACCCCTCCACACACACACACACACACACATGCACACATGTGCACATGCACGCACATTCCCACCTGCAAACTGAGGTGTATCAGGGTGCAGAAAGCACTTTGTACAGTGCCTGGCACACAATAAGGGCTTAATAAATGCTTGTTGCCTGTCCAGTCATTGCCCCTCCTACATTTTTGCCTCACCATAGGGATGGACTGGCAGCATGTTAGAGAAGGGGGAGGATTTTTTCTAGGAGTCTAAAAAGAGATTACATTAGCTGTTGATAAGTTAATTGCCCAAATGAGTTTTCTGAATACTCAAATTTTGAAGGTTGGAACGTCATTGTGATGATAAAATATTGTTGATGTCTTCAAATATTTTTCTCAATGACGCAGAAGGTTCTGTTGGTTAAAAGTGTGGAATTTTTATTTATTTTGCCCAGACCCATTGCGTACTTTATTCTTTCATTAAAAGAAAAAAAATTCAGCTTGGGTGAAAGAGTTGATTATTCTGCTGTTTGGCAGATTTTCTGTAGTAACTGTCCAAAAACTATATAATAAATCAAGGTTTTTTCCCAAAGATTGAAGTTTATGAGGAGGCTGGGCCACAGAATGTGGCTGCTGTTTGTTGGATTACACTGGTGTGTTTGCCCTTGTGCCCTCTGAGGTGGGGGAAAGATTTAATTTGCATTGTAAGAAAGCTGATTTGCAAAAACCTTAACTCTTTCCAGGAGAAGCATCTCTGTGCTGTGGGTAATATTGAGATGAAAACTCTAGGACTTCTTTTTAATCCCACCATTAATTTTGTTGACAGTGACTTTTAACTTTGCCTTGGTACCAGGGCTGCCCACACCTGTAGGGAGACGAGATCCATTCTATGTTTTTGCCTAGAAGGTCTACTGGCCCAAAGATAACTCCCTTGTCAAACAGTCTAAAAATTATTAGAGTTGGAATCAACCTTGGAAATTATCTGTTCTGACTTCAACCTGTTGTATGAATCCTCTCCACCATGCTCTAGCAAATATTCATTCCCTCATCCTTGGGGGTGGGGGCCAGAAAAGGGCTTCCTACCTCATGAGGAAGCAGTCATCTTGTCATTGGACAATTCTCAACTTTGGGAAGTTCTTTCTTATCTTGAAACAAAATTTGCTTTTCTGTCACTTTCCTATAATTATATCTTTACCCTCTGGACCAAACAGAATAAATCACTCATTCACGCGTGAATGAATTGACCATTTAATGCATTGACTGAATATTTATTAAAACCCCATCATGTGCAAAATCCTGGGGATACAGTTGGCAACAAAGGATGGTTCCTGTCCTCAGGAAGCTTATATTCTACTGTGGGGAAAGAATAGAAATCCAAATAAATCAGTACAAAACAGAAACAAGTAAATACAAAGTCATTTTGATTGGAGTTAAGGTACTAATAACTGGAATGGACAGAAAAGGCTTTGATAAATGATGGTGTATGAGCATTGAAAGAAGCCAGGGAAATTTCCAAAAAGGCAGAGGTGAAGAGGGAATCCTTTATGAGCATGTGGAACAGCCTGTGCAAAAGCCCAGGAGCCTAGGTGGAATGTCTTATGTGGGGAAAGGGTACATTTAATAGTTGGGCTGGGATATATAATGGAGGAGAATGAATAGTGTGAAATCAGTCAGTAAAGAAGGTTTGGAACCAAATGTTCTCCCAGTTGTACAGCAGAAAGAAAGATGGATTTGGAGTTAAAGGGTCTGAGTTCAAATCCAGCCTCTGACACTTACTAGCTGTGTGATCTTAGTCTAGTCACTTAACCTATGTGTGCCTCAGGTTCCTCAACTGTAAAATACAGATAATAATAGCATTACTTCTCAAAGTTGATTCTCAAAGAGAATTGAAACAAATATTTGTAAAGTGCTTAGCACAGTGCCTGGCATATAGTAAGCATTTAATAAATACTTGTTCTCTTCCTTGTTTTCCCCTTAGTCACTTAACTTCTTGAGTCCTTGGTAAAGGAGGGGTTTGACTAAAAGACTCTAATGTCCCTTCCAGATCTAAATCTGTAATGCTATGATTATGAAGGGAAAAGAACACTTTAGCCTAGAGGCAATGGGTAGGTAGTAACTGAAGCTTCTTGAGCAGAAGAGTGGCGTTTTTAGTTAGCTTAGCAGATATGCAATGAGGAGAGATTGGAAGCAAAAAGAACAATTAGGAAGGCTATTGCAATAGTCCAGAGGAGAGTCTAATCCTTTTTTCTCCATGAAATGCCTTTAGATATTTGAAGGCAGCTCTCTTGTTTCCCTTAAATCTCCTCTTATCCAGGTCAAACATCCCCAGTTCTTTCAACTGTTCCTTTTATGACGTGATTTTGAGTCCCCTCACATACCGTCCTGGTCTTCTTCCTCTTGATACATTCCAATCCTTCCTGAAATGTGGCCCCCAGAACTGGACACAGTGCTGTAAATGTAGTCTGTCAAGGGAGATTAGAGTGGGACTGTCCTTTTCCTATTGTAGGTATTATAATTCTCTTAATGTTTCCTAAGAACAATCATACTCTTGACTCACTAAGCTTGAAGTTTATTAAAAGCCCCTGTTGCTTTTCACGTGAACTGATGACTTATCCCTGAAGCTCCACTGTGGGACTGTCATGTCATCCATTTTGTTTAAAGCATTATATCAATATTCAACTCCAAATTCCCTCCCTTCCCTCCCAAAAGTATATGACTTTGAGCTATCATGCATTCATACCTCAGTATGAATAAGTTCCAAATCCTTTCCCAAGAGTAGGTCTTGATGAGAGGGAAAAGGGAGACCATGAGGTTACTGAGAACCTGGAGAGGAGGAAAGAGGCCAGGAGCAGTAAAGACAAACTTTAATGATCATAATTTTGTTTAGAATCAGAGCTGCTTTCTCCATATGGTAAAAGATTGAAAATATTCCTCCCTCTGAATTTACTTTCTTGGAAATTTGTATATATCAAATTGAGTTCCCTATAACTAACTCAACATTACCATTTTGACCAGATAGCCTGCAGCTGTAATATCCCAGTGAAATGAGGGTGATAAGTTGAATGAATCCCCTGAGTGTTGTTTAAGGACGTGTTTGAAACCATCTCCTTATCAGACTGGCTTTGGAGAACTCATACTATTCAAACTCCAAGCTCTGGTTTCTGAAAGCACATGAGGTTAAGAGTGGAAGAATCTCCCATGATTTTTGGGACTTAATCTATCCCTGTGTTGAAAGTCCCACTGTGGCATAATAAAGAGAGAACTTGTCTTGATGTAAAGATAACCTGGGTTTATGCCCTGCCTCTGATACCTGCCACCTGTGCAATTACAGACAAATCGTTTAATTCTTCAATATCGTGGACAATTCTCTCATATTATTAGTTGTAAAGAAGGTGCTTGTCTGCTTTGGAGAGGAGGAAGTTTTCTTCCTGGGAGTTCTCTATGCTAATGAAATCACAGGCTTGGTTCACTTCCCCACCCAAATGTAGAAGAAGTTGGGCCTGACGTATGGAGGCCGAGTTGGTAGATGTCAGAAGGTTCAAAAGAAGATTGGCCATATATTCCTAGATAATCAATCTGACTTGAGCAAGAGCTTAAGAATATCCCTGAGTATGGACTAATTGAGGTTGCACAGATTGTTTCTGGTCTTTGGTCCTTCAGCTGTGCCTGCTGAGATTACCTGTGTTTTGTAATGCTTGGTGCCAGAAAACAGGTATCTTGCCAGCGGGAATCAACACAACCTTATAATCCCATTTCAGCAGTTCTGCTGGACAGCATTTGGATGCCTTGAAATTTGGATGACTTCCATTTCAGAACCTGGGGTTCCTGTTATATCCATCTTGTCCTTGACCCACATTTCTTCCCATTAGTCTCCTTACTGGATTAAGGACACATGAAGTCCGAATCATGGTCTCTCTGTCTATGGCTCTTGACCAGATGCAGTAATATAGTCTTCTTCGAAGATATCTCCTGCCTAGACCCTGAACTTGATCTGGTAGCTGACCCTCCCCTAAGTTGGTAACAGATCCTGAATCACTTACTGGCTTGAAGGGGAAGGCAGGGAGGACTGAAGAAGTCTTGCAAATTTGAGGCCAAATAAAGACCCCGATGCTTCATGCATCATGACATTCAGGTTCATTCTCATATATGGGTTGCATTTGAATTGTAGAATGTATAGTGTCTCAGAGATTATCTTGTTTGACCATCCTATTCTTGAGACAAGGGGAGCGAGGCTCAGAGGTAGAGAGATCTAGCCAAGGTCAGAGAGTTACTAAATGACAGAGCCCAAACTTAAAACACAGCCTTCTGACTTTAAGGCTTCTGTGTTTTTTCTTTCTGTAGAACAGAGCATGTGTCTGTGTGCAAAGAGGGAGACGTGTGTCATGTCATATCTTGTAAACCATACTCTGGGAGCCTGTGATAGAGGCTCCTTCAGTTCCCATCCCAGGCCAACAAAGGTACCTTCTCCCTCATCAGTAGTCATTGTCAAAGGCATAGGGTCCACTTCATTCCTGCTGACGTCTCTTCTGTCCTTGGGTCACTGTGGCCTGCTGTCCTCTTGATGCTCTGCCACTAAGCTTATTCTGATAAGGCAAGGCATCTGCCTGGCCTTGGAATTTAAAATATATTTAGATAACACAGATTTAGAAAGTCAGATGGCTTGTTTGTAGTTCTAAGAAAGTAGAAAATGGCATATATTGTTCTCCAATTGCTTCTGATATGTCGGTCTTGTCTTCCCACCCAAAATGTGAAGGCCTTAAGGGCAGGGATCATGTCTTAGTTTTGTTTTCCCACTCAGTACTTACCCCTGTACTAGACACCTACATAGCAGATGTTTGATAAATACATGTAGTGTGATCAGTTCCTTTTATTGAAGAAGCCAAGTATCATCCTCAAGATCATGGCCTAAGCAAATAGAGCCCTTTCAAAATGTGGAGGTCATTTCACACTGGGAGAGTATAGGGTGAACAGAGGTCATACAATCATAGGATTTAGAGCTGGGAGGCACTTTAGAGGTCATTTAGTCCAGCCTCCTCTTTTTATAGATGAGAAAATGGAGGTGACGAGGCTTGCTCCAGTTCAGGTAGATGGAAAGCAGTAGAGTTGAACTCAAGCCCTGTGGCTCCCATTTTATTGATCTTCCTATTTCCTATGGCCAGAGTCATTGGCTTTAATTCCGAGCTATTTTATATTGAACTGTTATTTCCTAGCTATGGCCATGAAACCAGCCAACTGTCTCCTAAATGTTTTACTGGCCGAAAAGAAGGCTAGGTGAGAGCGTGTGGATAGCTCATTGCAACCCATCTTCCTCCTATGGAGGGAAAGAGGACATGTCCCATCATCCTTTCACTTATTATATTGAACAGAGTGGGTCAAATAGTCCAGACCCTGGGACCTGAGCAAGGGCAGTGTATCAAGAATGCTAAGGTCAGGTTAAGAGACAAGGTCCCTATAGATTTTCCATCCACTCCTAGACCAATCACCCAAAGTAAGTAAGCCCTAACTGGAAAAAGACTTAGAGGCAATCTGGTCTAGCCAGTTCACTTTACAAATGAGAAAACTTCAGGGGTAAGTGCTGCTTGGACAGTGGTCTGTCCTGGCATCATTGACTTCTCACTCCAGAAGGTGAAACTCCTTTTGATGGTTTCAGTTTTCTATTGAGGTGCTGACAATGACAGGAAACATATCAGGGCCATAGGTAAGATATGAAGAGTAGAATCATAGAGTAGAAGAGGTAGAAAGTACCCTATCTATCAGCTGGACCAACCCTCCCATTTTACAGGTAGGAAAACCAAGACTTAAAAGAGGAAATGACTTGTAGCTTGTACAGCTAGCAGGATCAAAGTTCAGGATAAGGCCAGGAGGCAGATTGTAAGGACATATGAGAATGCCAGAGTCATGATTATTACCTGCTTATACTTGCCTGACTCCAAGGTTAACCCCTGCATGTCCAACCTGATGTCTTCCTCACAGAATCCTGTGATTTTTTTATTATATTATGATATTATAATATATATTATGTTATATACATATATTACATAGTATATAAATAATGTATGATATCATTTATTATTTTTTATTAATAAGAAACCATTACCAACTATTGACAGCCTACTCATCCTTTAAGGCCCAGCTCAAATGTCACCTCTTCCATAAAGCCTTCCCTGATTCCCTGCACTCCCTGCTCCCTCCAATAATCGGCGGTGTTCTTCCTGTAGCCAATCTCATAGCACTTTGTATTACCCTTATATACTGATTACCACATTCAGATTTGTATTCCATGCTTAGCCACCTTCTTAGATTATAAACTCACTTTTATCTCTATTACACTATTTTTGATTTAAGAAAGGCACAGCTAATACTTCTGGGGGAATTTAACTAGTTATAATTTATGGAATTCACAACAAATGACCCACAGAGGACCTGTGCCAATCTGTGATGCAGTCACCCAAATCCTCTTTGTCCTGGTTCTGGGACTTACCATAGTATATCATATGAGGTTGTGGTATGGCAGAAAGAATGTTCAAGTTGATGTCACTAGACCTATGTGCAAACACTGCCTATGCTATTTACTACTGGAGTGATCTTGGATTAGTTATTTAGTTTTTCTCATCTACAAAATACTTATAGGCCATACTATGTGGCCCATAAGGACCCTCCTAATTTTAGATCTGATATGTGATACTTCCATCTGGAGCTAGCCAACTTGTGAATGACTCCCCAACATATACTGAGGAATAAATAATGAGAACTGACACACTTTGCAAATGCCCCAAACCTAGAATAAGGAAGCCCCCCTGTACCAATGAATAAATCAATGAGTTAACTAGATAAGGGTGTGCACTGTACCTGGAAATGGTGTTTACTAAATGCTTATTGATTGACAAAGGTGTACTCAAGGGACAGCTAGTTGACTCAGTGGCTAGAATGCTGGGCCTGTAGTCAGGAAGACTCATCTTCATGAGCCTTAGACACTTACTAGCTGTGTGACCCTGGGCAAGTCATTTAACTCAGTTTGCCTCAGTTTCCTCATTTATAAAATGATCTGGAGAAGGAAATGGCAAACCACTTTGGTATCTTTGCCAAGAAAACCCCAGATGGGGTCATGAAGAGTCGTACACAATTGAAAATGATCGAACAACAACAAAGGATGCACCCAACCACAAGGTTAGTATGAGTCCTTTAATACTTAGTGGTTAGATCTGTGGATTTAGCCACAGCCACTATAGCTGTTGCTATCGTGTTCCCTCTAATTCTCTCCACTACCCACAACCTGAGGAAAGGGGTTAAGTCAGAGAATCTCAGAGCTGGAAGGTTCTTTAGAGGCCATCTAGTCTAACAACATAAGGACCAGAGGCCCTTCTACAACATTCCCCACTACTAGGCCTGGAATTCTACATTTAGACTTGGAAAGGATCTGAAGGGTTATTTAGTCTTACCTCCTGCTGGTATGGATGAAGAAACTGAAGCCCAGAGAAATAAAGTGACTTACCCAGAGTAACACAGGTAATTGGTAGTAGCCCTGAGATTCAAACCCAGGTCTTCTGACTCTAAATGTTGCCTTCATTCTTTGTTTCAAGCTCTCCATGGAGAGGGAAATCACCATTTTTTTCCCAAGCAACCCATGACACTTTTGGATGGTTGACATATTTTTGGAGAGTTGGGGGAGCTTATCCTCACACGAAGTTTGAAATTGCTTCTTTGTGACTCCTACTTATTACACTTAATTTTTCTCTCTGGGGCCTAGTGGAGTCGGATTGCCCTTCCACGGGACAGTCCTTCAAACAAATAGCACATACCTGCTTTATATTCTGCTGCTCAGGATAACGTGGCATGAACTTGGGTCTTTCATTGTCCTGGTTACCTTCCTTCACTGACTATGTCAAGCCAAACTGGCCTTCTTGCTATTCCTGATCCACAGTATTCCATTTCTTGCCACTCTTCCTTTGCCTAGGCTGTCCCTCATGCCTGGCATGCTCTCCCTCATCCCTTCTCCCTCTCAGGATCCTTAGCTTCCTTTAAGACTCAGTTCAACTGCCACCTCAAATGCGAAGCCACTCCTAATCTGCCCATTGCTAGTACCCTCCTGTCCAGAATTCATTTTGAATTTACTTACCTTAATCCTTGTTGTTTCCTCCCAGTAGCATCCTTCAAAATTCAGCTAAAATGCCACCTCCTGGTTAGTCAACAAGCAGTTATTCAATGCTTAGATGTGCCAGGAGCTGTGCTAGGTGCACACTGTGGGGTAGAAAGGAAGGCCAACACGGTCCTTGCTCTAAGGAGTTCAGACTCTAAAGAGGGGGACAGCACACCAAGAACTAAGTACACACAAGCTACATACAATGCACATGGAAGGCAGTCTTGGAGAGAATTGATGAGTGGAATGGGATTTGAGCTGAGTCTTGAAGGAAGCCAGAGAAACTAGGGCATAGATATGAGGAGGAAGAACATTCAGGCGTGAGAGATAGCCAGTGCAAATGCAGGGAATCTGGGGATGGACTGTAGTATGCAAGGAGCAGCAAGTAGATCAATACAGCTGGATTATGGAATGCATCTTTTTTGTTGTTCAGTCATTTCAATTGTGTCTGAATCTTGGCGACCCAATTTGGGGCTTTCTTGGCAGAGATACTGGAGTGGTTTGCCATTTCCTTCTCCAGCTCATTTTACAGATGAGGAAACTGAGGCCAACAGGGTCACCCAGCTAGTAAGTGTCTGCGGCAAGATTTGAACTCATGAGGATGAGTCTTCCTCACTCCAGGCCTAGCACTCTATCCACTGTGCCACCTAGATCCCAGAAGGTATCTAGGGGAGAAAAGTATAAGAAGACATGGAAGACAGAAGGGGCCAGGTTGTTTAGGGCTTTAAATGCCAAACAGAGGATTTCATATTCGATCCTGGTGGTAATAGGGAGCCACTGGTGTTTTGGGGGGGATGGAAGGGGTGTGTGACATGGTTAGACCTGTGCTTTAAGAAGATCACTTTGGCAGCTGAGTGGAGGATGGATTGGAGTGGAAAGAGATTTGAGGCAAGGAGATAATTAGAAGATTATTACAATAGTCCGGGTGTGAAGGGATGAAATCTGTACCAGGGAGGTGACTGTATGAGTACAGAGAAAAGACCATATGCAAGAGATGTTGTGAAGGTAAAAATATTAAGATTTAACAATAGATTGAATAGTGAGGTGAGTAAGAGTGAGGAATCAAGGATGCCACAAGTTTTTAGCCTGAGTGACAAGGAAGATGGTGCTGCTCTAGACAGTAATAGGACAGTCTGAAAGAGGGAAGGGTTTGGGGCAAAGATAATGAATTCTGTTTTGGACATTCTTAGTTTGTGATGCTTATGAGACAGCCAATTTGAGAGATCCAAAAGGCAATTATTATTATAGGACTGGAGCTCAGAAGAGAGAACAGGACTAGATCTACAGATCAGGAATATTTTCCATCAAGATTACAGTTGACTTCATGGGAGCTGATGACATTACCATGTCAGATAATAAAAAAAGGGAAAGGAGAAAAGAGTGCAGGACAGAGCCTTGAGGGACATCCACAATTAGTGGGCATGACCTGGATAAAAAATCCAGCAAAGAAGAAGGGGAAGGAGTGTTGGATGTGCAGGAGAATCAAGAGGAAGAGTGCCATAGAAACCCAAAAGCAAAGAATGTATCCAAGAGGAAATGGTGATTGACAGTGTAAAAGGTCAAGACAGTGACAGGTCAAGAAGGGTGAAGATTGAAAAAAAAGTCAATTAGATATGGCAATTAAGAGATTATTAGTGACTTTGGAGATATCTGTTTCAATTGAATGATGAAGACAGATTGCAGAGGATTTAGAAGTGTGTGACAGGAAAGGAATGGAGGCATGGCTTTTCAAGATGTTTAACTGAGAAGGGGAAGAGAGAAATAGAATGATCAGCAATGTTGGATTAAGCAAGTGTTTTTTAAAAATGGGGAAAATAGAAGCAGCAAGGTGGTGCAGTAGATAGAGCACTGGCCCTGAAGTCAGGAGGACCTGAGTTCAAATCCAGCCTCAGACCAAACACTTGACACTTACTAGCTGTGTGACCCTGGGCAAGTTACTTAACCCCAATTGCCTTAAAAAAAATTAAAAAAAAAGTAAAAATGGGGGAGATAGAGGCATGTTTGTAGGTAGCAGAGAAGGAGCCAGTAAATAAGGAGAGATCAAAGGCAGAGAGAATAGGAATGATAATGGGGGCATTCTACTAGAGAAGTCTGGAAGGGATGAAAGGAGCCTGTTAAAGGACCTTGCCTTGGAAGCAGAAGAGCCATCTTTTTATATGATATAGGAGTGAAGGAGCTAGTGGAAGAATATGCCTGAGTGTTATGAGAAGAGTAAGAGAAGTGAAGAGGGAGGTCTCAGTGAATGACTTCAATTTTTTTTGGTGAAATATGAGCAAAGGTCCTCAGCTGAGAGGTTTCAGGGAGGGGGTGTGCCATGGGAGGCTTGAGCAAGGATAAAGAGATTTGGAATACCTGAAGTGGGATAGCAAATAGATTAGGATGGAATAGAGTGTTGGCCTTGCTGTAGTAAGGGCCCAGCTGAGATTATGTAGCTGTTTGTAATGGAACAAATAAGCACAATCTGGTGAATTTTCTCAAGTCTTATTCAGATGAACATGAATAGGAGCTAAGAGGAACATGATGAGTAACCCGGGGTTGGGCTTTGGTGAGGCATGATCAATCACAGGAAAATGGAAAATGAGACAAGGGATTTGAGTGCAGAAGAAAGTGTACTGCTGAACTGATTCACCAAGTGGTTGATAGAGGGAAGGGAGGAAAATGTAGCCAGTATAGTAATGATATCTTGGGAAAGAATTGGTGGGGGGGAGGGTTGAGAGATTGGAGGTCATGGTGAGTATGAAAAAGGTATGACCATCTGTGTATAGGTGAGGTGGAGTAAAAGAGTAGGTCATGGGAACTGAGAAGATCAAAGAATTAGAAAATCGGGGCAGTTGAAGGAGTACACACACACACACACACACACACATTTATACACATATATACACACGTACACACACACACACACATATGTGTTGAAGTCCCCTAGTATGTTGTTGTGGAGAGTAAAATTTTAAGCCAGACACAAACCCAATGAGGAAGAAAAAAATGTCCTGGGGGTAGGTATCAATAGATAATGGCCACCAGGATATGGACTGAGTTTTAGATTTGGATAGAGTGAACCTCAAACGGGGATGGATTAATGAGTGATTGTGATAGGAGAGTCTGGAAGTGGTAATTAGAAGCAAAAAGTATTCTTTCTCTCTCTAAGAACAGTGAGTTGGAGGCAAGAGTGAAAAGCATCAAGAGAGAGTTAGGTTTCTCTGAGTGTCAGAAGATGGAAAGAGTGAGAAAGGAAAAGACTTAAAAGCAAATTTGTTAATTATGTAGCACGCATTCCAGAGAACACAGTGGGAAGCATTAGGCAGATCTGGAGTGGAACATTGTTAAGTTACAGTTGAGGGGGATGGGAGTGGGGGAATGGGGAACAAAGTGTGTAGTTGGGGTCCAGGAATTCATAATCACTGGGATGGGGAACGCATGCCTGAGCAGATGAGAATGAAGCCTTTCCTGATTCCGATACTATTACTGCTCTTTCCTGCTCTCAGTCAAATTGCCTTTGCATTTATTTTGTATCTACACAAATATTTTATGTGGATACAAAATAAATGCAAGTTATTCTGGTCTTTGATAGAATGTAAGCTTTTTGAGGACAGAGACTTTTAAGTTTTGTCTTTATACCCTTAGCACCTAGCGTAGTCCCTGGAACATAGTGGGTTCTTAATAAATGTTTGTTGACTGATTGATAGATGCCAAATTTTTATCAGTGTCCTCACTAAAGCATAGTTTAAACAAGGCAGAGTACAGGGAGACTCTCACCTCCCAAGATCTGGGCACTAAGCAGCCCAGCACTACATTATTGTTATTATTATTTTTGGCTGCCACATCTCACACTGTTAATTCATATTGAGCTTACAGTTCACTAAGCCCATCCATATCTTTTAAACTGCTGTCTAGCCATGACTCCCTTACCATGTTTCACCTCATAATTGTCGCAGATTGTATGCCAAATTTTTTTTGCAAAAAAGTGGGGTACAACCATTATGTGAAGCTTTTTAAAAGAATTTGTGCCAGCGTTACTTAAAAATCATTTATTACTAAACAGTTTTTGGCACAAGATTAGGATGCATGGAATATTTGTGAATATACATTAAAATTGAATACTGACAATGTACGTGGGCTGAGGATTCTAGGCTTGCAGCTGGCAATGTGTGAGAGATAAATGCATGTCTATATGTCACTGGTGAATACATTGCTGCTCTGTTTATCTTTTAAGCAGCATGATGAACAGAATTGTACCATGCGACGATTACACGATGATTACACAATGAAAGAAAGGTTATAAACCAATTTTTTTGGCCTGAAAAAACAAGGTGTGAAGATTTATGCTGTGAAATATTATGTCTTTCAGAGCTGATATTTTAAAGCCAAGTATGAGGCTTTTTATTTATCCTTATTAAGTGGCATTGTATTAGGTTAAGCCCTATGTTCTAGAATGTCAAGACCTTTTAGAACCTCCTGTGTTTTTTGATCTGCAAGTTTGATAAGCATGCCATTTCCATCTTTATCCAAGCCATTGATTTATTTCTTTAAATTGAACCACACAGGGCCAAGCACCAATCCTAACCAGAGTGCCTCATTCCCTGCCCCTCTTCCTCCCTCTATTCATTCATTCCTTCTCTTCGTTCTTTCCTTCCCTTCATTCATTCATATATCATGAACTAGGTGCCTATTTTGATCCAGGCACTATGCTAGGTACTAGAGGTAGATAAAAACAAAGTAGCACAACACAAAGACTGCCTTTTTGAGTTCTTATTCAAACATATGAAAGCCAAACATGTTTAAAAAGAAACAAATAAAGGATTGAGTTTTCAGTGCTTAACCAGTTAACTTTTTTCACCTCTGCTTTCCCTGAAATCTATCAGTTTCTGCTATCAATTTTCCATCAGTCTTCAATACTAGATGCTGCAGTTTTAGAGAAAATTGGCATATTTAATGTACCCTTAGGGTTTACCAAATCTAATATTTGTAACAAGTTAACATAAGAAGGGGTTTTCTGTATTTTTTAAGAGACTTTTGCTAACAGTAAAGGGGAAGAATGCTTTTTACGCATCTAGGGGGACTTAAAGCCAGCAGTGAACTTGTAGTCACCTGATCTTGAAGCATTCAGTATTGTAAGGGGCCAAAGGGGAAAGGATTTTAAATTATCTCGGCCCACATTCTATTCACAGAATTTATTTCGTAAGACTCAGACCATTAAGCAATGAGAGCATATGCAGGGCTTAGAAAAACCAATGGCCTCCTATTATAAAGAGCTAGCATTCTCTTTGACTTTTTTAATATCCCCTCCCACACATACCATGATTTCAATACTCCCAAACTATTGCTTAGAGAGAATGAGAAACTAAAAATTATATTGAATGAATACAACATTGGATGTCAGTTTTCAATTTCAACTGAAAAATAGTTACTATGGTTTAGTAGAAAGTATGTTAGACTGGGATTCAGGCAACCTTGGGCAGATCAGTTCATTTTCCCAGGGCTTAATTTTCCCCACTGTAAAATGAGGTAGACTAGATGAACCTTCTGATTCCTTCCAGTTCTTACATTCTGCCCTAACCCCAAAAATCATCATCAGAAAGCTCCAGAAGGCATTGAGGGGCTGCTAGGTGGTGTAGTGGTTAGAGCGCCAGACCTGGAGTCAGGAAGACCTGAGTTCAAATCTTTCCTCAGACACCTATTATCTGGGAGGCCCTGGGCAAGTCTCTGCCTCAGTTCTTTCATTTGAAAAATAGGAATTATAATAGTATCTATCTCCCAGAATTGTTGTGAGGGCAAAATGAGATATTTGCCAAGTGCTTTGCCAATCTTAAAGCACTATTTAAAAGCTAGCTATTATTATCATTGTCATTATTATTTTATTGTTGTATACCTAGTGACACATGCATTTGTGCCTATGTCTCAGTTGATGTATTACATTTTAATGATTGAATATTTTGGACAATGATTTCTTCAAAGTTAATGCTCTGTATTATGCTTTAAACATAACTCAGCTCATTGAGTAAGAGGATAATGTATTTTAAATGACATATTTTTCAAAGAATTCACTTTGGAGCAACACCTGATTTTATCTAGTGCTTCCAACTTAGTGAACTGCAAAGTGCCCTTTAGACTGTGCGTCTAACATGAGTTTGTAATGTCTAAAAACATGGACTAATGTGTTCACCAGGAAAAAACAAATAGCAAATATGTTAACTTGGATGCGGTTTGCATTTCTGCTGAGGTTAATCATGTTTATTTTAATTAAAATCACTTTCCTTTATTAAAAGTATCAGTGCTCATGAACTAATGTTTGAATTCTCACAAGTGTGTTTGAATGTTCTCCATATTGTATTTCACAATAAGGACAGTGCATCATCTAACTTGCAAATACTATAATCATTGATTCCCAACTTTTCTTCTGGTCTCAAAATACTCTAAGTGTTTGATTTTTGTAACATTTCTGTTTAAGAGATGCTATACAACCTATCTTTATTAATTAAATTAAAGTTTATTCAATTAATTTCAGATCCTAGGACCATAATATCTTAGGACCGGAAGGTATATCAAAGATTATTGATTTTGAAAATTTTATAAGAATTTCACAGGAGCCCTTGAGATAGGTGGAGACACCATGAAGTATCTTAAGACCAAATTTGGAAATTCTTACCAGGATCTTTGGTCAGTTGTGCCTGACTCTTTGTGACCCTATCTGAGGTTTTCTTGGCAAAGATACTGGAGTGGTTTACCATTTCCTTCTCCAGGTCATTTTACAGATGAGGGAACTGAAGCAAACAGGGTTAAGTGACTTGCCCAGAATCACACAGCTATTAAATATCTGAGGCCAGATTTAAATTCAGGAAGATGAGTCTTCCTGACTCCAAACCCAGCACTCTATCAACTGCTCTACTTCACTACCCAATAGGGTCTTACTTAAGCTAAAAAGTGATTATGATTATCAGAACCATCATTAATTTGCTAATTGTTCTCTGATATGGCCATTAGCTACAGTTTGGTCTATAGCAGCAGGTATGATCTACAATAGGTAGCGTTAGCTTGTTTGCATGTATTTGTCTGAATGTTGTGTCCCCCATTAGACTATGAGGGATTGACTATCTTTTGCTTTGCTTTGCATCTCCAGAACTCAACACAGCGCTTCATAGCATATAATAGGCGCTCCATGAAAGTTTATTAACTGACTGGAGTCAGAGAGTATCTCAAACAATAAGAACTTGAGCATCTAACAACTGACACAGAAATCTTTTATACAAGTAGAAATGCTGAAAAGGAGAATGATAGAAGCTATTATTTGAGGTGGGGGAGGGTTGGCTCTTCTGATAGTGATTAAAATCTAGGATTTGACCAGAATTTCTAAAGAAATGTATTTCATAGGTGAAATGTGGAATAACCTGGAATTCCAAGAGAGCTTGTGAAGTGTCATCAGGAAACCTCCTTTGAAATCTCAAGTTTCCTTCTTGCTTCTTTTTATGTTACACTTCCCCTCCCTGCAATGGGCAAAATAATCAACATCTCCAATCCGGGGATGATTGCTGGTGGGTCCTGTTTTTCTCCTTTGGAAAATTTTCAAGTCATTTTAAAAGCTGCTAGAAATTGTGGTATAAAATGCCACTTAGAATTAGAACAGCCTCTGACTTATTGGTTCTGAAGAACCTGCTTTTACTGGAATTGCTTACAGAGGGAAAACAAAATCAAACAAACTCCTCTCTCTGAGAGGGTAGCTCATGGCTTTGCTCCTACTTCCCCCATCTCTCCATAATTCCCTCCCAAAGCCTCCTTGGAGGAGAAGGAGGATTTGAGGAACCACTGCACTTTGGCAGGAGGAGGGATGATTTTTCATGGATAGTTCAACTCTTAGAGCTTCACACTAGGGTGGGATAGTGCAAACAGCTATGGGTCTGGAGTTTTAAGACTTGGGTTCAAACCCTCTCTTTGCAATTTAATTCATTGTGACCTTGGGCAAGTCATTTCAGTTCCATGGGGCTGAGATTCTTTATCTATAAAATGAAAGGAACAGGACTAGATGTCCTTTAAGCTTCTCTCTAGTTGTGTGATAAGAACTAAATGCACAGATTAGTTTTTTTATTTAATGCTGTTTGACACAATATAGCCCATGTTTCTCATCTTCTCCATGGCTCCATTCAATAGAATTGGATATTTATATCACCAAACTGTTCATGTTCATCATGGTGATGGACTGTGGCAACAGGCCTTTTGGCATGTGGAGATCATAGTATCATAGAATCCTAAGACAAGGCATGTGGTATAGTGTAAAGAGCAGTGAGTTTTAAGTCAGAGGACCTAGGTTTGAATCCTGGCTTTGCTATTCATATGACCTTGGACAAGTCACTTAAATCCTCTGAGACTCAGTTTCCTTCTTGGTAAACAGAGGGGTTTGAAAGGTCCCTTCCAAGGGGCAGCTAGGTGGTGCAGTAGGTAGAGTACTGGCCCTGGAGTCAGGAGGACCTGTGTTCAAATATAGCCTCAGACACTTGACACTTACTAGCTGTGTGACCTTGGGCAAGTCACTTAACCCTGATTGCATTGCCAAAAAAAAAAAAAAAGTAAGGTCCCTTCTAAGTTGAAATCTATCATCTTATGATCTTAGAGATGATCTAGTCCCAACTCCTTCTGTTTACTGATAGGGAAACTGAGAGAAAATAACTTGCCCAGGGCAGCTCGGTGGTGTAGTGAATAGAGCACTGGCCCTGGAGTCAGGAGGACCTGAGTTCCAATCTGGCCTCAGACATTCACTAGCTATGTGACTCTGGGCAAGTCACTTAACCCAAATTTGCCTCACAAAAAAAAGAAAAAAAACAAAATAACTTGCCCAGAGTCACACAGCTATTTAGTCACAAATGCAAGATTAAAATGTAGGTCTACTGACCTTCTGTGTGTGAATATGTATGTGTTTACACATATGCTTATATATGGATGATATATACATTTATGTACATATACATATTATATATAGTTTTTTATATATCATATATATAAATCTGTATGTAGATATAGAGTAAAATGATACTTCAGGAATCTATTTCCATCTCTAGCTCCATCTATCTATCCATTTTTCTGTCTTTCTGTAGAAGGATACTGGTAGCAAAGCAAGCTTTGGTGATGCCTTATTTCCATTCCAATCCAGAAATTCTGTCATTGTTTGTCTCACGTTCTATTTTGTGATATCCCACCATGTTTCAGTTTTTTTTTTGCCCATTAAGACAAGTTGGGTTCTGCAGCTGTGTTCCAGTTATGACTACAAATATGTCCAGTTTCTACTTTGCCTATGCCTACAAACTTATTTTTCTTAGCATAGGGACTGAGGGAGGATTTAGGATTCTGGATGGTAACCATTGCTTTTCTCAGTGCTGATGAAATCTCCAAGGTTCTTTTATCCATTCCTCTGTTTCAGGGTGGGATAGTCACCAGTCAGTCCAGAGCCATGAAGGTATGCTATTCTATAACATCAAATCAACAGATACTTGATATATGCCTGTTATGTTTAAGGCTCTGTGCAAGTCACTTTGGGTCATACAAAGAGGGGAAAAAATTGGCCTCTAACTTGAAGGAAATATCTGATCCTTTTGAGTCTGATTGGAGAGTCAGAACACAAATACATAAAAATGCAAATTTTAATATGAAACAGGAAGAGGAGGCACAAGGCAGTACCAGATTGTCCACTGAGCAGCAGAAGCAATAAGTACTGTGAGCCCAGAGGATAGACAGCTCATTAAGGGCTGGAGGAATCCAGGAAGGCTTCCTGGAGAAAAGGCTTGAGCTGGACCTTGAAGGATATGGAGGATTTGGCCATGTAGAGCATGGGGGACAGACACAAATAAGGGCAAAGAAAGAGGAAAGTATAGAGTATGTTTGATTGGCAGGGATCATATTTGTCTGGATTGAAGTCATATAGAGAGTGGTAGGAGCTAAGATTGAGGACAGATTGTGGAGAGATTGAATAGAAGGCACTGGAAATTGCCCTGTAGGAAATAAAGAGTCCATGATAATCTTTGCTTTGTATCCAAGTAGATTTACAGCTACAGTACATCATATTGAGTAGAAAGATACTTTATGACAAAATTCAATCCATATTCAGGGAAAGATTATTCTATCACTCACTTTCCTCTCTTCACTCTGACCTTTCCAAGACTGAACAACTATTTATCACTGGGCTCTTCCTTCCATTTGACCTGCCTCCCACCTCCTCTGCCTCTTTCTCATTTGCTCCACTGTCTAGAATTAGGGAACAAATGGTTCTCCTCTTTATCAGCTCTTCAGAGATTCAAGAGAAAGTAATGAGGCTGTTCCCCCTACTTTCTGGAGGCTACTTCTGCTTTCTCTTTTTTAGACTGTATCACTCCAATTCCCCCAGCTGGTTTTCAGTGATAAAAGTAATGCCCTAATGTAGTTGCTTTTTAAGATTATCCCAGGTCACTGCTAACTTGACTGAGCTTTTAGAGATGCATAAGGGAGACAGCAAGTGAAAAGAAGGACCATATTTCCTAATGCTTCCTCTCTCTCTGATATTTATACTTTTGTACTGCTTCTTTGTAAAGTCAAAGACTCCTCTAAAACTTAGTGATTGGACAGAGTTCAGGTTTCACATATAGCAGCGTAGAGAACATTTAACCCCTCAGGAAATTAAGCAACTGCATAACCATTTTTGATATGTTGTCTGTGGGAAGCCAGAGGGAGAAGCAACATGGCATACTGGAAAGAACTCTGGACTAGGATTCAGAAAACCTGGGGTCTAGTTTTGGCTCTTCCACTAACTAGCTTTGTGACCGTAAAGCAAGCCATTGAACCTCCTTGGGTGTGTCTTATCATCTGTAAAATGGGGATCCCAACACCCTCTTTTGCCTAACTCAAAGATAATCTACTTGAAAAGGAATTGAGAATAATAGAAATGTAAGGTAAGAGGGATGGTAAAGTACTTATATAATGGTATAGAATCATAAAAAAATAAAATGTCAGAACTAAAAAGGACCCTAGAATTCTTCCAGTTTAATGAAATAGAGCCCTGGGGTTCCCATGGATTTTTGTGGGTAGATAGTGGCAGCTGGAGTTATTCCTCTTAGCTAAGATTCACCTGTCAAGTGCATAAAGAGAACAGGTTTCTCTCCCAGGCTCTCTTAACTCATTCATTGGCACTGGAACTGGCTTGCTTTCTGCTCACATGAAGCCCATGCAATCATTTGAAATCTCCTAGGAGGCAGGATAGGATGATTCAGTTGGGCACCATGACACCCTTCCATTTTTCCTCCTCTTCCCAGCAAATTGGCTACAAACCTGTCCTCTTGCCTGTCTCCCTGGGTTTCTCTTTCTCTCTTTTTCCTTTCCCCCTCCCTCTGGCCTTGAGGAAGCAGGCAGATGGGAACGAATGTCACATTTGCAGACACCTCGCCCACATGGCACATGGCAGGGACACATGCTGAAGGTTCCTGCCCCCTCCCCCATCCTCCCTCACACCTTCTTACTTATCATCTTAGGCCAAGAGAGTCATTTAGACTCAAGACCCCACCATCCGACTGAAGCATTGTGTACCTGAAAGAGGTACAGCAGAAATGTGGGCTCCTCTATAGCCCTCAATTCTCTCCTTTTTTTCTTGCCAACAGGGAATTTTATTATTCATAGCAGCACTTTTGTGGCACCCAAAACTGGAAAGTGTATGCCCATCATTTGGGGGAGTGGCTAGAAAATTGTGGCATATGAATTGGAGTGAAATATTATTGCACCAGTAGGGGATAGGGATGGGGCTTGTGATTTCAGTGCTAAAAGGAACGCCTGGGTGAGGAAATTCTACCAATACAGAGAGGCACCTTTTCTGCAACTTACAGTCTCAGAGAGTGACCTGGGTCACTAATATTTGCCTGGGGTCCAGCAGTCAGATGTCAGAGGTGGGATTTGAGCCTAGGCCTTGCTAGCTTCAATGTTGACTCTCTATCCACCATTATAAATGACAAAGATGAAAAATTCAGAGGAATACAGGAAGCCTTGTGTGACTGATAGAAAACAAAGTGAGTAGACTCAGAACAATATACATTCATTAATCAATAAGCATTTATTAAGCACCTACTATGTGCCAAGCACTATGCTAAGCACTGGGGACATAAAAAAAGGTAAGAGACAGTCCTTGCCCTCAAGGAACTCACAAGAACACTAAACCAAAAGCAAAATGCTGAATGATTGTAAATACCAATTTTGGCCCCAGAGACATTTTTGTGGGGTGAAGACCAGCCACACCTATTATTTCATTGGTATAGACAACTCCCTGGAAGAAGCTTCTGACAACGCAAACCAGCATCAGCTTTGCTGATGGTCCAGGGTCACGCAGCCAGTATGTGCCAGAAGTAAGACTTCAATCCAGGTCTAGGTCTTCTTGACGCTCAAATTGGCTATCTATCATTGCTGCCCCGGAGATAAGATGATAAATAAATGCACGTCTCTCCTTTAGGTAAAGTCTTGGAGTACTGTGGGAGTAGAATGTTGAACATGGTATCTAATGGTATTGCTATGTCCTCAGTCTTGCCTAATAGTCTTCGTTTATTACCAAGTGGGGTGCTCATAGGCAGAATGGTGGAGCAATATAGGGAAACTACTGGGATGGAAAAACAATAGGAATTAATAACTTAAGTGAATTTTGTGTTGGGGAAAGGTTCTTGAGTGGCAGGAACATAAAGAGGATAGGGAGGAAGAAGCAAGTATGCAGAATGCTCCCCATACCAATCAAACATAACATTCCTTTCCGCCTGAATCTTATTTCTTTCTCCCTTTAGCCATCCAGAATGCCAATCATACCCCAGGTAAGGAATTGGATGAGGTGATATATCAAGTCTCTTTCAGTTCTAAATCTCTTTTATTCTTTGGTCAGTTATCATGTATCATATCAATGTATGCCCATCAGTGAGGGGAGAGGCCAAATAAACTGTGGCTTTTGAGTTGGAATAGAGGTACCAAATTGGAGAAAGGTACCAAAAACAATGACTCTGGAGTCAAAGAATCTGAATTCAAATCTCTCCTCTGATGCTTATCACCCTTGTGACCTTGGAAAAGTGACTTGGGATCTCAGGTTCCTCATCTGTAAAATGGGGTTGGACTAAGATGGCCTCTGAGGTCCTTTCCATCCCTTGGTTTATTTATCCCATCATCTTCCAGACTTCTGTCTATGGCTCATGAAGAACTGGCTCTTCTGTTTGCCTTTCATTTACTTGTTAATTCAACAGCAAACATTTATGAAGCCCCTACTATGTGGAAGACACTCTGCTAGGTGCTGGGGAAGCAAAGATGAAAATGATGGAGGCCCTGGAATAGTTAGGGTTTTTATTGTTTCCCTGGGAGGTAGTGCAGGTGGGATATGACATGAACTTAGATAAGGATAATAGAAATGAGGCAGAAAAGAGGCCCAGACAAAATGCTCTAGGACAATCTGAGCAGGGAGAGAAGGCTTTCAGCTGGGTGGTGTTTGCTCCAGCTATTTACTGACCACATTCTCTTGGGTCACATTTATCATTTAGGAGACAGGAAAGTGGGGGAAGGGGATGAGGGAGATAACATCAGGCCAGGTTTGTTAAAGATAGACATTTTCTAGCCCAAATAATATTTAAAACTCATGGAACACCCTAATTAAACATTTAGCCCTGTCAGAGTGAGCACCAGAAAACACTTCAGCCAAGCTGCGATGGGTTGAGTTCTTTCAGGAAAATGCAAGCTGGAGTTAGAAGGATTTTATACCCATCTCCAGCCTACCCCTCTCTCCAACCCAACTGCACACACACGGCCTCTGCTTTAGAGCAGGCATGTAATTGATGGTGTACTTGCTGGCTCCCATTGACTTACTGGGGAGGAAAGATGAAAACACTAGCTTTAGGTTTGGGGCAGACTATGAATCTCCCTTAAAAAAAAACTGCCTGGGTTCAAGGCTTATGAGGAAAAAAGGCATAAGGTATGCCTTTCATGTCCATGGGGTGAGTTAATTCCTCAGCACTCTCTCTCCTGTACAATAGACTGGTCTACAATGGACAATAGAGCCTGTTCAAGCCAATGAAAAGCAGAGAAATTGGTCCATGAGGACTTGATCTGCAGTTAACTTGTGGTGTTAACCTACTATTAATTAAAGGTACCTAGTCCCAGTTGTGTCTGTAGTTTCTAGGCACCATTTTTTGGGTTTCTTTGGTTCCTTAAAGGTTAGAAGCAGTCTCTACCACACATGTATAACCTATGTTGAATTGCTTGCCTTCTCAGTGGGGGATGGAGGTAGGGGTGGGGAGGGAGGAGGGGAGAAAATTTGGAACTCAAAGTTTTAAAAAACTAATGTTAAAATTGTTTTTACAAAGAGTCTCTAACATTGCACACCAGTTAAATCCCTGCTGAATCATTTTCAATTCAGCCAATATTTACTGCATGTCTGCAATGTGCAGGGGCTAGTGCTAGGACTATTGAAGATGAACGGGATATAATCCCTATCCTCAAGGAACTTACATTCTAGCTTGATTCTCTAGTGTTTACGTACGGGAACTGAAACTGCTCAGTATGTGACACAATGAAAAGGCCGCTGGGTGGGGAAGTAAGACTAACACGAGCCATGTGAGTCTGAGCCTGTGTAAAATGAGAGGGCTGCATGTGGCCTCTTAAGATTCCTTCCTATCCTAAGATTCTACAGTTAGAGTTCCTGTAATTATTTGTGTATCTGTTTTATCCCACTAGATCAAGGATTTTTAATCTGAGGTCCACAGACTCCACCAAGGGGTCCATGGACAGATTTCAAGGGATATATAAACTTGGAATTTTTGGTATTTTGATAACTATATTTCAATATAATTGGTTTCCTCTGTAATCTTATGTATTTTATTTTATGCATTTAAAAACATTATTCTTACAGGCTTTATTAGCCTGCTGAAGGAGTTCATGAGAAAAAAAAAGATTTAGGAGACTAAATGGCATTGAACTCTAAGCCCCTTATGGCAGATGCTGGATCTTAGTGATTTTTGTAACTCCCCCTATGCGGAGCACAGGGCTCCACATGAAATGGACACTTGTTAAGTATTTGTTGAATTTGTTAACCTGATTTGCTGAAAGTAGCGGACAGACAACTCAACCTTTTTCATGCTCTCTAGAGGAGAGGAATAAGACTGAAGCAGATTCTTGGTATGAAGAGGCAAGGAGGGAGGGGGGAGGTGGATTTGGGGTCCAAGCAGCTGGGTTCAAATCCTGGCTTTGCTCATAATTCTTTGTATAACCTTGAGTACCTTACTTATCTCTGGGCCTTAGTTTCCCCCTCTGTAAAACAAAGAAGCTAGGTTAGATAACCTAAGGATCCCTTTGAGCTCTGACCTCCTGTGATTCTAGCCATTGACATCAAATCATCCCTCTCCATCCTATCTCGCCCCAGCATCCCTATGGTCTATATGTGGGAAGACTGTGCTGCCCTCACTGTCAAGACCAATGGGGATTGTCTATTTAGCACCTGTAGCAGATGCTATTGTAAGGGCAGGATGGTAAGCCAGGGAGCCTGGAGGGCAGGCAGTCTGGCTACAACTGGCAATGTGGAAGAGGAAAACCTACTAATGGATGAAATGTATAGCATTGGATCATAGAAGATAGTTTGAGATTGTATATTTGGGTCAATTTTCTTTTTTCCTCTTTTTCCCCCCTCTGCCCTTCTTCTCCCCCTCCCCTACAATATACCTGGAAAATGATAATCCAGTCTTTGCTTGAAGACTTCCAGAAAGGGGAAAATCACCTTCCCCCCCCCAGGCAGCCTTTTCTCCTTTTGGATCACTTTCATTGTTGGGAAATTTTTCTTGGCTCAAAACTATATTTGTCTCTTTGCCACTTCAACCCTCATTGTTTTTCCTTCTGTCCTCTGAGATCAAGCTGAAAAAGTCAAATCCTTCTTCCATGGAAAGCCATTCAAATTCTTAAAGATAGCCATCATGTCCTTCTTAAATATTCTCTTTTCCAGGCTAAATATTCCTGGTTCTTTCAAATGATCCTCATATGGAATATTCTCATGAAAATGTCTCTTATCATCTAAAGTTGCCTTCCTCTTGGACACCTCCAGCTTATCAGTCTTTGATAAAATGTGGTACCTGGAACTATATACAATATACTGAACGTAGTCAGAGGGAGAGTACAGTGGGATTGCTACCTCTTTAGTCCTAGACACTATACTTCTCTTAATGTAGCCAAAAATTATGTTATCTTTTTTTGGCTGCCATATTTAACCACTGATTCCTATTTAAGTTTTGGTATACCAAAGCCCTCAGATCTTTCATCAGATGAACTATACTGTCCAGTCATGCCTCCCCCAGTCTTTACTTGTGGAGTTGATTTTTTAAAAATCCAACTGTAAGATTTAATATTTATTACTATTAATTGTCATCTTATCAGATTCAGCCCAACATTCTACCCTGCTTAGATCTTCTTATATCCTGATTTTGTCATCCAACATGTTAGCTATTTCTTCCTAGCTTTGTGCCATCTGCAGATTTGATAAGGACACCATCTATGACTTTCTCCAAGTTATCAATAAAAATGTAAAACAGCCCAGGCCAAGGACAGATTACTAGGGCATTCCATTGGAAACCTTCTTCTGAATTGGCATAAACCATTAATGAATGACTATTTTTGAGTGGTTTCCAATCTACCCAACTCTACTACCATCTAGCCCACATTTCTCTTCTCTCATTTACAAGAATAGCATGATTGACTTTACCAAATGCTTTGCTAAAATCTGAGTAAACTATTTATACATCATTTTCCTCATCTACTGGCTTACTCATCCTTTAAAAAAAATAAAGGCAAGGTGGTTGGTCTTGGTTGAGCTGTTTTAATGCAATCATGTTGGGTCTTCATGATCACTGCTTCCTTTAGAGATTTACTAACTAGAATTTTGCCAGGAATAGAAGTTCAAGTCACTTGCCTATAGCTTGCAAGTCCTGTTTTCTTCCCTTTTTTTGAAAACCAGGGCATTAATCTTTCTGCAGTCTTGCAGTCTGGGTCCCCATCTCCACATTCTTTTGAAGGTCACCAGAAGTGGTTCAGAATTCATATCAGTGTGGTCTTTAAAACCATGTCACTTCCCTGCTGAATCATTTCCAATTCAATAAATACTTCCTGAATGTCTATTCTATGTAGGACTCTGTGCTGAGGGGATATAAAGATGAATTAGACATAAACCATGTCCTCAAGAACTTACTAATTAGCATAATTCCTTAGTATTTATTCAGTAGAACTCCAATTACTCAGTCAGTGGCATGCAAGATTTTCCATGATGGAAAGACCATTGGATGGGAAAGTCAAGAGACGTGACTGACAACACTCATTAGCTCAATGACCTCAGGCAGGTCAATTCATATCTCTGGGCCTCAGTCCACTCCTCTGAAAAATGAGAGGGTTAGATTTGATAACCTCTAAGTTTTCTTTCTGCTCTAAGCTCCTATGTTCTTATAGGTTTTTTTTGTGAATCTGAGTCTAAGACAAGGATTTTCAGGAATGGGGGGGTCAGAGTGGTATAGTGAATAGGGTATAGAATTTGGAGGCAGAAGACCTATGTTCAAATCCTAGCTCTGCTACCTTAACGAAATTACTTAAATGTCCTTGAGTGTCAGGGTTTTTTTATCTGTCACAAGGGGGAGGGAGTTGTATATCTAAAGTCCCAACTAGACTATGTGACTATTTACAAAGTTCCATATTTTCCAGGATAGGATGTGAGAGTAGTATATATTAATTTTATAGAAGAAACATTGGAATGGGAGTCAAGAAACATGAGTTCACTTCCCAGGTCAAACCTTGCTGTATGATGATGAGCTTCAGAAAGTCTCTTTACCTGTTTGGGCCTCAATTTTCTTTTAGCTGTTAATGGGAATAATTATGCTTGCCTTGACTACCTTAACACTGGCATCTAAGAAATAAATTAGGTAACACATAGAAGGGGTTTGTCTAAATAGAGTGGAGTAGAGCTGTCCTAGCAGAGCTTACATTCTGATGGGGGAAGACATACAAGGGAGATAAAAAGGGGTTGAGCTGGTGAATGTACTCATGCAGGGGTGTGGTAGTGATATCTGGAGAGTCAGAAGCACAACTGAGAGGGGAATAAAGCATGTCTTGCATTGGCCTTTCCCCAATGGGAGAAGGGGGTCAACATGGTGGAGGAATGTTCCAGGCCCCTGGCACTAAGCAAAGCTCCAGAGTGAAAAGATAGCCGAGTCGTGGTGGCAAAGACCAGAGAGTCAAAAGCACAACCAGGAAGGGAATGAAGAATGAAGAGATAAACCCTTTGGAACATTTTAAACCTCTCCTAATTAGTTTCCCTATCTCAAATCTGTCCCCATTCCAGTCTCTCCTCCACAATGCTGCCAAAGTGATTTCCCTAAAGTGCAAATCTATCCATGTCACCCCACTCCTAATTAAACACCACTGGCTTCCTAAGACCTCTGAGGTCAAGTACAAACTCCTCTCTCCGGCATTGAAAGCCCTTCACAACCTGGTTCCAACCTACCTTTCCTTCCCTATTTATACATTACTCTTATTCATGTACTCCACCAAACTGACTTTCTAACTCCTCTTCCTTAGACATGATGCACCATTTCCTATCTCCCATCTCCATGCTTTGCACAGTCTGTGCCCCATGCCTGGCATACACTCCTTTACCTCTACCTCTAGAATCTCTAGTTATCTGCAAATCTCAGTCCAGGCACCAACTTCTTCATGAGGTCTTTCATCATCACTCCACTCAACACCTGCTGGTTTCTTACCCCCAGATTATCTTGTGTTTATGTATTTAATTTTGCATAAATTTATAAATGTATATATTGTCTCCCTGATACAATGCAGTCTCTTTGAGGGTACTTAGCATGGTACCTGACACATAATAGGCACTTAATAAATGCTTGTGACTGATTGATTAATCAGACCATATAATTGTCTCCTTATACTTTTTCCTAAGTGTTTCTCAGGTTTCTGTCTTGAGTCTCTGACATTGTAAGCTTCTTGAGGACTTACCCACAGGTGCCTAACACACTGGTATACTAAGGAAAAAGTATATATTTGCATATATAAGTATATATTTGATCGATTAATTGATTGATTGGTTGATTGACTAGGAGAGAATTAAAATATCTAGAAAAGGGTTTGGATCCAAAGGAAATTTAAGCCCCTCTTTAGCCAATTCACCTGCCTAACTTCAAATTTTGTTTTCTCCACAGCCAGCCTTCTGTTTCAATTCCTGAACTGCTGTCAGCAACAGGCAGGTCTTTTGGGATATCTTTGGTGTGAGGAGTTTCAGGCATATTAATTTACCCCAAACCCCAAGGAATCTGGTCAGTAGGACTGCCCCATTTTCTCCATAGGTCAGGTGGCCACAGAAAAATGAAGTGAGTTGCTTACAAATCGGGATGGGCCAGAGTTTTCCAAATCAAACATTCTAAGTACGCCAAGAAACATTTCACTTGGTAACTTCTTAGCAGGCCAAGTGTAGTATTTTCCATCAAAACATTTCCATAGCTCAGAAGTGTATTTGAAATGGAAACTGGATGCTGCCAGCATTGTTGCTACAGCTAACATTTTATTTGGGGTCCAACATTTCCAAAAGGTTGCCATCTACTGCTTTCCACAGGGACTATGTTCCCTGATGGAAGTATTTTTTTTTTTTTTGGGAAAAAAATCAACTTACAAGTAAGAGATAGAGGAGGTATAGCTAGATAACATTTTTTTTTCAAATATACCTGGGGTGTTTTAGTGGACTGCGAACTCAATATGAATCAATAGTGTGATAGGGCAGCCAAAAAAAGCTAATGTGATAATGGGTTGCATTAAGAGGAGCAGAGTGTTCAGGACTTGGAAAATAATGGTCCCACTGTACTCTCCATTGGTTAAACCACAATATTCTGTTCAGGTGTGGGTGCCATATTTTAGGAAAGACAATTGATAAGGAAAAGAATGTCTAAAAGTAAGGCAACCAGGATAGTAAAGAGCTCTAAGATTGTACCACAGGAGAACAGGTTGAAGGAACTGGGGATATTTAGCTTGAAAAAAAAAGAAGACTTAAAAGAGACATGAAAGTTATCTTCAGATATTTATCAGCTGTCCTGTGGGAGAGTCACTGGATTCGTTATGCTTGTTAATAAACAGAACTAGGAGCAATGGGTGAAAAACGCTGAGGAACAAATTTGGTCTTGACATAAGGAAAAAGGCAGGGATTCCCTTTCATCAGAAGTCTTTAAAGGCCCCGAGGACCACTGGTTGATTATTTTATAGAAAAGATTATTACTCCTGTGTTCACTGAACTAGACTAGGGTCTTCCAGCTCTGAGGTGCTATGTTCTCCTCTAAGCCCCTGTCCCTACAATCCAGCCTTCATATTGTTACTGATATCATCTTGATCTAATCATGCCTCTTCTCTCCTCAGAACCTTCTGAGACTTCCCGTTTATTAACAAATAGAAGTTAAATCCCTTTGTTTGGCATTCAAAGCCTACCACAGATGGGCCCCACACTAACTTACAGTCTCTTCTCATATTATGATTCCTTATCTCAGGGTAGGAGTCATAGGAATTTGTTATCTCAGGATAACAAATATAGAAATGGAAGGGACCTTCGGGTTTGGCTTCCTTTTAGTTATTTTTTTTTTAAAGGCAATTGGGGTTAAGTGACTTGCCCAGGGTCACACAGCTAGTAAGTGTCAAGTGTTTGGTCTGAGCCCGGATTTAAACTCAGATCCTCCTGACTCCAGGGCCGCTGCTCTATCCACTGTGCCACTTAGCTGCCCCCTAGTTATATTTTTCATTCACATGCTTGTAGTCACTATATTTACTTTGCTCTGCATTAGTTCATGCACACCTGCTTATGTTTCTCTGACTTTCTGTTGTTCTTCTTTTCTTAATTGCACAGTGATATTCTGCTACCTTCATATACCACAGTTTTTTAAAAAATCATCCCCCACTTAATGGACACTAACTTTGTTTCTAGTTTTTAATTGCTAAATACTGGACCTTTGTTTCTGTCTTTGACTTCCTTGGGGTGTATGCCAGTTATGAGATTTTTGGGTTACACCAACCCTCCCCTCCTCTTAAGCAAACAGCAACACCAGATCAGGTAACAGAAGCCCAGAGAATTTAAGAGAGATTCAAGGTCATACAGGTAACAACTACCAGAGATGGGATTGCAAAGGCCTCTGATTCCAAATCCAGGTTTCCTTCCATTGTACCTGTTACCTCTGTGCACTTTCTAACCTAGCCAAATTGTCCTTCTCTCTACTTCCAGAATATTCTCTTTGCTTTTCCCGTCTTCATGTTGCCCGTGCCATTTATTATGTGTAGAATGTCCTCCATCTCTTACTTTGCCTATTGAGTTCTTACCTATCTTTTAAAGCCTAATTCAATACTCTCTCCTCCATGAAACCTTTACTTGTTCTCTCTCTTGGGAATGACCTTTCCCTGCAGACCTCATGTTAACTCGTTGTTTTGCATTTCTCTAATCTACTTATCTTATATTATTGTATATTATAGTTATCTACCTAAGGGCCTTATAACCCTACTAAACTATAATTGCATCCTTCATGAGTTCAGGGATTATGTTTTATCTAATTTTTTTTATCTCCCCTAAGGCCTAATTCAGTGCTTCATACACAACATTTGTTTGGTAAATGTTTGTTGAATTGAATTATCTCTTCCGATCCTCAAAAAAACCCAAAAGGGAGGGAAATAAGGTAGGAATTTATTATTGCCATTTTACTGATGAAGAAAGTGTAGAGAGGCTCTGAGTGGCAGAGTTACTTGCCCAGGGTTACTCAGCTAGGAAGTAGCAACAAATGAAGCGGCAAGACACATGTCTTCTACCTCCCAGGTGCCAATTCCTCTCAAAAGAGAAGTGGAAGCTCGAGTGCCCGCCCTTACATGGCTTACAATTGAGTAAAAGCTCCATCAAGGTAAAAGTGCAGCTGCAGAGATAATCACCCCAGAGTTTGAGAAGCCATCAGGGGAGAAATGTACAGCTGAAATTCAGTCTGGATGGGAGTGGGGGAGTGGTTTCTGTGTAATAATGTTAAATCCTTTAACCTGTTCCCAATAATTTAACATATTCATAGGTGATTAATTGGAGTGTTAGTTGTTGGCACAGATGAGGTAGTATGTTGTAGGGGAAAGAACATGAAACTGTAGTTCAGGAGACATTGACTCTCTGGTCCCAATTCAGTCATTAACTAGCTGTGTCCTTTGTCTGTGGTCCTCAGCCTCCTCCTCTGTAAGATATTAGGGCTGAATTAGATATTTCCAAGGTTCTTTCTGGCTGTCACCATCTACATTCTAATGTCCCTTCCAGTTTGAACCTTCTGTGTTCTAACATTCTCAGTTCCAGGGCCCCTTTCTGCTCTAACATTCTCTGATTCTAAATAATTATCTTCTTTGTGGAGGGTACTGCCTAGTTACTGTGGGTCTGCACTAAGGGGAAAACAAAAACAGAAAGCCAATGTGGCATCCTGAGTAGTATCATAAAAATGTTCAGAGCTTCCCATTGTACTACCTCTAAAGTATAATTAGGAGCAGAGAAATATTCAGGTTGATTTACACAACATTCCCGGAACCTAATTCTAAGCTGTAATTTAGGTTCGTTACATTACTGCTTTGTGTCTAATGAGGCCTAAGGTATGACTCCAATTCTGTCATATTCAGTAGAAACTCCAGAGTACCCTTAAAGAATGTTAGTTGGGTTAGGATGCAGGTCTATGGATTGACATTCAGCTTTCCTTGCCCCAGCTCCTCTCCTAAGGCCCTGCTTTTTAATCAAACCAGCCTCACTGGCTCTAGGCACTGGTAGATCTTCTCTCTGTCCTTCATCTCATTTGGAGAAATAATCTGGAGCCAAGGTTTACCTGCCCTGAGCCCTTTGCTGAATAATATCATAGAATCCTAGAATCAGAAGGGATCTCAAAGGTCATTTAATTTGACCTTCCCATTTTACAGGAAAGGAAAATGAAGCCTATGGAGATTAAGTGATTTGCCCAAAGTCACATAGCTAGTAAGAACCAGGATTCAAAGACATTGCACATAGCTGAAGAACTTACCTACAAGAGGCCCTTCAGTATACTTCTAGAATATCAGATAATATATTATAAAGTGCTTTTTAAAGCTTAAAGTGCTATGTAAGTATTATTATTAGAAAATCTATAGCATTTATGTACCAGGCCTTATACAAGCACTGGATATAGTCTCTGTCCTTAACGAACTTCATTTCTTATAGATAATCTTCATTATCTATCTATCTATCTATATATCATTATCTATATATCTTCATTTCTTATGGATAATCCAAGGTTGACCTGGGTACATTAAATTTGTTGTTTAGTTGCTTTTGGTTGTATCCTACTCTTCCTGACCCCATTTGGAGTTTTCTTGGCAAAGATACTGAAGTGGTTTGTCATTTCTTTTTCCAGCTCATTTTACAGATGAGGAAACTGAGGCAAACAGAGTTAGCCCTTGCCCAGGGTTGCACAGCTAGTAAGTGTCTGAGGCCACATTTGAACTCAGGAATTCTTGACTATAGGCCCAGCACTGTATTCACTGTGCCACTTGTAACCCATTCAAGTACAATTGAGAAACAGTAGGTTCAGGGTTGTACCAGTGGAGATTGATTGGAGAATGAATGAAGTTAATCTGGAGAAGTTCCCTGGAATAGCTGGGTCTTGAGGGGTGTGTGTGTGTGTGTGTGTGTGTGTGTGTGTGTGTGTGTGTGTGTG
>NW_020948983.1:360321-384791 GCF_900497805.2 Vombatus ursinus | reverse complement strand
GTGTGTGTGTGTGTGTGTGTGTGTGTGTGTGTGTGTGTGTGTGTGTGTGTTTGTGTGTGGAGGGGGGGCGGAGAACTAGACAAACAGAGAGACAGAGATAGAGAGATACAGAGACAAATATGGTTGAGTTAAGTGGAAGACTGCAATTGTTCAAATATTTGTGAGCAGCCTAGAAAAGGACTATGAGACTGGGGCGAAGGGAACAAAGGGGTAGCCAGTCAAAACAGCGTGTACAAAAGGGAAAGACTGAGTGGCAGAGAACAGGGGCACGAGTCTCAGAGGAGAGAGCACGAAGCTGGAAGCCCATAGTGGTGTGGGGGGTTGGCAGTGGCAGGGGTGGATCAGAGGGGGTCAGGGTAGTACAGGTGTGAGACAAGCAGGGCCTAAGAGATCAAAAATGAATCTGCAGAGAAAACTGTTGCTAGACCTTGGGGCAGGAATCTTCTTGTTACTGTATTTCGAGTATGTGGGATAATGTGGTTTTCTACCAAAAAAAAAAAAAAAAAGGTTTAGGTGGTAAAAGTAGATTAAGAGAAAAGGAAGACAGGGAACAGTAGAGTGTCATGCGCTCCCATTGGATGGAGAATCAGAAGTCTTGATTGCTCATCCCAGTCTCAGTCCTAATCCTCCGGGATCTTGGAAGAGACCCTCATTTTGTATTTCTGGGACTCTATTTTCTCATTTTATAAAATGAATATCTGGGAGAATGGGGAAATGATCTCTAAGTTCCTCACCAATGTTCTGTGCTTGTGGCTAATTCCTCTCCCTGAAGACAGTAGTGGCCAAAACCAGCCCCAGTGTCTCACACTTCCATTTTCTGAGGGCCAGTCAAAACCTAGTTCTGCATATATATTAGCTTAATCATGGATAAGAGATAGTAGGGAGGAGTCAAGAGATCTGGCTTCTAATCCTAGTTCTATCACTTACTAGTTATGTGATCTTGGGAAAGTCACTTAGCTTCTCTGGGCCTCAGTTTCCTCATCTGTAAAATGGAGAATAATAACCCCAGCCCTGTTCATGTTCTGTAGTCTGTTTTGATAGGCAGCAGGTTGTATTGGTTAAATTTCTAGACATTGAATTCAGGTCATTTAATCTCCAAGCCTCACTTTCCTCAATTGTAAAAATTGGTGTAAATGGCTTCTGAGGTCCTAAAGATTTTATTCATTTTGATTTATTTAGAGTTGAGACAAGCAAAAACAAAACCTAATCTGTGATTTTTTGAAGCACTCTGATTGAAGCTTAGCTTCCTCTCTGTAAAATGGAGACATTCATATTCATACTGTTGTGAAGAAAGTGCTTCAGAAACCTTCTGTTGCTGGGAGTTGTGATGACAGTAGTTCTTGCGTTGACTTAGGAGCATTCGTTTAATTTTTAATTATCCCCAGGATGAAAAAGAAAAGCCATGTGTTTTCTAGAGAATTAGTGTGACCAGAAGTAAGTCACAGAAGCTCTTTGAGCAGCCCTCTGGCAACTCTCTGAGATCATAAGTTCTAGAAGTGGGGGGAGTTCTCACCCTGACAAAATCACAAGTCCCTGACGTAGTGACATCTTGGTTGCTAGGGAAAGCAAAGGTCAGAGCTTTTTCCATCCTCCATCTGGAGTCAAAGCTGGTGAGGAAAAACGTATCAACATCATGGTAAAACCTCATTCATGCCTACCCTATTTTGGAATCAAGCAAACCTTTCACGCAATCTAGGAGCAAAATAATAAAGTGGCAGCTTAGAGCTAGGAGGGCCCTAAGACCCTCATTTTCAACAGCCTCATTTTACAGAGGATATTGAGACTCAGAGAGGAGAAATTACTTACTCAAGGTCACACATTGTTTGTGGCAGAGCTATCTCCCCTGCCTTCCTCTAAGCAAGTTCCAGGGCAAATAAGGTTGAGCTGAATGTTTAATCCATTTAAGTGTCAAACACCTAAAAGTCTGGGCTTTGTGATAAAGGCCTGTAATCTTGGGGAGGGCAAGGCTGGTGGATCACTTGAGCTCAGGAATTCTAAGCTTGGTAGGACTAAAGCAGACTGAGGTTGGCATTAAATCTGACTTTAATATGTTCAATTTTTAGCCCCCAGAAATGGGGCCACCAGGCTGCCTGAGGATAGGCAAACCAGGTTGGTTAGAAACAGAGTGGACTAACCCCTTCCAGGCCCAACAGAATAAGATCACTTCACTTCTAGCTCAGTCTAAAAGACAAACAAACAAATGAAAAGAACATTACAATCATAATTATTTATACACAAAAGAAGTGTTAATAAGTATGCTTATCTATTCCTTAAAGCAAATCTACCAACATTTATTTTAGCCATTCTTTCACATGAAATTTTGAGGCTGCAGTTTTTACATTCTATAATTTAGATTTCCCCATGGTTTACCCATGGTTTTTTTTTTTTTTTTGGTTGTTTTCCTGGCATGAGTGAGGGTTTTTTTTTTATACTGTAGTTTCAATGGTACAGAACTGAGTAAAGGTCCTGGAGGGGCGAGGTTCACAAGTGACGCATTTAGGAAAACATGAAACTCATCAGAAATGTTGGCTGACGGTGCAAGCCTATTAAGCATATGGCCAGGTACCTGTTAATGTCATTTTAGATTTGGGGGTTTATTTTTAGCAGAGACCTCATAAGCCCCAAAATATTTGTTCCACTTGTAATATTTTTAGAAAGAATGCAGGTGAAGTCAAGGAAATTTTTCTCCCTGTCTCACTTTTTATCCAGGGAGAGGGGGCTTATAGGAATATAAAATGTCAGATGTCTTACCAAGAGCAATAAGAATGTTTGGTAAAGAAGAAGGTTAAGTGGTTGAATTGCAAGGAGATTAAGGTACCATCCCCACTTTAAGACTTGGTTTTTGTCCCACCAGCAAAATGGAGACAATAATTCCTGCCCTTAGCCTATTTTTTTAGGGTTTGAGGAGAAAATAGTAAAGTAGACCTGGGGCTTTAAGAGAGAAAAGCTGTGTAAGTCTGGGTTAGAATACCTATTTGCTACCTGTGTGGACTTGGTCAAGTCACTTTACTTGCTTGGCCCTCAGATTCCTCATCTGTCAAATTGAAACACCTAAATGACTTAAAAGAGTTAATTGGGGATAATACTTGTGCAGATGCTTTGCAAAGCATAGAGCATTTTTTTTCTAGTAAGACCTAATCATACTGAGATAGATTCTAATAAATAAGCTTCAGGCTTCATTAGCCTCTGCTATCTGGAAGAGCTCCTATGTCTTCTCCCATCAGGTAATAGTAATGATAATGATAGCCAGGTCTTAAATATAACATTTTAAGCACTTTATAAATTTTATTTTTAACCCCACAACATCTTTGTGAAGTAGGTGCTGTTATTGTTTCCATGTTACAGATGAGGAAGGGGAGGCAGACGGAAATAAAATGACTTACCCAGGATAATATGACTAGTAAGTATCTAAGGCTGAATTTAAACTCATGTCTTCCTGATTCCAAGTCAAGCCTTCTATCCAATGCCAACCCCTAGCTGCTACTAAGGCAAAGTAGTGGAGCCTCCTAAGGGAGAGGTACTTGACTTAGATATTTGTACAGCCTAACGTGTATACATGTAGTGTGTATCTCAATGATGTATATTCAGGAGCAGCCCCCCTAAAATGGCAGAAAAAACACGATATTCACTCACTGTGACTTTGTCCAGAGTTCTTTCAACTCTTTTTTTTTTTGACTAGGCAATGGGGTTAAGTGACTTGCCCAGGGTCACACAGCTAGTAAGTGTTATGTATCTGAGTCTGGATTGAACTCAGGTCCTTCTGAATCCAGGGCAGGGGCTTTATCCAGTGTGCCACTCAGCTGCCCCCAGAGTTCTTTCAAATCTTCAGACCTGCTTCCTAGTCTTTAAAACAAAGAGGCTAGACTAGACTGTGTGGGTTCCCATGCATGTAGTTCCCATCCAGCACTGATGATCTGTACCGTCTAGGAGCACCTGTCTGGGAGAGAAATAGTCATTCATGTAAGTATTGAAAAGTAGGTGCTTCTATGTGGGTGTTGGTCAGCCTAAGATAGAATTGATAAAATAAGGAGGGCCTTCATTTTAAACAGAACCGGCAGTTTTGTGCTTTAAAATGCCTAGATTGGAGTTAGTCATTGTTAGACAGTTGCAAAAAGTGTAATATTGCTTCTTAGCTCTTATGGTCATCCCAAATGTCCCGCGGCAATGTAGATACAGAAGCTCCTGAAGCATGGCAGAAATTCTTATGCTCCAGAGGATAATGACTGGCAGAGTTTTTAAGACTCACATAACAGTTGTTGCTGTCCTTCATACTCCATCCCAGTGAGGGGCTTCTAACATCCTACCTTTAAATATGGCGAGACAGGGGCAGCTAGGTGGCGCAGTGGATAGTGCACCTACCCTGGAGTCAGGAGGACCTGAGTTCAAATCCGGCTTCAGACCAAACACTTGATACTTACTAGCTGTGTGACCCTGAGCAAGTCACTTAACCCTAATTGCCTAAAAAAAAAAAAAAAAAAAAAAAAAAAAAAACATGGCAAGACTTAGATCAGCTCTGCTGTGGTTGGTTCCTCACTGACAGGAACCACATAAAAGTCTGAAGCTGGAACATGATACTATCATAGTGATCCCATCTCCTTGATACTAAGAGATACACCTACTCTATAGTTGCCTAGTTTCTTGAGTTTCCATACGTAGCATTGGGAGCTTGGGATGCTACAGAGCTGGGGGAGGTGGAGGAGGGGAGACCAGCAGAGCAGATTTCCTACTCCATCCATCACCTGCTGTGGGGGAAGCGATAAGGGATAGTAAATGATTCCCACTCCACAGAGGCATTTGGGAGTTGTAGAGTGGAGGCACAGTGTGTCGATCCATGTTTTGAGAGCTTAGAATCTGACTTGTTTGCTTTCAGGCAACTGTGTAGGTGTAGGGATTGCAAGGGAAATGTCTTCTGGGTGTGGCTTAACAGGAAAAAGTGAGAGCTGGAGCTTGAATCATATGTGGAATGTTTGAGGAGGGTCCTGAGAGAAAATCATTTGGGGGTGGGGGAAGGCCAGATGATAATAATAGCCAGGTTTGCAAAGCAGTTTACAGATATCTCATTTTATCCTCACAACTCCATGTAGTAGATACCATTATCCTTCCATTTTACAGATAAGGAAAGTGAGTCGGGTGGAGGTTAAATGCTTTGCCCAGGGTCTCATAGCTAGTAGGTAGGTGTCTGAGGTTGGATTTGAACTCGGGTCTTCTTGACTCTAGGTCTACTATTCCATCCACTGTGCCACCTAGTTACAGTTGGTGTGGATACTGAGCGCTTCAGTCCAAGTTGTACATCCTAGAGTAGCCTGTGAGACAGTGAGTAGATACGTGCAGAAGCTGGAGCCCTTGTCTGTAAGGGTCTTGCCCTGGAGTTCTTCCCCGTGCAGAATCCCGTGATCCAAGCACAGAACTAGGTCCTATGACTGATGGGGCTCTTAATGCATACCACTTGGTGTCTGGAAACGTGACCATGAGCAATGATAAGGGACTAAAAGATTAGATTTTTATCTTGTATAATATATTTGATTACTTGAATTGTGGATGGATGAGTTTGCCCTTGGGTTTTTGTCTTAGGAAGGCATCTGTGATGGAGAGGGCACTATCAGGTTGCATTCTATACAAAGGCTGTTAACTCCTTGCCTTGGGTGTTTTATCTTCTTAATAGTTTCTTTTTGCTTACTTTGATGTTCTTTTATTTATTTTGGACTCTTTGTTGGGCCTGAGCTTCTCTTCCCTGTTTCAGACTACTAGCTAGGGAAGGGTCAGGATACCTTGGACTCCCCAGATCTCTCTATGTCCACTTTGTTTTGCACCTATTGAGTGCTGTCTGACTCTGACACTGGACACCTGGGCATCCTTTGGACTCTTTAGATCCCCTTTCTCTTAGCCTTTAGGGTGTTGATGTTTCTGCCTCAAGTCTCTCCCCTCTCCAATCCATCCCACACACAACTGCAAAAGTGATTTCTCTAAAGTGCAGGCATGACTATGGAACTCCTTTACTCAAACTCCAGTGGCTCTCAATGTTGCTTCTTGGATCAATGTAAAATCCTCAGTTTGGTTTTTATAGCCCTTTACAGCCTAGCCCTAGAATACCTTTCCAATCTTATTATGCATTATTCATCCCTTGGCACTCTACTACCCAGCCAAACTGACTTTCTTGCTGTTCCTTACACATCACACTCCCATCTCTCCTCTCCAGGTCTTTGCCATGGTTTTTCCTTACTCCTAGAATTCACTTTACTCACTTTTGCCTGGTAGAAGCTCTTTTTTCCTTCAAAAGTCTGCCTAAGATCCACCTTCTGCTAGAAACCTTTCCTGATCCACCTCCTCCCAAAAAAATTTATCCTGTATTCATTTTGTGTATATTTCTATAGGTATGTGCTGTTTCCCTCAATAAAATGTAGGCTCCTGTAAGGCAGGTCCTTTTACATTTTTATCTTTGTATCTCTAGTACCTGACACATAGTAGGTGGGTGCTTAATAAAATGCCTGATGATTGATTTTTTTACCCACTCTTAACCAACAGCCCATGACTATCTGGACATGCCAGAGTAGGGATAATGCTTCAAAGAAAAAGCAGTAACTCAATGGGGATTGCGGCCCCCAGCAGGTACAAAGCTGCTAGTACCCCATAAAGTCCAGTGGGCCTCCCATCTGACAGTTGTATTCTTCTTCACCAAGTCTGTTGGGGGATTTTTCCTTCATTGGAAGGAATCTCCAGTTTTTCAGTGGAAGTTAATGGAAAAAAAAAGACTTCACTTTCTAAAACTTCACTCTACAGTTGTTATTTGTCCTTTGTTCTCAAAGAAGGTTATGACATCAGGGAGGTGATGCCATGACGGCTAGTGAAATGGATTTAGTGAGGGCTGTGCAAAGTCACCAGGCTCACTTTCTCCTTTGGAGCCACAGTTAATTTTTCAGTAAAGCAACAATTCATCAGAGTACTTGTATGGCCTAAGCAAAGAAAACAGGGGTCCTGCTTTAGACCAGAAAAGAACAGAAAAGCTTCCCAGCTAGAGAGAGAGAGACGATATAGTAGGACTGATGGGACAAAGGGAGCCCCAGCTACATAGTCATTCCAAATGTTTTCACTTGCCCAAGGTAATGAAAGTGATTTGCAAATAATTTTTTCCCCATAGAAATGACAGAGTGAGACTGGGTAATAAAATGGTAGGTTGACCATGAATGAATCAGGTGAGGGTTATTTATGCTCTGGAAATGAAGCATCGAACTGGAGACAGGGAGATGTATTGTCTACCTTGGAGGGGGTCTGGCAGCCTTTTTGTGGTGCTGAGTAAATTCTGTCTGGGCCCAAGATCATTTCATTGAAGCAAAGAAGTCGCCTTCAAAGTGGGCTATTGCACCAGGAAGCGCAGGTCTGTCTATCACAGGGAAGGCAGGAGCTCAAGGCTGCCATAGTTGGGCAGACTGTTTGGAGGTCCTACTCTCTGTCCTGAGATGAGCTTACATTGAAGAAGTGGCAAACCTGAGGGAGGGAGAGAGGATACAATTGGGAGACCTCGTGGGGAAAATGTCTTTTGGGGGTACTTTTTTTTTGCTGAATGGTGAATTCCTCTCTCCCTAGGTGACAGTGTTAGATTCTGGATTGTGTCCTTGGCTAGGCAGGTCTCCAGTACAATATGTCCAGGTGCCAGTAATATTCTGACTGAAGTAGGTTCAATGATAGCAATAACAACTCAAAATTCAGACTGGTTTGCCACCGCTGCTCAAGGTCTCATATGTTGTTTTTTTTTTTCTTCTGAAAATGAGCTTCCCTTCCCCCCCTTACCCTCCACTGTGTCTCTACCCAGTCCTATTCCTGTCCAAATAAAAATGTAGCCTCTATTTCTTTTTTCCCCTTGCATCAGGAACTCAATTTCTGATGACAGCTAAAAGAGACTGATGAGAAGCAATTTTTTTTCTAAGAGATTGGAGAGAAAAAAATCTCCCCCATTTTGGCTTTAATGGTATAGACCCATTAAGTAGAGACTTGGCTAATTTCTTTGGCTTGCATATGGACTGCCCCAACCAGCACAGAGTCAACAATGGAATGATTTTCCTGCCATTGCTCACTTGCCACAAGGCATAGCCATTTGCCCTGTGGCATCCATTGGGCAGATACAACTCAAATATAGGACATTACCACTTGGAGGGTGGTCCTCCCCAAAGCCTGCATTGCTCAGTCATTGGACAGATAAATTTACTGAAGTTCTTGGAGTTCCAGATAGAGGACCATCAACCTAGCTACCTGTCCACTTCCCGCCCCCCCTCCCGCCAATCAGGTTGCTGTTGGTTACTCTAAGTCAGCATGAATTTTTTTAGTGTTCACGGTGTGCGGGGCCCCAGGCCAGATGCTACAGATAAAAAGCATAAAAGTCTTGGCCCTTGTCTTCAAGGGCCTTGCAATCTAATTGGGAAAATAGGACATGACCTTTAAAAGATACTTAATAACACAAGGAAATGTATTATAAATAAGCTAGTAATACGAATTATGAACAACTTAGAAATTTGGAGGAGATAGGCTTAGAGAGTCGTAGAAAACTTCAGAGAGAATGCAGAAATTGAGTTGGTCTTTGGAAGAATTTTTGGGATCTAGTAGATAGATACTAGGAGAAGAACCTGAGAAGACCTCAACCTTGAGAAGGATATCTTCAACAGACATCCTGGCCCAAGATTAGTTCTGACCCCTTACTACAGTGAGACATTTCCAATCACCTACTGTCTCTAAACTTCCTTTTTTCATAGTTGTGGCTTGAGAGAGACATTCACTGACTTGTGCAGAGTCTAGACACTTCAAATTGAAGCTACCAGCTGGATAGAGATGATTAGGATTAAAAGGGGAGGCAGAGGCCTTCCAAAATCAGGGAGTGAAAACACTGGATAGAGATTTTTAAAAAATTAGATAGCTAGTTAAAGCAGAAGCGCTGGATGGAAAGAATAGATGTCAGAGGAGTCAGATCAATAATGGCCTCAAAGCACTAAACTCCCTAAAAGTTTTCTGAAGTTAGGCAAGGAGCAGTATTGGGACAGGTTTAACTCAGAGGTACAGCCCTTCCATGGCTTCCAGCCCAGGCTTTCACTGAGCTTGGCAGTCTTACGAGGATAATATTTTTGCAAGGATGAACTGCTCTTGAACAATGTCTCTAATGTTAGACCATGGGTACAAACATACTTGCCTTTCACGTCAAGCATTTGGCTCTTCTTTTTCTCCTTAAAAAAATCACTCCCTCTTTCCCTTCTCTTCTCGAACAAACACATTGAATGTGGAAGGTGAAAGGGACTTCTTCCATTTTGAAGTTTTAAATTTCCCTTTGAGTCTAATGGTTCAAGAGATAGGGTGATGTGGTATTGGGTGAAGTGGATTCGGAGACAACATTGGCTGTATGGAAAGAGGAGTAAAGAATCTGGGAGATGAGAATGGGGCACTGTTTTTTTTCAGAAGAAGTTCCCTGTGGCAAAGGTCATGTCCATGAGCACAGCAGTGTTAAACTTTGTTGGGTAGAGAGGGGGACTCACGGGGACCCATATTAGGAGTGCTTACCCATTCTTTCTCTCTCCTTTCTGTCTTGTATTGTGCTTTAATTATCTGACATGTGCCAGTCTTGTTTTTGATATTAAAATGTAAGTTTTTTGAGGTTAGGGGATCCTCTTTTAAAGCTCCCTTATATTGCTGATAGCACCCAGTTAGAGGACTGAGAACATCGTGCCCTTTCTGTACATCGTTATTGGCAACTTGATTGATTGCCCAAGTTTATAAGACTTGGTTGGAGCTCATTACATTCGGAACATTGATGCCTCTGGGTAGGAAATTTCTTCCTGAAACTAAAAATTAAAGTAATATAAGCCACTGCTCCCTCCCAGTTATAAGAAGGCAAAATGTGCTTCCCACAAATTCACTCTTCCTATCTTCTCAGCTTGCAAGTGCTTTTGGGGAGTTTGTTTTATTTCCTAAGAGCTTCCCAATTGTTTCTAAGCGTCCTGACACCATCATTGCACCATCACTATCTCCCTTCACTCTTCTCCTCCCTCCCAACACTCACAGTGCTCACTCCAATTTGAGTCAGGGTCTTCAGGTACATGAAATTAATGTCCGTTGTATCCCATCACTTCTACCTTGAGACAAGGAGGCAAGCTAGCTAGTCAGAATTTGTTTTGATTTGAAGTTCACTATTATGGGTGATAGTCTGAGAGGAAATGTTAGTCACAGGCTATGGGTTGATTTGCGGGTTTAAGCTAATCAGATTTTAGCCTGCTTTAACAAAAAGTGTTTGTAAAAACACTGATCAAATCACTTCTGGGGCTCAGTTGTGGGTACCATGTTTTAGGAGAGACATTGATCAGCTGAAGGATATCCAGAGGCAATTGACAGGACAAGTGAAGAGATTTGAACCCAGGCTATGTGATGATTGGTTGCTGGAACCAGGGATGTTTAACCTGGAATAGAGAAGAATTAAGTGAGACATGACATTTTCAAATATTTGAAGAGATATTTAGCAGAGGGCTTACCAGGCTCTCTTTGTTCATAGAACTGATCCCCAAGGGATTCAGTCAAAGGGCCACACTTGAGGACCTAGAGGGCCACATGTGGCCTCAAGGCCGCAGGTTCCCCACCCCTGGCTTAGACTTTAAGTATGCTGCATGGCTCCAGAAGACAAGACTAATTTCAGTGGGTGAAAGCAACAGGAGAGGCCCAGCCTAAGAAAGAACTTCCTAACAATCTGTGTCCTGCTCATAAATAATCTGTAATATTATATATACCCTATAAGTATAATATACTGTATTATATATATTAAATATATAATATGCAATATATTACATAAATATATTGCATACATGATAGATAATATATTATACATCTAGAATAATAATATAACAGCAGGGGCTATTTTGTTTTTGTTTTGCATCTCTAATACCTAACACAGTGTTCGACAACCTGGCGCATAGTAGGTGCTTAATAAATGCTTGTTAAATGTTAAATGAATGAGGTCCAATCCATTTTCTCAACTGCCCAGTGGTCTTCTCCACTTTGATGTTTCATTGGCATCTTAAACTCAATATGTGCAAAGCCAAAATGGAGCTCGTTATTTCCTTCCCGGCTTCCTCCCAACCCATCCCTCCTCCAGACTTTATTTGTGGATACTACCATCCTTCCAGGCACCTCTTTTACAATCTTGGAGTCATTCTTAACCTTTCACTCTCCCCATCCCCCCCCCAGATATAATCAACTGCGACATCTTGTCAGTTCTGCCTCCACCACATCTCTCATGTCAGTCCTCTCATTTCCACTTTCATAGCCACTATCCTAGTTCAGGGTCTTACCAGCTTTTGGATGGATTGTTGCAGTAGCCTCCTAATTGGACTCCCTGCTACCTTCTCTAATCCATTTTCTGCCCAATTGCCAAAATCATATTCCAAAAACACAACTACGACCATGTTACTCCCCTATTCAAAAATCTTTAGTGCCCCTTTACTGCCCCTGGGACAAAATTCAGACTTCTCAGCTTAGTGTGTACAGTGCTTCATAGTCTGACTCCAACCTACCTTCCCAAACTTATTTCATATAAATCTCCTTCGTGCATTCTTCATTCCAGTCAGCCCGATCCACTTACCGTTCCTCCCATTTAGCTTCCATCCCCTACCTCTACCCTGTCCTGCCTGTGCTGCAGGAGTGCACGCCATCCTCACCCCATGAAGTTGTTAGCTTCCTTCAGGACTCAACCCAGGTGCCACCTCCTAAGGAAAGCCTTTCTTTAACCTCCTAGTTATTAGCATCCTCTTCCTCCTCCAATTATCTTATCTGTATAAATGCTGTCAGCACACACGACACACTCCCCTCCTCCCACCTGCCCCAAGTGAGCTCCTTAGATGTTGCTTTCAGTCTTCTCAGACTTTTTATGACCCCATTTAGGGTTTTCTTGGCAAAGATACTGGAGTGGTTTGCTATTTCCTTCTCCAGTTCATTTTACAGGTGAGGGAATTGAGGCAAACGGGGTTAAGTGACTTGACAAGGGTCACACAGCTAGTAAATGTCTGATGCTGGATATCAAACTCAGGTCTTCCTGACTCCAGGCCCATAGCTCTGTCTGCTGAGCCACCTAGCTTCACTTACTCTCTCTGGGCCTCAGTTTCTTCATTTGTCAAATGATAGGGTTGGGATAAATGGCCTCTAGTTAGAGTCCCTCCCTCTAGAGTTATGGTACTATAATGTTAACAATAGTCATTATGACCACAGGGTTGTTGTGAGGCTCCCATGAGATAACATGTAAACTGTAAAGCATTTTCTAAATGCCACTGAAGTCTATAATTCCATGGTTTGGTTGTGTTTTATGCATATAATCTATACTAAGTCAAGTCAACAAGCATTTATTAAACATTTGCTATGTGCCAGGCACTGTGTTAAGCACTGGGGATATGAAGAAAGGCATAGAAGAAACTCTCAAAGAGTTCATAGTCTCCCCTTGTTGATGGTGATGGTATAGAGAGGAAAATTATGTACCAAATATCATGAAAAATATTTGAAATAAAATTTTATACTTCATTTCTAGTCCCTTAACACCACCTTGTTCTCAACCATATTGGTCAAAAAAACAAAGATGGTGCCAAATGCCCTTTCTATGTTCTGTCTGGATGTTCACTGCCATAAGAATTTTTCATTCTCCTTCCTCTCACATAGAGGTTAAATGGTGTCCTCACTCACCTGAGGTTGCCATTTTATATGAGTACTGGAGGTCTTGCTCCATTTTAATCCCTGAATGACCAGATGCAGTTAAGACAAGGGCAGTTTTGCAAAACTTCTGCGTCTTGGGGGAAAAAAACAACAAAAACGATTCACAACGTGTCTCCTTGAGTTCTTGGAACCAGGATGTTTATTTTGTGAAATGTACAACAGAAACAGTTCTGTTGACTTCAGAACCTTCCAGTATCCAAATTACAACTCTTACTGAAATATTCTTTCAATGTGGATTACCCAAGATATCACTGAGAAGGAAGACTAAATAGTGTTCGGCAGGAAGGTGGGGGAACGATCTGTACTTCAGGTCAACATCTTGAGAACTTGACATGAGCCTTTAGTGGTTGGACAGCTTAATTCTGCCATCCACCAGAGAAACAAACCCCACATTCACCCGACTTCAGGGCCTGCCCTAGGAACATATGATGATATGATGCCATACCTTGTTATAGACTGCTTGCAGCCACCGTGTCTCCATCTTTTACAAAGACGGAGACCTAAAGGCAGAGCTGTCATTTTCAGATCCACATAAAATAAGGAGAGCTTGCAAACACATCTGAGTTCAGTCCAAACATCTTCTACCCAATACTAATTTCAATAAAGTTACTTTCTGTGCCATGCAATGTGGTGAATGCTAGCCTCTGTTGGGTGAGTTGCCTGGGAATAAGATGAGCTCCAAGTGTAAACCTATAGCATGGTGGAATAAGCAATGGACCAGGAACCATGAGACACGAGCTCTATTCCTAGCACTACCACTGGACAGTTGTGGCTTCAGTTTTTTTCATGTATAAAATTAGGAGATTAGACTAGATCAGGGGTTATTAACCTGGGACCTGAGAACTCTTTTTTTCCCCTCAAATTTTGATAACTGCATTTTCAGTATAATTGGTTTCCTTTGTAATCATATGTATTTTATTTTATTCATTTAAAAACATTAGTCTGAGAAGGAATCCATAGGCTTTGCCAGACTGCCATGGAGGTTCATGGCACATAAAAAAAAAAAGTTAAGGACTAGGCATTCTCTAGTTGTAATGATCTGTGACTTATATTTACTGGTCCTGCTTCCATCCAGCTAATTATATCAGAAATGAAAAATATCCTAGAGTAACAGAATCTTGGAGATAGAAGAGACCTCCCAGGCCTTAAAGTCCACCCTGTATGTGACTGAGAGTCCTCTCTACAATGTTCCCAGGAATGGGTCAACCTACCTTCTTCGAAGACCTCTAGTGGTAGGCAAACCACTTATCTCTAGCAGCAGCACATTCTACTTTGGGATGACTCAAATTGTCAAGAATTTTTTTTCACTACTTGAAGACTAAATGTCAAAGCCAACACAGAGTCAATGTTCACCCTGGACCCAATGTCCAGAGTCATTCTGCCCTCTGGAGCCAAGTAGAACAGGTCCACTCCCTCTTCCAGTTGGCAAACTCTCAGGTATAGAGAGACAACAATCAAATTATCCCCAAACCTTGTTTTCCCCAACTTAACCTTCTCCAGTTCTTTCAACTGGTTTTCATGTAGTATGATCTTAGGAACTTTCACCATCTTGTTTGCCCTTCACTGGATGCTCTCCAGCTTATCAGTGCCCTTAAAATGTTCCAGATCCTTGTCATCAGACAAGCTTTCCTACCATTGCTTTGTTTTCATTGAAGCTATTCCATTGTTTGCCCTTTTTGAATGTGTAAGAGCCATATTTAAAAGGTCTTTAAGACCCACTATGACTCACTGCCCCACCATCAGCAATAATAATAGCTCACATTTATAGAACACTATAAAGTTTATAAAATGTTTTTCTCATAAGAACTCTGCATAAGTCATACAATTAGTATTATTCCCATTTTACCCATTAGTAAACCAAGACTTAAGAAGTTTAAGTGACTTGCCCATGATCCCACAGTGAGCTAGTATCCTAGCTGGGACCTGAACTTTGCCCTCCCTTGCTGCCTTGGTTGAACTTATGCTCGTATTTGTTTTTCTAGTAGTTACAAATTTTTTTTTTGCGGAGGATTATTCACCTTTTCTCATCCTCTTCCCCTCATATAACCAATTGGGCTACATACTTGATGGTTAAAGAGGTGGTTAGGATTAATGATACATCTTTAAAATGTCTGAGGGTATAGAGATTGAGCCACTTACACAAAATCACATGGTGGGAAGTTCAGCTTGAGCTCTTTTGTCTCCAAGCACAGTGTTCTTTCCATTAAACCACAGACATAGTTTTGTTGACACAGGTCTCTAACAAATTAACTAGTCCATACTAATTAAAAAAAAATCACTTAAGTCCTGGTATATCAAAACTTAAGACTCAAGTGATAAGTTACCATATGGACTTTTTCCAGGTAGTGTATAACCAGTAAAGGGAGTTATAAATTAATCTGTCCCCTATGAAGAGTTCCTGAACTACTTAAAATTTCCAATTCAATTTAACAAACATTTATTAAACACCTATCACTTGCATTCTATTTCTCTGAATTTAAGTGGTGCTCTGAGTAAAGAATAAGGGGGAAAAGTAGGATGACAGAACAAGGTAACACTGTTCTGAGTTCTAGTCTCAGTCTACTTACTAGCTATGTGACTTTGGGTGGATAACTTGCTCTTTCTAAGCCTTAGCTTTCCTACCTGTGAAACTGAGTTTTGGGGCTGTTGACTTCTATCCCACACTTCAAAGATTCTGGATTTTTATTAGCATATTTATCATGCCCTTCTATTAGATTGTAAGCTCCATGTAAGGACTCTATTGTTCATTTTTGCACTCCTTTTAGGGCCTTGCCCAGATCATCCCTCAAAATGGGATTGAATGATTCAGCCCCTTGAAAATTACTTCAGTGAGAAACAGTTAAAAAGTACAACCTTTATGAGTAGAAATTTCAAACTAGGGAATAAGATTTGTTTGTTTATTTTAATCTCGGTTATTGTCCTATTTTTAATTAGAGTGTTTGAAGATAGACAGTAGCCTGTTCAATGTCAGTTAAGTGTCTGTCAAAATGTCTGTTCCCCAAGTTGACATTCAGAGGGAGAGAGGAATGCTCCAGCACAAAAATAATTCTACAGGCTCAAACGTAACTTCCAAGGTCTAGACAGTTATTCAGGCCCGTAGGAAAAAAAAGGGAGATGTATGTTTTGAGTTTCAGGCACTTCTCCCTTCCTTCTCCCCACCCATCCAGCATGTATTTGTGTAACTGAGAACTGCTTCAGTTCGAAAATAAATGACATTTGGCAAGCAATTTGAAAGCACAGAAGATGAATTGAACTTCAGTTTTATTTAGATAAAAATGAGAATGTGCAGGGCATTTGCTTTTTTAGCTCATGATTATTAAAAGAGTCTGCTTTGCTCCACACAGAAATGGTTCTTCCAGATTTACATGAGGCACCTGTGTTGCATAGATCATGTGCCATTGGGTCTGACAGAAGCAGTTATACTCCATGGCTTTCAAAATCCAGACTCCACGGGCCTGCCAGAAGTGAAAGAGTATTATGATGATTTTTAAAAAGTCTAGAAGGGTATCTGTGCAGGCCCAGTTGGCACTCACTCTTGGGCAAGTCCTCACATCTTGGAGCCCTAGTTTCCTCATCTGAATGGATCTGTGAGTTTGTTGATGTGGGTCCTCCTTCCAGAGGTACAGATGATGACCCATCCATGCCTTCTCATCCCTTGTGACTCTTCTCCACATCTGTCCACAAAGACTACCTGGTGGATCCACCCAGTTTCCTAGAGACCTTCCCCTAGTTATCTTGGTGCAGTATTGAATGGATTCTAGTGGGTCACATGGACCAACCATCATTATCCTTTGGTCTCACTACATGGATGACCAATCTTCTTTTCTGATCTTACATCTCTTAATCACATGCTTTACATCGCTTCTCCTGTACAACTGGCCATATGTTGCAGTCTATTCATGCCCACCTTATGCCTCTGTATCACCTTTTGGGTGACCTGAAACTTCAGGTCTTTGAACACCTTCATTCTATGATTCACAGTCTTATTTTCACAACATTCTTGGATGAATGTTGATGTTTAAAAGATGGTCTTTGTTTCGGGGAGAAACTTGAGGCTAAACCACTGTATTTCCCAAAGGCAAACCATTCCACCCTTCCATTCTCTACTCAATTCTGGGCTTACACTGTTATATGTGCATACAGTGTCTGTTTGAAATTATATACTGATGGACAAACTCACATCATCTCCATATTATAGACTGAAAAATAGGCATTCTTCATTCATTTAATTTTTCTTGTGAAAATAGGTCAAATTCTTTTGAGTGTTCACACATTTCATTTTGGAGGCTCTTCAGTGTTCCAGGGATAGACCCAATCAATAGAATATCATCCATAAAAAGGAGCATCTAGAAAACCTCACTGTTTGTAAAGAATTCCTTTTCCTTGGACTTTGAACTGGACCTCCCCTAAGACAGAAGTATATACCTTGGGTGAGCATGTATCAGTTAGATGATATCACAGTAGATAAAGCACTGGAATTGGAGTCAGAAAGATTCAAGGTCAAATTTTGCCTCAGACAGAGGTTAGCTATACAACTCTGGACTAGTCATTTTTGGACTCTGTTTGCCTGTTTCCTCAACTACAAAATGGGGTTAATAACATCACCTACCTTGTAGGGTTGTTGTGAGGATCAAATGAGATCCTTGTAAAGAGTTTAGCATGTTACCTAATCCCCTTTTATGACTCACTATTTTAATATTGATCATCAGAGGATCAATAAAAATTATCTCTGCTATTATATGTCTTTTATCAATGAGAATAATAATGCTTTGTTTTCTCTACCTTGCAGAGTTGTTGAGTAACAAATAAGATAACTTATGGAAATATGAATGTCAACCATTATTGTTAATTTAATGGGGGAGGCTGGATCAAATGGCGTGAAATAGTAGTAAACAGTACAACATAATATATGATTTGTGGGGAGGCGGTGTGATGGAGTGATTTGAACACTGTATTTAAAGCCAGAAGACTTGGGTTCAGGTCCCACTCCTATCATTTCTTAGCTTTGACATCTTATAAAATTTGCTGTACATTTTTGACCCTTATTTTTCTTTTCTGTCAAGTAGCAATAATAAACTTTATATTATCCACCTCATAGAGTTGTTTTAAGGAAAGCACTTTATAAACTACCATGTGTTACATAAATGTGAATGATTATTATTAATAATTAATAACTTGAGCAATAAATTTCATGACATAAACTATAAGTTCGTAGGAGTTGGGAAAAAAAAGATATCAGTGTAGTCTGAATTAGTCCAAGGAGGATTCACGAAGGACATGGAATGTGAGCTAGGTCTTTTTTTGTTTTGTTTTGTTTTTGGTGAGGCAATGGGGGTTAAGTGACTTGCCCAGGGTCACACAGCTAGTAAGTATCAGGCGTCTGAGGCCACATTTGAACTCGGATCCTCCTGACTCCAAGGCCAGAGCTCTATCTACTGCACCACTTAGCTGCCCCCTTAAATGAATTTGGTAAGACTACTTTTTTTTTTTGGTTAGGCAATAGGGTTAAATGACTTGCCTAGGGTCACACAGCTAGTAAGTGTTATGTGTCTGAGGCTGGATTTGAACTCAGGTCCTCCTGAATCCAGAGCCAGTGCTCTATCTACTGTACCACCTAGCTGCCCCTGAGTTAGGTCTTGAAGGACAGTAGTAGTAGTAGTTGTAGCAGCAGCAGCAGCAGCAGCAGCAGCAGCAGTAGTAGTAGCAGTAATACTTGAAATTTTGATCGCACTCTTAAATTTGCAAAATGTTTTAAATGCATTCTTTCATTTGGGCCTCACTATAACCTGGGAAGAAAGGTACTCCAATCAGTCAGGCAGGCAGGCAATAAACATTTATTAAATGCCTGTGTGTGCCAGGCACCATGCTAAGGGCTGGGGATACAAAAATAGGCAAAAGATATTTCCTGCTCTCTAAGAACTCACAGCATCATTTTTTCTATTTTACAGATGAAGAAAGTAAGGCTTATAGAAAATAGGTGTTCTGGACCACACACCTAGTAAGAGACTAGATGTCAACCCAGCTTGTCCAGCACTCTAGACAAAGAGGGAAAGGGAAGGTGTTCCCAGTTGGGGGAAAAGATTATCTCATTGTTTCCTCCTTCTACATATTAGCCTTTACACATAGCATACTGATACAACTCTGGTAAGTGAATTCTCAATGGAGATTTTGTCTTTCAAAACTTAATTTCTCCTGATAAAGTGCTCCCATGTCTCAAACCCAGTTTCTTGATTGACAATTTGTGATTCTGTGACCTAGATGTACTCCTAAACAGCCCTAGTCCAAAGGAGACCTCTGTGGGCAGAAGTCAAATGGTTCTTCTGAATCATGCCAGGGCCAGAATCAGGGCAAGGACCAGCCCAGAACCCTTACCACTACATGGGGACTGTCTGTTTTGGTGCTTATAGCAGGTAAAAATATTTCCTTGACGCTTCCCACAAGTTACGTCTTCAGAAAGTAGATACCATCTCTCAGATAGAGAAATTAAGGTATCTCTGCTGCCCCTGCTCTAGGTCAGAATTTCTAAATTTCTAAAGGAATTTTCATATGAAAGCTGCCTGTCCCAACTGCAACTTTAAGGCTGAACTTGAAAAGGGAGTGAATTATTTAGGAGTAATGCCCAGCTGCTCCAGGGGTTGAGGGAAGAAGGGAAGGGGCCCCCTCCAATGGGAGGGGAGCCATGTCTGCCTTCATTCTCTCTGTTTGCATTGGCCACATCCTCTGCCCAGGGCCACTTCCTGGCCTGGCCCTGTTGTGGCCTTGGCTTCACCAGCAACTGGCTCCAGGTGAAGCTGGAGGTGATTCAATGCTACTTGAATAACGTAAGATGGGCATAGTCTCTGTGCTGACTCTATCCCTTTGCAGCCAGCTGAGGGGTGCCCACCCAGAAATGGCATAGTGGTGTATTTTGAGTCACAGGACCTGGCATTCAGTCCTGTCTCTATACCTTACTACCTATAGAACCCCAAGTAAGTCACTTATTCTATATGATTTTCAGATATGTGTGTGTATGTGTGTGTGTATATGTGTGTGTGTGTGTGTGTGTGACAGAGAGAGAAAGAGAGGAGAGAGAGAGAAAAAGGGAGAGAGAGAGAGATGGACAGACCACTTTGGCAGCCTGGTGAAGCCTATGGATGCCTTCTCAGAATAGTTTTTAAATACATAAGATAAAATACATGGGAAATTAATTATATTGAAATGCTTATCAAAAATATTTAAAAACCTAAGGTCACAGACCCCAGGTTAAGAGCTGCTGGACTAGATAACTATTGTCTTTTCTAGCTCAGAATGCTGTGATCCTAACAGCTTTCTTTTGCTTTGAGCTGTGAACAGAAGCACATCAGCCTTTGGAAGCTGCCAACAAAAGAAGTACAGGCTTCCAAGTTATCTCCCCCACAAGTCTGCTTGAAGTTCTGCCATGAAAAATTCAGAAACTGGTTAAAAGGCAAATGTCCTTGGGAAGGTTGACTCATGAACCTATTATCAGTTTGACCCCTCTCCCCAGAGTGGATGAATGTATCCATGTTTTCAAGTTTGGGTTTAGATAGTGGGAAGGGGGGGACCCCCCCGGGTCTTCACATGCCAAGGAATATGTGAAGTCCCCATGTGAAAAGGGCCCACTAAGGGAAGGAAAACAGACCTAAAAAGGGAAATGAGAGAAGATGGGAAACAAACTTTAGGGGGAAGCAACCTTAGAGAAGAAATGTTAGAAAGGACAATGTAAGCTCTGGAATGAATGAATGAAAAGCATTTATTATGCTTTAATATGTGCCAAGTACTGTGCTAATGCAAAAGGGAGATATAGTCCCTGCCCTCTAGGAGCTTACATTTTTATGAGGAAGGAAACACACATAGGCCATTGATGGTCGGGGAAAGGAGTTGTGGTCTGCAAAGTCTGGCTCTGGAGTCAGAGGACCTGGGTTCAAATCCTGCCTCTAACACTAACTGGCTATCCTTGAGTATCCTTTCTGGGTCTCATTTTTAAAATGAGGGGGTCTGGCAAACAAAGCCCCAGCCTCAGAGCATGCACAGCATAGAGTACCCTGCCTCTTGCTACCCTCCTTGAATGATGGTGGGGAGCCTGCTTCTGGAAAAACATGAAAAGGAACAAAAGAAGAGCCCTGCTCACCAGAGCATGCACAGGTATTATTTCTGGTCTGCTTGCCATATGCAGAAGAGGACTGGCTTCTGATCTAGAACTGAAGAATGCATTCAAAAGTCACTAACTGATTGAAGTGCATGTAGAAAAGGAATTGGGCTTGCTGGCTTCTGCAGCCCCTTCCAGTTGCGGATGTGTGATCAATGGAACGATAGGGCAGTCGGTTAACAGCTAGGTGATGCAGTGCATAGAGTCAGGAAGACCTGAGTTCAAATCTCATCTCAGAAACTTAGGAGCAAGTCACTTTAATCTTTCTCTGCTTCAATTTCCTCAACTGAAAAATGGAAATAATAATAGCTACCATTTCCCAGGGTTGTTGTGAAGATTAATATTTGTAATTGTAATGATATGATATTTGCAAAGCACTTTGCAAACCTTATAGCCCTACATAAATGGTAGCTATTTATTATTATTTCCAGAGGTAATGGTTTTGTTGGTTTGATTACAGTTCTCAGAGAGACAGAAAGAGGAGCTGGGAAAGGAAGGAGCCTTAGAGACTATATATTCTAAACCCCCTGATCTTACATATGAACAAACTGAGGTTCAGAAATGAAGTGTTTCACCCGAGTTCATTCATCTAGTTTAGTGGCTAGCTTGGATCTAAGACCTCAGGCTTCTGACCTTGAGTCCATGGCTCTTTACATAACCCCATGTTCCCTGTAGAAAAGAAAAAAAAAATCAGGTTTCTTCTGTTCCTCCCAACCTTAAAATCCTGACATTCATTAGTCCTGTTTCCATTTTTTGCAGCTGTTCATGAGCGTGGCCTGGTGCCTCTGCCCATGACTATAGGATAGGCCTTGGCTGACCCAACAGCCTCAGATGAGCTGTTCGGTCCACTCATTTGAAGGCACACTGGAAGGAGTGTTCAACACATCTGTTGGGTTGTGTGTTTCTTTTATGCATACCTAAAACTGATATTTTTTACAGTCTATCTTAAAAAGCAATTTATTTTTGTCTGTTCTTGAATGAACTTTGTGTAGGGAGGAGGGATGAGTTGTATGTGTGGTTTTGGTTTTTTTTAGTTTTTTAGTTTTAGTTTTTTAGTTTAGTTTTTATTTTAATATACTGGTATGTTCTGTATCTGTCAACTCCCTAGGTCAGTTTTATTGGCTTCAGGCTTGACATTTCACATCCACACACAATCTCAGAAATGGGGGGGGCACTGGAATAGATGCTCTTTAAGGTCCCTTCACACATAAAGGTGGCACAGCTCTCTGATTCTACAGGAGAGAGTGAGTGAGTGAGAGAGAAAGGGGGGGCAGAGTGCACAAGCAAAGGATTTCCCCCATTGGAACTGATTTTGAAAGACAAAAGAATTCTGGGATGGATATCAACATCACCATTATGACTTTAACCCTACAATCCCAAGGACAGTTTGGTGAATAATGCTACCCCAAATTGATACAGCACTAAAGGGTTACTAACGCCCCTGTGTATGCAGGTATTATCGCCTTCATTTTATAGATGAAGACAGTGCATTTTTACAGATGAGAAGATCATAGATTTCAAGCTGGAAGGGAGCTTTTAGGTCATCTAGTCCACTCCCCTCATTTTACAGATGAGACAAAGGAGGAGGGAGAGCGTTCTAGGCATGGGGAGACAAGTAGTGTGATGGGAGCAGATGAGAGAGGATGTGCCATGGGTGACGAAGAACTGGAAGACAGAGCTTCCTCACGGTTGTATGGCTAGTGTCAGAGCCAGTGAGCACTGCTTCCCTTCATGCACTCTCTGTTCCAGCTAAACTGATCTATTTACTATTCCATCCAAATTGGCATGTCTTCTTCTGTCTACGTGTCTCTACACAAGCTGTCACTGATGCCAGGAAGGCACTCCCTGTTCACTCCTGTTTCTCAAAATCCCTGGCTCAGCTTATGTGTTGCCTGCTTTAGGAGGACTTCCCTGATCCCTGAAGATCTTACTGTTCTTTCCTTCCTCAGATTAGTGTATATTGACTTAATTATTTACACATTGTTTTGACCCCTCCCCCCCAATAAACTCTTCAAGGGCAAAGATAGTTTTTTCCCCTTGGTATTTTAACTACAGCATGTAGCATGGTGCATTGCACGTAATAGGTTCTTAATAATAGAGTAGCCTTTGGGTTGGATTGGATTTTGACTCTAAGTCCAGAGTTCTTTCCTTTTGTATAGAAGTGAAGCTCAGTAGAATAACATCCCCTCAGTCATACACCTAGAGTCTAACCCTGCTCTTAACCCAGAATCCTCAGACTGTAAGTTCAAAGAACTCTCCACTCTATCTCATGGTAATCCAATCAGCTGAAGGCCTTTTTAGGAGGTAACAAGCAGGCTTTTGTAGAAAACAGCTTTCCTCATTTTCAGAAGTTCCTTTAGTGCTAATCAAGTGTCCCAAAAGACTCTTGTGTCACATTCGATTGTCCATGGATGTCAAAGGGAGCTTGCAAAAGAGAAACCAACTTCAAACTATTGATTTTTCACAGTGAAAAATTTTCACTTGTCTGTGTCTCAAAAGAAAGGAACAGAGCTGGGCATTGTGGTAATTTCCTATAATCCCTGATGTTGAGGAGGCTGAGGCTGAGAGATTGCTTGAGCTCGAGAGTTCTGAGCTGCATTAGAGCTAAATTAAGTAGGGCTGATTGACGGTCTGCATCAAGTCTGATACCAATTTGGCATATATAGATATATATATATATATATACACATACATACACACACACATACAAATACACATACACACACATGTGTATATATGTATACACATACACACATGCATGTATATATACACAGTGTGCGTATGTGTTTTTTAACCTATAATCCCAAAATACCTAGTGTGTTTGGTGCCTCAAGTTGAAGGTGACAAGCTAGATTTAATGGGGGTTGATTATCAGGGTGGCAAAGGGATTGGAAGCTGTGTTATGTGGGTGCAGTGGTTCAACATACTGGGATTGTTTAGCCTGGAAAAGAGGAGACTTGGGAGAGATGACAATTATCTTCAAATATCTCAAAGTTTACCCTCTAGAAAGATTTATTATCTGCATCCTATATGTATTTTTCATGACATTTGAAGAGGAAATAGACTTAACTTTGCTCAGACCCGGAGAAGAACAAAGTACCAGTGAATGGAAGCCTGAAGGAGGGTGATTTCAGCTCCACATAAGGAAAAACTTGGGTTAGAACTTCTGTCCAGAAGTGGAATGGGTCACCTCGAGAGGTAGGGAGTTTGCTCTCCCTGGAAATCCAAAGATTATAGAAGGGTAGATTTAGAACTGGAAGGAATTTTAAAGGTCATTTACGCCACTCCAACCCTGTTGATAGATGAGGAGATGAAGGCCTATAGAAGTTGTGACTTTGCAGAGTTTGAATAGGTACTGAGTTGGGATTTGAACCCAGGTCCTCTGGCTCCAGATTTAGAATTCTTTCCTCTGCATCACCACCCTGCCTCTTTAAACTTACCAGTTGCAGAGGGCATTCTTGCCTGGGTAAGGTTAATTTAGCTGACCTCTGATGTCCTTTATATCTTTGAGATTCTGTGGTAAAGATTCTTTTCAGAGCATTGGGGGTGGAGGGAAGGGGTTGTTTTGAAACATACCCCTGGGAGGACTTACTTCCATGGA
>NW_020948983.1:198041-360311 GCF_900497805.2 Vombatus ursinus | reverse complement strand
ATCCTCTTCCTTCCTTCCCTCCCCTCCCTTCCCTTTGCCTGCCTGGCAACTTAGAACCAAAACAACCCCTTAATTAAATGTTTATATAAAAGTGGTTTGTCCAGGTGCCACTGACCTTCTAAAGAATTTGGCTTAATTTTTTTGAAAATCTCACAAAGAAATGTGACAAGTATAAGTCATTCAGCAAAAATCAACACCCAAAAAGGAAAGGAGGGAGCAAAGAGCTAGAAATATAGGAGTGAGTTTTGGGGTGTAAAGATGCCATATGTCATCTTAGGATCACATACAAATATCTTCCTTTAAGGGGTAAAGCCCACTCAGCTGTTGGCAACAAAATACCAAATGTTTCTCTCTCTCTTTTTCTCTCCCAGCTTCAGAGAGGTAGGTTTTAAAGGTCTGCCCTGATTTCTTGATATTTTGACTTGAAAATATCATCAATTCTCAAAGCCAGTGCCTGGTTTTCTCCCTTCACCCCAAAACCCAACCACCATTGCGGACAGTTCTAGAACAAAGAGCTTCTAAAATCTCATTCTTTTTTTTTTCATTCCAGTACATAGCACAGTGTGTGGTGCATAGTAATTATCTAATAAATGCTAAATATCTGTTAACTGGTTGACTTATTGTTTTAGATTCAAATCATGGAAAGCAAAGTTGACTGGCTAAGGATTCTTTACAGGATCATAAGTTTAAAGCAGGAAGGAATTGAGCCAATGCAGTCCATCCCTTACTCATTTTACAGATGAGGAAACTGGGGCTCAGAAAAGTTAAGTGATTTTCCCAAAGTCACACAGGTTGTAAGTAGCAAAGCCAGGATTAGAACCCACATCCTCTGATTCCAATTTGAGCACTCTATCCACTGGGCCACACTGCTTCCCCTTTCACCTTATCTTTCTTCTATGATCTCCCAAGAACTTGTGAGTGACCCCACCCCTCAGAGTTTGTAAGAGTGCTGGTTGGTAAAGATAGGAATCCAGGGATGGTGGCAGCTCTATTTCATTACAATAAACATGTGGTTTCGTTTCCAAGTGTTCAAGTGTTTAACATTTCCACTTCCTCAGGAAAACCCGATTTCTTTCTTGCTGTTACTTTTGAAATGGAACGTGTGTTTTTGTTGGCCGGGTTTCAGGGAGGGATTGAAGCAATGAAGAAAGTAATTCTGAGATTTCTGCCTCTTTGCCCATCCTGCGTAGTCTTTGAATCCATTCTCATCCGTGTGGGCCTATAGATTCAGGAGCAAGATTCGGGAATTAGATCCAGCTCCCACAGCCCACAGAGTGAAGGGTAATTGGTTGTGCAGTCATTCTTGGGTCCTGTGCTGTCCTCACCGACTATGCATTGAACTTCAGTTGGGAAAATTTGGTTGGATTCCAAGTGTCCACATTCCACAGGGTCTTAATTAAGAAAATCTGTTCTTCTTTCATGTCATTCGAAAAGAATGAACCCAGTGACGACATTTGTTTATCTTTACTATCAATATTATCTCAGTTTTGAAGTCTTCTGGGGACTGCAAGTCTTGGTGGAATTGGCTGTAGGTTATGAGATTTTAACCTTTAGAAAAATATGATATGAATGTTTCTGGCTCATTTCTGCAATGTAAACCTTGTATTTTATGTATTGCTCTCAAGTAGCTTATAATCTAGGAAGGAACAATAATGTGTAGTGCATGCAGTGCTGACCTTTGAGCTAGAAAATCTAAGTTTGAGTTCTATCCCAATTATGTACTAGCCATGTGATAGTAAATTACTTATTTCACTTCTCTTCTTCATCTATAAAATGGGAATGATAATAAATGTGGCAGTACTTACCTCATGGGGTTTTTAGAAAAGCACCTTTTCTGTAAAAGGCTATGTGAATGTGAGTGAGTTGTTTTTGTTATTCTTTCATCAGAGGCCTGTTACAATGTCTCATCATAGTATGAAGATAATCCTGGGTTCTTGAAGGCTATGCCAGTAGAGCTCAAGTTCTGATAGACCCTACCAAGCTGGAGAGAATTTGAATGTGGGCCTGAAGGCCAACTATGTGTCTGCCATCCCAGGACCAGCCTAAGTTCAGAGAAATTAATCACCAGGAGGCTAGCCACAGGATGATTTTTCCAGGGTGGGGGTAGTGTCTGCATAACAATTCATTTTAATGACTATTAATAACTATTGAGAGGCATCATGGTATAATGGGAAAACATTGGATTTGGAATTAGAGGACCTGGGTTCAAATCTCAGCGCTTCTACTTATTATGTGTATGACCTTGGATAAATCATTTAGCCTATTTGAGCCTCAGTTTCTTCTTCTTTAAAGAGAAAGGATTGTACTAGATGCCTTCCAAGTTCTCTTCCATCTCTAACACTACAATCCAATGGTGGGCTGAGTAGCTACACCAATGAAATTGCAGATTTTTGAAGTATTATTGTTGTTAAATAAGAAACATGGAGAAACTCAAGTTCTCATAGGCCAAACCATCACACTTTGGGCACTGGTTTGGGAACACTACTTCCTTCTTCCCTACATCACAAAACCTCTGGGTTGGACGGGACTTCAGAGGTTATTCAGTTCATTCCAAATCTCAGCAAAAAAATTCTCTCCAGAACTTGTCTGAAAGGGAGCGATCAGCCTGTCAAGGGAGGGGGATTCCTCCTTACCTGTCATTGCTTACATTAAGAAGTTGCTACATGGTGAAGAATGCCCCCCACTCATCACTCTAAGCATTTGTGTATCTGCCTATGTAGTGTGACGGGATACTGCCTCTGTATATTTATGCCAAGTGATCAATGCCCTATGTGCTCAGAGATATTGAGTACATAACATTGAACCTGACAAATAGAGTCAGCCTCCAGCTGAACCAAAGAGGAAAAGACCTAGACACTTGGCTTCCTTTGAGTTCCAACTGAAATCCTACCTCATACAGGAAGCCTTTCATGAGCCTCCTTAATTCTGGTGCTTTCCCTCAGTTGACTATTTCCAATTTATCCTGTATGTAGCTTGTTTGTACAGAGTTGTTTGCATATTATCTCCCTCAGTTGGTTGTGAGTTCATTGTGAATGGGCCCTGTCTTTTGCCTTTCTTTGTATCCCCAGCACTTAGCACAGTGCCTAGCATACAGTAGGTGCTTAATAAATGTTTGCTGAATATAGGACACATTGTTGAGAGGAAGAAAAGTGTTAGCCAAAGAGAATGAGATTGTAGAGTAAACATTACAAAGGCATCTTAGTGTAGTGAGAGGAGCAACAGAGTTGAAGTCAGACACCTAGGTTCAGACCTCAGTTCTGACGTTAACTGTGTGACTTTGGATAAGTCATTTCCTCTTTCAAGGGCTCAATTTTCTCATCTATAAAATGAAGAGTTTGTACAAAATGAATTCTAAGGCCCCTCTGGCTTTATAATCTCATTATCCTAGAAGTCATTAGCAACCTTTGAGAGGGTAATTTAAAAAGCATGTTGAAGGCAAAAGCCAACCCACAAGAGTTCAGAGAGAGTGGGTGGTGGTGAAATCAAACCCTTGGGTATAGATTACTTTTCCATAAGTTTGGTTGTGAAAGAGAGGAATGAAGTGGGAAGATGAGCTGGAAGGGTCAAGGTCAAATGAAGGAGAAATAAATCACTTCTGGCCGAGGTGAGCATGGCAGGAGACATGGATGAATGGAAATGAGGGAAGGAAGGCATTCCTCTTTTGAGCAGATGGGTGACATGGCCAGATCTATGCATAGATAAGTTCAACAAGAACATGAAGAGTAGTTTGGAAGGGAGAGAGAGAGGTAAAGGCAGGAAGGCCACTATTCCAGTAATCCAGGTGGTTACTAATGAAGGCCTGTTCAAGGATTGTGGCCATAAGAATAGGGAAGACACCATACATGGTAGAAGATAAACAGGCATTTGTTCACTAATTAACTATACTCTGTTCAAGGGAGAAACAGTTCTCTGTGTGTGTCAGGCTCAGAGGAGTTCAGGGGTTCACACAAAGGTATGGCAGCTTTCCTATCTCTTCCTATGCCTGCCTTGGGCTTGTTTACCAGGATAGTGTCAAGCCCTTGATTGTTTTAAATGACACGTGAAGTTTTCAGCTTCTCTGGCCCCTCCACTGAGCTCCTTCAGTGCAGCTTGAGTGGACCTTCTTGAAGGGAGCAAAGACTCTTCCCAAAGATGTGGCGGAGCTTAATTGTCTGCCAGTATGATATCTGATTTTGATTTACACAAGGCAACCTCTACTCTACCATTCATCTTGGTATCAGGGTTCTGGCCCTTCATGAAGCCTTCCCTAATCTCCCCAAACAGAATCATTCTCTCCCTTCTCCATGTTCTCAAAGCATTTTTCCCCTACCTCCCTTATGCATTTTCCTACTCATTTATGTATCATAGTTATTTATGCCCCTTTCTTATCTAATGATAGGTGAAGCCCTTCTTAGAATAATGTTTTTAAATGCATACAATAAATTACATAGGATTATAAAGGAAACCAATTAAACTGAAATATATAGTGATCAAAATAATTATTAAAAATAAGTTTATGGACCACAGGTTATGAACTTTTCCCTATAGTATACTTGCCTGACAGGTCAACATCCAGCAGCTTCTGTTTAACTTCTAATGGCAAGGACTTTGTTACCTTGTGAAGCATCTCTTTCAATTATTATTGGGCCAGGTTTAATTGATAGTATGTCTTTACATTGAATTGAAGTCTGCCTCCCTATAACTTCCTCCTACTGGTTATAGCTCTGCCCAATAGAATCAACTGTACCATCTTAAATTAGAAGCTCACCTAATTAATGAGGGAGTCTGTTACACTTTTGAGTAGTTCCAATTATTAGTACTTCAATATTTTAGGGATCCATGATTTCATTGACCTGGATTCCAACCTCTACCCAACTTGGTAATCAGTCATAATTATGTACCCAGGCAAATATAATGCAGAGATAAAGAGGCATTCCAAGCAAAGTAGTATAGGAAAATATGAAGAGGGAAAGAAGACTTCAACCTAGGGGAGATCAAGGAAGGCTATATAGAGAAGGTGGCAACTGATTTAGCCTTGAAAGATTTTGAAAGGCAGAGGTAGAAAAGAAGTATTTTCCCGGCATGGGGAATGGCCTGGATAAATACTCAAAGGAAAGATGTGGCACACACTGAGTTAGCAGAATAACTAGTAGCCAAAATCAGATGCAACATAGAATGCTTGAAGAAAAATAATGTGAAAAAGAATTGAGAATGTGGATTGGAGTCGTAACGCAAGATGCTTTAAGTGCCTGACTAAGGAGTTTGTATTTTTTCCTATAGATGATGGAAAGTAATTGAAAGTTTTTGATCCAGAAAGTGACAGTCAGACCTGTATCATTGAGAAGATTATCTTGACAATTGTGTTATTGTTGAGTTGGAGAGGGGAAAGACTAGAAGCAGGAAGGCCTGATTACATTTCCCTGAACCTGACAATCCAACAGCTCTATCAAAAAATAGATTCATTTGACGTGGCTTCTTTTTTAGTGAACCCTTTCTAATCCCTTGAAATCACCTCTTTCTATTCTAAGCGTTCACAAACTATTTAATTAACTATTCTAGAGTTTTGTCAAGAACTGATGTTAAGCTTATTCTTTGGTTTCTAGAGTCTGCCCTTTCTCTCCTTTTTGAAAACTGGAACAATATTTTCTATTCTCTAGTCTTTTGGCACTTAACCTGTTCTCCATAAATTCTTACTGATTATCACTAGTAGGGCTAAATAAAATAAAAACAAATTTTATTTGGAAGAACAAAAAAAATCTTGAATTTCAGAGGAAATAATAAAAAATAGTAGGAATAAAGGTAGAATGGACTATACCTTAAACTGACTTCATATGAAATAGTAATGATTATAAAACAGTATTATAAAATAATTATCATATAAACCATTTTATACCAGTTAAAAAAGAGAACAGTAGATCAATGGAACAGACTAGATAAATAAGAATTTAAAAAAATAGTCAAAACCACTAACCCAGTGTATGATAAAGACAAAACCATTAACTATCTAGGAAATAGCTCCATATTTGATAAGAATTGCTGACAAAACTAGAAAACAGAACATGTAAATTAGATTTAGATCAATATTTTATACCACAATAAACTCAAAATAGATAGGTAATTTGAATATTAAAGATTTTACCATAAAATTGAGAAGACAATAAGATCAGATTCCTATCACAGTTGTGGCTGGGCAGTGAATTCTTTACCAGGTAAGAGATAGAGGTTATTTTAAAAGATAAAATAAGTAGTTTTGATTGCATAAAATTAAAAAACTTTTACACACACACACACAAAATAATTCAGCTAGGATAAGAAGAGAAGTGGTCAAATCAGGGAAAATCTTTGTATCAAATGTCTCTGATAAGGATTTAATATTGATGACAAATAGAGAATTGTTTCAAATATTAATACCAAAAACCATTCCTTCAAACATATGAACAAATAGGATATGAACAAACAGAAAGAACAATATGAACAGATGCTTCAAATGACTAATAAGAGAAATGCAAAGCAACAAAATTTGAAGGTTTCATCTCATACACAGGAAATAGGCAAAGATGACAAAATATGGGAATAATCACTCTTGGAAGGGCTGTAGAAAGACAATCATACTAATGCATTGTTGGCGGAATCATGGTCCATCCATTCTGGAAAGCCATTTGAGATTATGTGAAGAAAATGACTACAATGTCGATATCTTTTGACCTAGAGATTCCACTTTAGGGTCACACCTTAAAGAGGTCAATGGTAAAAAGAAAGGCCTCATATACATTAAAATATTCATGGCAGCACTTTTTTAGTGCAAAAAACTGGAAACAAAGCATATGCCCATCAGTAAGGCCATGGCTAAACAAGTTGTGGTACATGAATGTGATAGAATATTACTGGGCTGTAAGAAATGATGAATATCATATATACAAAGAAGCATGGTAGACTTAGTTCAATTTGTGCACAGTGAAGTAAGGGAAACGAAAATATACACAGTAACTTTAACAATATAAATGGAAAGAATAGCAGCAAATCAATTAAAACTGAATGCTGTGAAATTATACTGACAATGTTTGGGCCAGAGAAGAGGTATGAAAAGAGACTTCCCTCCCTTCTTTGCAGAGGAGAATATAGATACAGAACATTAGAGATGATGGCAGACTTTTTCATTGTGTTGGTTAGTTTGACTGAGCTATTCTTTTTTCTTTTTTATCCTATTTTTATAAGGGATGGCTTTCTGGAAGGGGAAGGAGGAGGGAATACACTGGAAATGTAGATGTTATAAAAACAAAATGTATCAATGGAATTTGTTTTTTTAACAAAAAGTACACTTGATTAGAAAGTTATACCTTCTAATCTTCCCACATTTATATTGAATTTATTGTACATAATAGGTATTTAATAAATGTTTGCTTAAAAAAAAAGAAGAAATCTTATTTGTAGTGGTTCTGTAATCATATCTGCAAGGTCTTTATGTAGCCTAGGTTGTAACTATGGTTTACCTAGCTTGGGCTTCAAATTCTCTTAATGATGAATATCCTACCTGTTACTGGAAGCCTTTTTGGTACAACATAGATTCTATGTGATAAGAAGGTTTTCATAAAATAGTGTCATCTTTAAATGAATTTTCAGTCTGGAGGATTTTGCTTATTGGTCATTTGCAAGACTTGAACAGGTAACACTACTCTGCCAATCAGGAGAATTGAGTTCCTGTACACCATCTCTTGCTATATGATTTGGGACAAGCTACTTTATCCCTCTGGATTTCTTTAGCTTTCTTCTCCATAAAATGAGAGGGTTGGTCAAGGTAGTCACATGTTTCTTTAAGATTTAAAACTCTTTGACTCCAGTTCAGGACCACTATGGCAATTTTGAGATTTGTAGTTATTCTCAAGTGCTCAATCTGAAGTCTAACTTTGCTTAGCATATACCTTCTTTGGAAATAGCATAATGAATGAGCAAGCCTAGGAAGTAATATTCAAAGTATTTGAAATAATAAATATTTTTCTTACTCTCAAGCACACTTTGAAAACACCTGTTTTTATTGAAATCCTTGAACAAATATGTTTTGACAGGAAGCAGAAACTGTTTCTTAAGTAAGCCATCTCTTTAGGCATCATAGATTCAATTCAACTATATTCATGGATTTCATAATCTGGAAGGGAGAGGGGAACATTAGATACATAAATTACCATAATACAAAATGAAACCTGTTAACTGCACAAGAAAAATAAAAATCAGAGTGCTATGTGAGGCCCAAGGAGAACAAAACCATTGCTGGGGTTGCATAATGGTAAAAGTACGATAAGGAGTCAGTGAGGTGACTCAGTGGATAGAGCACTGGGCCTGGAGTTGAGAAGACTTGAGTTCAAACCCAGCCTCAGACACTTACTAGCTGTGTGACCCTGAGTAAGTCACTCTTTTGCTTAATCCGCTGGAGAAAGAAATGGCAAGCCACTCCAGTATCCTTGCCAAGAAAACCCCATGGAGAATATGGTCCGCAAAGAGTCAGACATGACTGAATAACTGAACAACAACAACAGCAGAAGTACCATGGGTTACATCATATTCCTTATAGCATGAGTTAAGGGATATCATCCATCCATGTCTCTCCCACTTCTTGGACACATAGTACAGGTTCTTTTGTTGTATAAATAAATCTTCAGTAAATGTTTGTTGATGACGATCGTATGTGATGTAGTAGAAATATCCCTGGACCTTGGACTTGAATATGCAGGACTTTGATTTGGATATCTCCTAGAAGTTAGGAGACCAAGGTTGGTTTGAATCTTGGCTCTCCCGCTAGCTGTAGGTGACCTTGAGCAAATAACTTCTTTCTGAGTCTGTATTTTCACCTGCAAAATGACAGGATTGCGCTAGAGTGAGTCTTCTAAGGTCCTATCCAACTCTAATTTCCCACAATTCTGTGATGATAAGATAACTGATAATGCTGATTACGAATCCTTTTTAACCACTTATTAAATAAAGCAGATTCTCTTTGGACATGTATTTGGTATGGGTTTTGTTACAGTCATGTTACTATAGAGTTACAAGGGGATTTAAAAAGAACTGCATTTCTTTTAAAATGTTCTTTAAGACTTTCAATAATTATTCTGACCTTTCTCCTTAATTAGTCAGTTTTCCTTCTCCTTAAAATGAGAGGATTGGTTTGGAATCACTCAGGAAAAGTTACTAAAGTTTTTTATACCCTTTGATCCAGAGCTTCCTTTACTGATCCTATATTCCAGTGAGTTCATTGATATCAATAAGAGATCCATATGTACAAAAATATTTAGAGCAAACTTATTTATGACAGCAAAAAAGCTGGGAACAAAATACATACCCAATGACTGCAGAACAGTTTAATAAATAATGTGTTGTACATGTAATGAAATATTACTGTACCATGAGAAATGATGAATATGAATAATTTAGAAAAACATAGAAAGACTTCTGAGGAAATGCAAAGTGAAGAAAGCATCAACAAAAGAATGAATGGTCAACATAGAAAAGCAGTTAGACTGGTCCATTATAATACCAACATTAATACCTTACTGTCACAGTTGAAGGTCACTAGGTACCTCCTTTCTGTTAACAACAGATAAATTATTGGGGGTGAGGAATGTATTTTGTAAGGTTTGTTTTATGATGTCTTCTGCCAGAAATTAGTAAATAAATAGAAAAGAAGCAACTGGATATGGCGGTTTCTAACCCTTCCAATTGTAATGTTCTAATTCTTTGACTCTACTATGAATTGATGAGGGTGGACCATATCTCCAAAGACTGTTTTATTCACATCTGGTGTGGAATATGTTCTACTGCTAGCTTAGCTGTCCCCAGACTCAAACTCTAGAGCCTTAAGCACTAGGCCTTTTTCTGGGCTGCTTGGGGTGATATGCACTTGGCATTTTTTCCAGTTTATTTTATACCTTCCCCAATCTGGAGTGTTGCTGGGCAATCTCAAACTGACCCCCTTAATTGTATCAATATGCTGATGTGGAACTTTACTTTCTAAAGTCAGGAAATCCTAATTATCTCCCAAGAGGCAAATTGATGATGGAAACAATTTCCTGAAATCAATTTAGTAATGTACATTTTTTTTTTCATATGAAACGGCCTCAGGGCTGCTAACTAGGTTTGGGTTTCCTGTTGTTTTCTTAATTTCTTGTTCTTTAAATTAAGCAATAGAAATTTTTGGGTTTATGTTTAAAAATTGGCAGAGAACACATTTTCTTTGACTTATATATTAGGTCTTTATTAATAAATTTGCAGTATAGTAGAAATAGCACTGGCCTCAGAATGGAGACATGTTCTAGTCAATGCAATTTTATTCAGGAAACATTAAATGCCTTCTATGTGTAAGTCACTATGCTGGGTTGGTCTTTGTGGTTTACTGGCTGTTACCCAGAGACAAGTCACTTGGGGACAAGTCCCTTTACCTCCCTAGGCCTCAGTTTACTCATTTGCCAAATGAGGAGGATACACTGGTTTCTCAAGTTCCTTCTAGCTTCCAAATGATTTGAGTCTATAAATCTGAAAGAAATTGATGCTTGTGGTACAGATTCTATAATATAAATATGCATTACTCTGGTGTAATAATAATAGCTGACATTTTCAAAGTGTTTCATGGTTTTGCAGAGTGTTTTCTTCTCAGCAACCCCTTGAGGTAAGTAAAAGAAGTAATTATTGTGAGGCAGCTAGTAAGGCAGTAAGTTGGATAAAGAACTGGCCTTGGAGTCAGGAAGACCTGAATTCAAATCCAGCCTTGGACTAGTTGCATGACCCAAGGCAAGTCACTTAAATGAAAGCCTCAGTTTTCTCATTTGTAAAATGGAGATAGTAATAGCATCTATCTCCTGGGGTTGTTGTGAGGATAAAAATGAGATGATATTTGTAAAGCTCTTTATGGATATTAAAGTGTTATATAAATGCTAGCTATTACTAACATCCCCCTTTTGCAGATGAGGAAAGGGCAGTGACTTGCCTACGGTGATATTGGAGCCAGTGTATGACTCCCTGGTTCCTTGACCCTCAACTCTAGTATTCCATATTTAAATCTCAGGTGCCTAGAAAGGGGGAAGGATGCAATGCTTCTCAGGGGGAGGGGAGAGAGAAAGAGAGAGAGACAGAGAGACAGAGAGACAGAGACAGAGAGAGAGACAGAGACAGAGAGAGAATAGAAAAGAGGAGAGGAGAGAGAAAGACAGAGAGATACAGAGAGAGAGAAAGAGAGAGAGAGGAGAGGAGAGAAGGTAGTTTCCTTTATGCCCTACCTGCCCTGAAAACCTCTTGCTTTGCCAAAGCCATCATTGTGGGTACTTAATAAATGTTGGTTGATGATGATGATGTTGTAGCAAACTGTATAAGCAGATAGTGGGGAGAGGGGTAGGGAGCCACCTATGCCTTCCATTTGTCCATAAGGCCATCCTTGATGATGGGACACCTATGTATGCACATATATATGTGGGACACACCCACACATGTATAAACACACCTTTTTTTGTTTTGTTTTGTTTTGTTTTTTGAGCTAGGCAGTGGGGTTAAGTGACTTGCCCAGGGTCACACAGCTAGTAAGTGTTCTGTGTCTGAGGCCGGATTTGAACTTAGGTCCTCCTGAATCCAGGGCCGGTACTGTATATAAACACACCTTTAAAGTGTGTGTGTGTGTGTGTGTGTGTGTACATGTAGCAAATAAGTGTTTTCATGGTGACACAGACAAACCTAGACTCTGTTATTCTATCCTGAATGAGCTACTAGCACCAACCCTAACCCAGCTCTGGTTCTGGTATGTTCTGCCTTCCTTACTGTGCTGAAACAAGTACACAAACTTCTTTAAAGAACTAATGTCATTGCTGGAGGTCCCTTTAGCCTTTTCTCCACTTTAGATGAAGAGATTACAATAAATATTATTATACCGAGATTCAGTATAGGTTAGCTTCCCAGAGTGCCTGGAGGTTGACTTCATTTCCTTGTACATGCATGTACTGTATTACATCCCTCATCTCCCAGCCCCTTCTGTCGGACCTGAATCAACCCCTTGTTGCTTCTGCTTAGCCTTCCCTGGACGTTCTTAACACCATTTCAGAGGAGCCAAAGTCTTCACGCTTGATTTTCTTTGATTTTGTGTGTTTTAGGCCCTAAAGATGGGTCCATTTATCTTTATCTGGGGGAAGAAAAGAGTACTAATTGGTGATTATCCTTCACTGTATTTATTATGTGGCCTTGATTGAGGGATTTTGCTCCATGGGAATATTCCCACAGCTTGGAGATGGATGTAATTGTGGCACTGACAGCTTGTATAGGCCTCTCATGTCTGTTTACGGTGTTATGTGTTTAGAACAGACTTGTTTCCATACTCACAGCTACTGCCATATGGCAGGAAGAGAGTCTGTCAGAAGAACCCTTAAGGAAATACAATATGGCACATGGAATTTCATACTTGTTTTTAGGACCTGAGAGAGAGGAAGAATTTCTCTTTCAGATCATATAAACTGTACTGTTTTCTCCCCCTTCCCCTTAAATTTGATGAAAGTGAAGTTTGACACAAAGTAATTCACTTTGGTTCCCTTGTTAGGAACAGGAAAAGTCAAATGATTGCAAAAGGATCCAGGTTTTTTGCCCTTGTGATGTGTTCTTGTCCTGGGAGCTCACACTCTGTTTGAAGGATATTCGATTTAATTATCATCCACACGCATCTATTGAACACCTATGTGTCAGTAACTACACTAGGCACGAGGTATATAAAACTAAGACAAAACAGCCCTTGTCCTTATGTAGCTTACATTCTGCTGGGGGAGAGACAACATGTACTCACATAAATCCAAACAAAATTTATACGAAGTAAATGCAAAGTTATTGGGGTGGGTGGAGAGCGTGATAGTTTGGGATAGAGCAGTCCCAAAAGGATCCACGTAATATAGGTGAAAGGAATTAGGAATTCCAAGAGGCAGAAGGAAAGGCAGAACACATTCTAGATGTGGGGGAGAGCCTTTGCAAAGATAGAGGCTGGAGGTGGAGTGTTGGCTAATGGAAAAAGGAAGGCCAGTTTGGCTGGAGTGCAGAGTACTTGAAGAGAAAAAGTAATGGGAATTCAGACTAGAAAGAGAGGTTGTAAAAGGTTTTAAATGCTAAACAGAAGGATATTCTATTTTATCCTAGAGACAGCAGGAAATCAAAGAAGCTTCTTGAGCAAGGAGTGATATGTCCAGTTGTGTGCTTTCAGAACAGTGGTTTGGGAGGGCAGAGCCAAGATGGCAGGTTAAAGGCAAGGACTCACCTAAGCTCTTTCAGATTCTCCTCCAAACAACTTTAAAGTAATGCCTTAAATTGAATTCTGGAGCAGCAGAAACAACAAAAATTGGGGTGAAACAATTTTCCAGCTCAAGACAATTCAGGAGGTTGGCAGGAAGGGTCAGCACCCATCACAAGGGTGGTTGTCAGTCCTAGAGCACAGTGCAGCACATTGGGAATGACTACATTAGTGTCAATTGTGACTTCCTGAGCTCTTGGCTCACAGACAGTAAGGGACTTAGACAACTGGTCGGAAGATTACAGGGGACCCTTTGCTGATACTGGGTACAGGACCCTGTTGCATTGCCCATATACAGTTCCAGGTTGCAGTTTCAGGATGAAGAAGAACACTAGCCTTTTCAGCTTCAGGGGAGCAGAGGCCCTAGTCACAGTTCCAGGACAGAGAAGAGTGCCTGTGGTCACTCACAGGGGAGCAGGCACCCTAGTCTCAGGTCCAAGGCAGAAGGGAGGACTGACACTTGTGACTACAGGAGAGCAGGAGCCCACCTCACAATTCTAGGGTTATAAGGAGTGAAAGCACTTATGTCCAAAGGGAAGCAGGAGCTCTGGGCACATTTCCAGGATGGAGACGAGTGCTTGTGGTCACTCACAGACCAGAGCACAGGCCAGGAGAGTGGTAATGACCACACCTATCCTTAGATCATACCATCTTACAAGAACTGAAAACTTACAGACCCCTAGAACTAGCTCTGAAAACAGCTACACTAAAAACCTGAAGCTTGGGACAGTGCCCCTCTACCCTGAGAGCAGAGCCCAACTTTGACATAAAGTTAAAAGTCAAGAAATAGGCTAGAAAAAGGAGCAAACAACAATAATGAAAAAAGAACTTGATCATAAAAATTACTACAGTGACAGGGAAGATCAAAACACAAACTCAGAAAAAGACAACAGTGTCAAAACAGCTACATCCAAAGCCTCAAAGAAAAATGTGAATTGGTCATAGGCCCAAAAAAGAATTCCTGGAGGCACTCAAAAGGGATTTTTTAAAAAAATCAGATAAGAGAGATAGAGGAAAAAATGGGAAATGAAATGAGAGTGACACAAGAAAATTATGAAAAGAGAGTCAACAGCTTGATAAAGGAGTCTCACACACACACACTCACACACACACACACACACACACACACACACACAAATACTGACAAAAATAATGCCTTAAAAAACAGAATAGGCCAAATGGGAATAGAGGTACAAAATGTACTGAAGAAATGAATTCCTTAAAAAGTAGAATTGGACAAATGAATAAAGAGTTACAAAAGCTCACTGAAGAAAATTATTCCTTAAAAATTAGAATTAAGCAGTGACTCCATGAGACATCAAGAAACAACAAAACAAAATCAAAAGAATGGGGAAAAACAAAACAAAATCAAAAGAATGGGGAAAAAAGAAGAAAACATGAAATATCTCATTGGAAAGAACAACTGACCTGGAAATAAGAAGGAAATAAGAGAAATAAGAAGGCAAGTGAATAATCAAGGATGACTCAAGTTTTGAAATTAGATGGCTAGAAGGATGATGGTACCCTCAACAGAAAAAAGGAAAGTTAGGAAGAAGCTTGGGGTAAAAGATAATGAGTTCAGTTTTCTCTGTGACACCTACAGGACCTCCAGTTGGAATCAGGAAATAGATAAAAGCTAGATATATTGATCTGATATTCATCTGCATAAAGACAATTGAAGCCATGAGAGTTGATAAAATCATCAAGAATAGAGAAATGAAGATGATACTATATATTTAACTATAGCAACATTTAAAAAATGATTAATATATATATATACACATACATATGTGTGTGTTCAGCCATAGGTATTAGAAAGGGGCATTGAATTTTATTACTGATAATTTGACAGTGATACCTATTTGTCTATTTTTATTGCAAAAAATGATTACTCATAAAATAAAATGGGAAGAAAGTTTAGTAAATAAAAGGAGAAAAAGGCCAGGCAGACTTAAATAGTGTCAGGTAGTGGAAAGAACATTGAACTTGAATTCAGGAGAACTAGACTGAGAGTCAGCTCTGCTATGTGACTTTGGGAAATTCGCTTTTACTTCTTTGGACCTCAGTTTCCTCATCTATAAAATGTGAGGTTTTCACTAGAATCATATTCTGGTAGTCTTTTCTAATACCTTATGTAAGCATTATATGTTCTAAGGTCCTTTCCAGCTCTAATGGTCCAAACTAACAGGATAGGTCAGTCAGTCAATCAGCTAGTATTTCTTAAGCACCTACTCTGTGCCAGGCACTGTGCTAAGTGCTGGGAATACAAAATAAGGCCAAAATGAAACCCCCCAAATAATCTTGCTGTTAAGGAGTTCACAGTCTGGGTGAAACAACAATTCAAATTTCAATGTACCAACAAGCTATATGTAGGATAAATGAGAGTAGTGTCAGAGGGAAGGCATTAAGATTAAGGAAGAATGGGAAAGGCTTCTTGCAGAAGGTGGGATTTTAGCTGAGACCTGAAGAAATCTAGGGCCATGAAGTAGAAATAAGGAAAGAGAGCATTCCAGGCAGGGCGCACCTAGTGAAAATTCTTATCGTTGTTAGATGGAGTGTCCTATGGGAAGAGCAGCAGAGTCCAGTGACATTGGATTGCAGAATACATGTAGGGGAGTGAAGATAGATTTCAAAATAGCCATGTCAGTTGATGCCCATAAAGAGAGAAATCAGGTTGCAAAATCTACAGGCACCACCATATGGTGTTGATGAAATGACTCAACTTTGTAAAAATGACTTCAATTCAGTGTCCAGACCTTGAAATGTTCTGTTCTGAACACTTGGTTTTGTTCAACATATTTGACAAATCTATTCTATTGGAAATATATGATCAGGACCTGAAAGAAACATATTTTTCTAGGTCTCTTTCAAAACTCCCTCTAAAAATGTCATTTGTGGACACATTGTTTTGTTGACGTTTTTGCTGACATTTTTGGTAGAAGTTATAAAATCCTATGCATGAAAGCAATTGCTATAATTCACTTGTCAGAAATTGAACTGATTTTTCAAATTCTTATTCCGTTTTGCTCTGATCTCTTTGTACTTGCACTATTGAGATTTTCCTGTCTTCCTTCTATCTCCTTTCTAATCTTTTCTTCACATTGTTGCTCTAGTAGTCTTCTTAATTTATCTCTTTGATCCAGATGTTTCTGTATTCAAAAACTTTACTGTTTTTTTGGGGCTCTCTGTTGCCCAATGAATAAAAAGTATCAGTTTCTGATCTTGACATTTAGGGTCTCCCACAATCTGATCCCAAATTACCTTTCCAGCTTAATTCATAGCATTTAGTTTTACCTATTCTGTGTTCCAATCAGACTGAACCACTGTTCTCTACCATATTTTCGTCTGGTTCTCTCCCATCTCCATGTTTTGGTTCATGCTACTTTCCATGGCTAGAGTAGACCCCCTCTCTTCCTTTCTGCACGTTAAGGTCATCTTATTTTAAGACCCAACTCAGGTGCCACTTTCTCTATGAAGCCTTCCATGACCCCTTTCTCATTGCCCCACTAGTTGAAACTAATCTCTCTGCTTTTCTCCTTACACTCTGCCTGGATCTCTCTCTTGCATTTCTTATATCCTCTCTTGTAGCCTACTTATTTTGTCTCCTGGCAAGCATGCCATTTCCCTCCTATTACAGCATAAGCTCCTTGAGAGCAAGGTCTATGTCATATCTACTTCTGTATCCATAGTGTCCACCATAGTGCCTTGCTAATAGAGGTGATTAATAAACATTTGATTTCAGCTGAATTAAATCAGTCTGTGTCACACAGACATTCAATGGCAGCTGATTCTTCTAATGCCCAGTCCAATGTTTTTATATTAGCTATATGACCATGGGCAAGTCATTCTCCATCTTGGAGCTCTATTTCCTCGTCTGTGAAATAAGGCTATTTGACTAAGCGACCCTGAAGCCCCCAGTTCTAACTCCTATGATCCCGAGAAATTGTTTCTGTTACAGATGATTCTCAAGGGTTGGAAGGACAAGGACTGAGTTGGTTGCATTGCTAAGACCCAACTATCTCAAAGACATAGCATGATGCAACTAAACCCCTTTTTACTATATATATCTTTTTTTTTATTGCCTCTAGACAGAGATTACTTCAGTCTGTGTGACAAGCAGCCAATCGGAAGGCTTCTTTTCCGGCAGTTCTGTGAAACTCAGCATGAGCTGGAGTGCTGTATTAGGTTCCTTGACTCTGTGGTAAGTCAATGCTGTTGATATTTCTGAGGCTTTGTTACTCTTTAGCCCTTAGTGATAAACATGTTAAAATAACAACATAATCCTCTCAGTTCAAAAGGACAAAGAATAAATCATTTTTTGGAAAGAAGTCCTCAGTACTGGCTTAGCTATATTTAGTTTGGTGAAAAGAATCTTGGGCTGCTGGTTTAGAGGCCCGGGTGCTAGTTCCACAAGTACTACTTCTATTAGGTACTAGGACTACCAAGAAGCTGGGTGAGCATAGGAAAGTTACACCTCTGCTCTGGGCCTCAATCTTCTTATTTTTAAAATGACGGGGTTCGACTAATCAGAGGATGATTTGTAAGGTCCCTCTAGTTCTCACATTATACAAATCTCATGTATAACATGGTGGTTGGGATTGTGGATCTGCCTCATAGAATCATAGGATTTCAGAGTTGGAAGATCCCTCTGACTACCAACTGTATATGAAGCAAGAATCCTTTTGCTAACATGATCAATTTTTGGTAACACTGCTATTTATCTAACTTCTGCTTGAAGATCTCTTAGTGATAGAGAGCTGACTGCCTTTCAAAGCTGAACATTCAGTTAGTGGATAGTATAATCATTAGGAAGATTTTTCCTTCTATCTAGTCAAGATTTGCTCATTATTAATTTAATAACAATAACAATAATAGCCACCACTTATATAGTGGTTTGTTTTCAAAATACGTATTTACAAATATTATCTCATTTGATCCTCAAAATCTTTTGAGGTAGATGCAGTTATTGCCTCAATTTACAGATGAAGAAAATGAGGTTGTGAAAGATCAAGTGATTTGCTCATGGTTACACAGCTAGTAAGTTTCTGAGATGGGATTAGAATTCAGGTCTTCCTGACTTCAGGATTCTATCCACTGTGTCACCAAGCTGCATACCATTTTTTTTCTCTCTGCTACTAATTCTTCTTTCTAGGGGCCAAACAGAATAAATTTAACCCTTCTTCAACAAACATTCGAAGACAGCTACCATTAACCCCTAACTTTTCTTTCTTCAGGCTAAAGATTACCATTTTTCTTCCACTGGTTTTTTGTGGCACTATCCCTATCACCCTCATCTGGATACATTCATAGCTTGTCATTATCTTTCCTAAAATCTAACTTCCAGACTTGGACATAACGCTCCAGATGTGGTCTGAAAGGGAAGAAAACAGTGGCGCTATTGCCTATCTCATTACACTTATCACAGTGTCTGAAATGTAGTAGGCACTTAATAAATGCTTGTTCCTTTCCCTTACCTTCTCCCTACTCTGAAAGCAAGATACCTAGAGGAGACAGTAGTCATATGAGGAGTCTGTGTGCTGACCTCACTCCTATCACAGGTTGTAGACATGGCGAAGAAGGCAGTTTCAAAATATTCTTTGATTGGAAAGTAATTAAAAGGATCATGGATTCACCCCTTTTTTATTGTGGTCACAGAAAGAAAAGATCACCTGTCTTTCATTGGATTGAAGAAAAAACCCCAATATTTTACTTTTTAAACCCTTTTTCATAAGGAAGCAGTGTAGAAACCCATAGAGAGGGAGTATCTGAATCAGAGTAGTAAGAATATGAAATAAGCTTGTGGAATTTTCCAGTGACATGCTTTATTCGGCCCATTGAGAAAATTTGTGGGGTTAAAAAAATTTAATGATGCCCATTTTCATTTGTCCTACAAACCAACTCTTTCTTTGGTACTACACCCACATTTGTGTGTGTGGGGGAAATGTAGGGTAGAGCTTGTTTTTCATCATGGACTTATTAAGTAATTTTTATACATGCATGGTATTGAATGGAAAGGTGACTTGAGCTAAGGCCAACTCTGTCCCTTTGACACTTTGTACCCTATCTCCCATCAATTATTGGTGTCTTTTTCTTGTCCTCACATCAGGTGACTGTCCATTACAATGCCTCTTTTTCACATGAAGAATTTATTGAGTTTCCCAGTGGTGGCACAATTTCTCATTTGAAGAATTTTTTTTTTCCAATGGGAAATGAGGAGTGAATGGGTGGAGAAAAGGGTCTCCCCAGCATGAGCGCATGCCAGAGCTCTTTCTGGCAGGACGAGCATAATTCACACAGTTGCTACCTCCCCATGAAACTTCCACCAAGTTTGCCTTTTTAAAAAGAAGTTGTCCTCTTTGGATTCTGAGGTAGCCCCTGGTAAGGGAAACTTTCCTTGGCTTTCTTAATGACTGCATTTCTCCAGTCAAGTAGAATACTATGGTTTTGTTTTTAAAAGGAGGGCTTGGGTAATTTTATGGCCACTCATACTGTTTCTAAGTCATTAAGCAGACTACTTGAGTAATCAGAGCATAAGTATCGGGACATGAGGGAAAGAGAAGACACTTTCATTGCTTTCCCACATTGGGACAAGGTGTTACACAGTATGTTACTTTGGGACTATGGTAAGGTAGGGAAAGATAAGAAATGGCATACTAGGTTTTCCTTTATGGTATATCAGACGGTCTGCATGGGGCTATATTTCTGTTTGGTACATGGCTACCAGAGGCAAATATGAAAGAAATTCCAAATAGATATATTTTACCAATTTCCCTTTTGTGGTTCTGTGGGATATTCACAAAGTCTAGTGGAGAATCTCTGGAATAAATGTGGGACTACAAGACCCTTACAGGAAATCCTGGATCACAGCCTCCCTTAATTTATTCCTTATTGCTCCCCTCAAAGTTTGAGAGGAATATGGGCATCTGTCTGATGGTGGGCATCTTTCAGGGTAGATGATAACTTTATAAACTGTCTCCTGGTTAGATCCAATGATGACATACACATAGGATTATCTCTGTTTATCTATTTTCATGGAATGTTGTTGTATTGCTTGAAATCGGTGGGTCATTGGCCTGAGCACAGGAATGTCTTATTCAGAGTAAAATTTTCATTACAGCAACAGTGCTACCTTTTCTCTGAGAATTTGTGAAAAACACCCAGTTTGTCTTTACTCAATTGTCACCATTTCATATCAATCTCAGCTCTTGCTTGAGAAGGAGAGAATAGGCTAAAACTCATTACTGAGTTGTCACTATCTTGAGGTTAGAGCTGTCTCAAAAATGTCTCTTCTCAAAATAGTTGTGAGGTTAGAAAATGAGACAAAATGGCCTTTGTTTATGTTGGTCTCTGGGAGAACAACCTGAAAAAAAAAAGAGATGCTACAAGTAGCCATGAATTTCTAAAGGAATACAATAGCCCTGCTAAAAGAGAGGGTGAGCTACAGGGGTGTAAATAGGACGATAAAAAAGGGGCGTGAATGCTCCTTAGAAGTGCCTCCTTACTGCTTGAGAACTCTGCCTGGGCATGAGTGAAAGAGAGGCAACGACCCCTTTCCCTTCTTCATAGTTTTCACTTACCTGAGACTAGAAATTGTAATTCTGTTAAAAGAATGGAATGGAATAGAAGTCATAGGGCTAGAAGCGACCTTTCAGAAGTGACCTTACCGTTCAGACCTTTAATTTTACCTTTGAGGAAACAGAAGGTCCTCAGGCTCCTGATCCAATACATTTTCCACCATGTTCACCTCTGATGCATACTACCAGTGTCATGTTGGGTAAATGCCATAACTTCTTTAGGCTTCCGTTTGCTCAATGATAATATGAAGGGAAGTTGGACTAGGTGACCAGTAAAGTTCCTTCCATCTCTATATCTGTGACTCTATGAAATAAGTCTATTTTACAGATGAAAAAATTAAGGCTCAAAGTCAAAGGAGGGGAACCAGCATTCATTAAGCATCTGCTATTGTGCTAAGTGCCCTGTAAATATTATCCTCATAACAACTCTATTCTGTTGTTATATTCACTTTGTAGTTGAGGAAACTGAGATAGATACAGATCAAGTGACTTGCCCGGGGCCATATAACTAGTAAGTGTATGAGGCTGGATTTGAACTCAGGTCTTCCTGACTTCAGGCCCAGTGTTTTATCCATTATACCACCTAGCTGTCTAGTGAAGTAAGTCATCTAATTTGCCCTCTGGTACACAGCTGGTACATAGGCTTTGAGCCTGAGTCTTCTGTTTGAATTCTCTTTGTACTATAGCAAATTATTCCAAAATTTTCATCTCACCTACCCCATTACAGCAAACAAATATCACAAACACATGTGAGTCAGGCCCTCCTTCCTCAGGTCTTACCCTTCTCTGGGCATGTGTCAGGTATCTCCTGGCATGCCAAGAAGACACTTATGGGCAGTTAAAGGCTCAAGCACAGCTTCACTAAATAGCTTAGGGATAACATTTGGATAAGTACATTATAGATTTGGGCATTATAGATTTTTCATAAAACTTTCTCTAAGAATCTTAGATCTGAAAGAGAACTTACAGGTGAACCTTTCAGTTTTCAGAGTAGAAAACTGCATCCGAGAAAGGGACAGTGATTTGCCCAGGGTCACACAGATACATCATCCACCCTTCCGCTTCATAGATGAATGCCCCCAGGACTCCAGTCTGTGGTTTAGCTTTTGGTGCCCATGTAGTTCATCGGAAAGAACACTGGATTTGGCATCTGATGACCTGGATTCTAATCCTGGCTTTGCCACTTGTTATTTACATCCTAGCCAAGTCACTTCACCTCTTGGAGCTTCATCTTTCTCCTTTGTAAAATTAGGAGATTAGATTAGATGAGCTATAAAGTTCTTCCCTCCTCTAAATCTGTGAGCCTCCCTCTGAGAATGTCTGGCTATTAAAGGAAGCCACAGCCAGTGTAGATGAAGACTTGGGTTCTTCTAAGTAGAAGGTTGGTAATGAGCAGAATCTATGGGCTTAAGAGCTTCCACTGAGTTTAGGAAAGCTAACTGGCTTGATGATTACAAAAGCCAGAGACCAAGAGACCTCATTGCATGATTGACTTCATCTTCCTGTCAGGGCATGAAGAAGTCTCTTGGGTAGGAGGTGATATAAAAAGTTAGTCAAAGGCCAAGAAGCATTCCACCCAGTGTCCTGTGCCCTTTCGATCATCACCAATTTAGGACATTTGCATTTGCTAAAATCTTTAAAGGATTTTTTAAAAATGGAGAACCATCTTATATGGTACAGCTGCCATACAATGACAATATTTGTTTAGAGTTGGCTGAGAGACAGCCCGAGAATGAAGTATTAGGTTTATGAAGGATGTTGGCTCTAGTATACATATCTAGTCACACGGCCTGCTCCATGGAGACATTACACAGAAATTCATCTTTGACAACTGTGTATACATAAATAATTTAAAAAGGCTTTTTCTCTTTCTCTAGCTCTTTTGTATTTCACTTCTCATCTTAGAATAGCATCACCTCCTGCCCCCTCCTGCCTTCCCACCCCAAGGCTATTCTTGGGTTGACTATATGTTGTCAAAGGCCAAGATAAGAGAGCTTGGAACAGTTTTAAGATACCTCATTTCATTCACAGCTTCATTTTTGAGTGGAGAAGTGGGGGGGGGATGGGAGGAGGGGATGGACAGAGAAAGGGAAGAAAAATTTCCAACTAGCTGTCTCCAGGTAATTAATTAGTGATACTTCATGTTATTGTAGAATCATTTCTGTGCCTATCTTATTCTCCCTATTAGATTGTAAGCTCCCTGAGGGCAGAGATTGCATTCATCTTTGTATCTCACCCCAATCCTTACACAAGATCTTGAACATACTAGTAGTAATCAAAGCAGTGAGGTGGCCTATTGGATAAAGCATTCAACCTGGAGTCAGGAATATCAGAATTCAAATTCTGCCTCAGACATTTACTAGTTGTGTGACCCTGGGCAAATCATTTAACATCTGTCTGTTTCAGTTTTATCATCTGTAAAAATGGGGATAATAGCACATAATACCTCCTAGGGTTGTTGTGAGGATAAACTGAGACAATGTTTGTAAAGCTCTTTGCAAACTTTAAAGCAATATACAAATGCTAGCTATTATTATTATAACAACTCACAAAAATATAGCACTTTGAGATTTAAAAAGCCTTTCCCTTACAACCATCCTGTGAGGTAGGTTATGCAAGGATGATTACTCTCAAGTAACTTCCCAAAGACTACATAGCTAATAAATGTCAGACCTGAATGTTCAATAGGTGATTTTTTGAAAGAAAATATGCTTAATGTGTTACTCTGCTGAACATAGAATTTTAGACCTGGAAAGAACTTTAGAGATCTTTTAGTCCAACTACCTCATTTTATAGATGAGGAAACTGAGGCCAAAAGAGAGTAAGTGACTTGTCCAAAATCACACATAATAAGCGTCAAAGACTTTTATTATATAGCACACTGCCTCAGGCTTATTAAGGGTTAAACATCTTCCCCTGCAGGATTTTAACAGACAATAAGGTAGGGGAATTACTTTAAACCTTTCATCCCCAACCCATTATTCCTATAAAAAATAAAAATCCAACCTGTGATTTCTTTCAAGAGCTCCAGGTGAGGAACCTCCTTTTACTCTACAACAAATACTTTTAGAGTTGTCTGAAGGAAACAGACTTTCCTTGCCCAAAGCTACACAGCTTATATGAGTCAAAGGCGAGACTAAACCAGATCTTTCTGACTCCAAAGCCAGCTGTTTATCTGCTGTGTTGCAGCGCCTCTCCTTTTATGTCTTGAAAGAGTTGGTGAGATTCCTTTCCACTCTGCTTATAGAAAAGCACTGCATAACAGTATAATTATGGGAGCATTTCATGTGTACAGCTTATGTCTCTTTAATTGAGGTCATTGTCTTACAACTGTTTACCAGGGCTAACTCCAATTGTAATTCTAGACTGTTCGAATATCCTATTATTTACTGGTTAAATATGGGCCTTGAAGGCATTAGGCAGAAACATCAGCCCCTTACCTGAAAAGGGGTGGGTCCATGGTATGCTTCATTTCAGTCAAACTCACTTTTTACTCTTGTTCCCAGAGCCTGGCTCATTCCCTACCCCGCATCTTCATAGTTTCTGCTGCAGGCCTAGTCTTCCACCTTTTTCTTTCCCCCTTCTGTCTGTCCTCTTTCAATTCTTCCTTTTGGCCACAGGTTTGGTCATCAGTGACTTACAAAACAGAGCTGGAAACCATTGACGCTTCCAACGAAAATGTTCTTCCAGTGTTGTTGACCTGACGTGGACTCTGAATGAAAAGAAAAGAGAGGCCTTTTGATGTTAGAGTTGGTGTTCTGTGTCCCAGTGTGCTCCCAATTCCTTACCCTGTGGAACTATGGCTGGTTTGCTCAGCTGATTTTTCTCTGGGAGGTGGCTGACCTGAAAGAAATATTTAGTTTTGGTTTCACACACAGAGGACTAACATTTTTAGCCAGTTATTGAAATTGATCAGTTACCCTCACACTTATATTAAGTTGAAGGGTCTTGAGAGATTTTTTAGGACGGTGAACATCCACTATTCCAAGCAGGGCTGAGTTACCCTAGATGATACTCAAACAGCTGCCCAGTAGCCAAGTTCCAATATGTATTTCTAAGTAGGCTGGGGAGGTTCCTATGGTGCCATACCACTAGGTAGGGTATAAAGAATCCAGCCCCACCACACCTTAGGCCTAGTTGACCCTTATTAGTTTCCTGGGGTACCAGTTCTTCCTTTCGAAAGTTGATTCAGAAGCTGATTCATTGTGCTAAGTGCTGGGGATACCAAAAAAAAAAAAAAAAAGCAAAAACAGTCTCTGCCCTTAAGTGGTTTATATTCTGAGGAGGGAGATAACAAGTAAACTTCTAGGTATGTGCAAGATATATTGACCTGAAAACTTTCACCTTCTGCTGTTTTTTTCAGACTTCCCTGTTGAATTAGAGACATTGGGTTTCTGGATCCCCGAGTCTATACTACTCCCTTCATTCATACATCTGCAATAATTCCCTAATTACCTGTCCTCTTTTTCTGCCATTGCCACATGGTATCTTAGTCCATTTCCAGCATACACTTCCTTCTTTCTTTCCTATTCCCTGTTTCTATATACTTCAAACCATAAGAGTGCATTTTCTAGGTCTTCTTTATGAAAGAAAAGAGAATATAGAAATTAAGATATACTATACCAGGATAGGGTAATTTGAAATGCATTTAAAACGTTAGGAATATCTAAATAATTGAACTAGTGAACCCTGCTATTGTTGCCCAGCCTAACTTGGCCACGATTTGTTATTTATCTAGAGTAACTTGCTCCCTTGTGGCCTTGAGATGAAAATGATGTCTTTGCTCTCAGAATACCCCCATACTGTTTGAGAGGTTCACCTACTTGGGCACATGAGTGAGAGCTCATTCTACTGAACATCCCTGGATTACTTTCAGTCAACTAAGAACTAGATATTACCCCTAACCCCTGCAATCAAATGAAAACCAGGATATATAACTGGTTCAGTCCTCCCATTATCTCAAAAATCAAAATTATTGAGCCCAATCAACAAATCACTACCAAATTTCACAAAGTAAACCCTATTCCTTTCACAAGTTTTTGGAGGCCACTGTTTTTCCTTTTCTTATCCTGGAAAAATGCAAAAAAAGGGCAAAGGACACTTCAGGTCATGAAGCAATAGCTCCAACACCTCCCATTTTATTGGCATGGATATGTGTGTGTGTATATGTGTGTATGTGAGACTGTGTGACTGTCCATTTGGTAGGGAAGAAGAAGGAATCAAGTAGAGAAGAGTCAAAAGAAGAATGAAGTATCAGGGGAAAGCAGACCAACTTCTGCCCTCTGGAAACAGTTAAAAGTATCAATTCTATAAGCTCCACCTAGTAAATGACCAGTTCATTAGCCATAAACACTTGTTTGGTCTCTGGGCAGAGATAGAATCAGAGAGTTCAATCATCCACTCCAATTCTCTTACTTTACAGAGAAAGAAAATGAGGCCCTGAGAAGCTAGGATTCAATCCCAGCTCTCTTGATTCCAAATCTAATACTCTTTCCACAACTTTACCCTGATTTTGAATTCACAATGTCACGTTCTTTCCCTCCTCCCTTTTCACGTCTGTCTCTCATGTTAAAGAATATAGTTCAATCTTGACTAACTCCTGCGGATAAGATCACCAAATATGGGGAAATATACTTCTTAATGTTGTTGACCAATTTGTAGGAAAATTCACAGACTTCCCAAATCATCTATTTTCCAAGAGGGCATACTGAACTAGAATGGGAAAAAAACTTTACTAAGAAGGGGATAGAATTGGGAGATTATCTTGAAGAAGGAATGAAGGAGTGGAGGGAGGGATAAAAAGCCCACAGGGGAATGCTTGGAGAAGGCACTTCAGTCCATCTTTGCTGCTGAGATCATTTCCTCCTACCTTCTTTTAAATAGCAATACTTTGGACTCTGTCTAACAGAATAAGTACATGGCCTTGGGTGGTAGGGTTTCTTTTAATAGCTATAAACAATTTGTAATTCCCTCATCCAGCACATAGCAAAGAAGCCATTGCAAAAGCTCAGCTCAGCTGAAGCTTCTCATTTTCTTTAATTTTTTTTTCCTTGGCAAACATCTAAGGTATGAGGGAATAAGACCGTCTTAGATCAAGGAGCATGAACCTCAGAGGAGGCTGTGTCTTCTTTTGGATTTGAGTCCCATTCTTGTGAACCTGAAATATCTGGATTATGGAATTTTCCTTAAATGGGCCATTGTCCTGGCCTCCCTCCCCAAATGTTAGGCTCCTCTTTTCTCTTGTGGAAGAGTTTTAAGTAATATGCATTCATGATATCAGTATCTGGGAGCCAGAAGACCTGGGTTCTAAGCAGTAGTGTATCGGTAAATGTTCAACAACCAGCTTTCTAGAAAATAAACCCATTATTAACATTTTCTCCATCACTTTCTTAAGTATAGATATCAACCAAACAATAAATAAAGTCTGATTTATAGTGTTTATTTATTTCTTTGGTGTAAATGCTCATTAGTAAAATTTTAATAATTTGCTTTTGAGAGCCTATATGAGCTGGCTGCAGCACACCCTCAGTTCTAAGCCTGGTTTTGCCACTACTTAGCTGTGTGATCTTGGGAAAGCTGCCTCCCCATATGCCTCAGTTTCCTCATCTATAAAACAAAGGGAGTTGGATAAGATGACTGACCTCTAAGGTCCCTTCCAGATCTAACATCCTATGCTTCTATGAAGTATGTGAGCCAAAAATACTGATTTTTTTCTCTTTCTGTTCCAGGCAGAGTATGAAATTACACCAGATGAAAAACTGGGAGAGAAAGGGAAGGAAATCGTGATGAAATACCTCACCCCAGAGGTAAGGGGCAGCCAAAAACACATAACTACAAGAATGTGAGCCCTTACTCCACCAAGCAGAGAACACAAAAATATCCGACAGCCCATGTTCGGAAAGGCTGAGATAATGACCCCCAGGGAACAAAACCCAGGGATGAAAACAGCCTGGAATCACGACTGCGAGTCAGACTCCAGAAATATCATTTTTCACCCAAAGAATTCAGAGGGCCTGAAGGACTTCAGAGGTGTGAGGTCATCAGCTCCTTGAGGCTAGAAGTTAGCCTGGGAGTCTGGTCACACCTCTTTGGAGACAGGAGATCCCTTACAGATCATGATATGACGGAGTTTGTTGCCCCAGAGGGCCCACAAACTAAATCTTCCAAGAGCATATGGTGGGTGTGATTCAGGAAGCACCAGCAGTGACCAAGGGGAGAATCACAGAAAGCTGGGGGTAGAAGGGACAGAGTGGTAGGTTACGAAAATGACTATCTGAGGTATGCCCCAATTCATGGGCTGAGGCATGGGGCAAGGGAATCCAGGTGTGACCCTCCCCATACACAGTTTCTCCACCATTCCATTCACCTCCAGTAATAATAATTAAAAAAAAAAAAAGGAATCTAGTATAGAAGAAAAAAATCCCTGAACTTGGAGCTGGGGATGGGTGGGAAGGGGCCATAGATTTAAAGTTAAAAGAGACTTTAAAGCTCACCTGTTCTAATTTCCTTATTGTGTGGATGGGAAAAACTGAGGCCCAGAAAGGATAAAGTGTTTGCCCAAGGTGATATAGCAGTAAGTTGCAGAGCTGGGATTTGAACCTTCTCGGAAGTCTTCTGACTCCAAGTCTAGTTTTCTTTCTACCAGAGACCTTCTCTGCTACTAACTGTATGGCCTTAGGCAAGTCAGTTAATTTCTTGGTGTTTCAGTTCCCTTATCTATAAAAATAGGGGTGTGGGGGAATTGTATGTGTTTCAAAGTCTTTTTTGTGTTGCCATTGTTGCTCTGTGTTGGGGACAGAGAGGGGTTCAAGATGGCCCCTTTCCAGCATAGCAGAGGAATTGGAGCTGATGGCAGGAGCTGGATGGGGACTGCCACTGGAACCCTGCTTTTATTTGCTTCCTTCCCTCACTGACCGGGGTTAACCTCTGTGTGGAAGCCACTGCCAAGAAGTAATAAATGTGGGCCTTTAAACACATGAATTATCTTCAGCTTAAAGCCGCTTAAAACCTTCTAACAGTAACCAAGCCCCAAGACCTCTGCTTCAGAAGATTTTACAAGTGTGGTGTGTCATCCTTCAGGGAGTCCAGATACATTTTTCCCAAGTGTCTTCTCCAATTCTCCTGTTGAAGTGATATAGTACATTTTGGCCAAGTCGGAATGAAAGTAGGGTAGAGGTCTGAGCCTTTTCATTAACTAATTCTGTTCCCACAATAAATTTCTTTCTACAGTTTCAAGACTTTCTGAGGATCTCTTAGAACCTATTTTTACTTAACTAGTCTGGGATAGTAGGCTCTAGACATGAGTAGGGCAAGAAAGGTTACTGACTTAAACCCTTTCTAGTTAGTGACTGACTGAGAGCATGACTTCTTATTTCTGTGCACTGAGTAATAAGACGTGAGACAAGAGATAGTAGGTCCCCCAGCTGGAGTCTATTATTATAATGAGGGTGATGATAGTACCATCTACATTTGTATAGCATGTCATACTTTGTCAAAGTTCTTTTGCATATGCTGTCACTGACTTGATTTTTCCATTTTGCAAGTGTATGAAACTGAGATCAGGAAGTATGAAAGTGTGTGGAATTGGGTTCAAGCCCTAGTTCAGTCACTAATGAGCTGTGTGACCTTGGATAAGTCAATTCGTCCTGGGCCCTAGTTCCCTCATCTGTTAAATGAGGTGGTTGGACCAGGTAATATCAGAACTCCCTTAACAACTCTGTGTGTGCAGTATGGGGACGAAAATAGCTTTTTCCCCCTCCCTTAATGAGTCATGACGGACAAAGAACGCATAACCTAGTGGCCAGTTTGCTGGCAATGAGCTTCTCTGTATCTTTAGTGGAGATAATCTTTGGACAGTTGGTGACGTCTGTTGTCAGGGCTATGCTCAAAGCCTTTAGAGTCTGGCAAAAGAGGACCAATCTTCTGCTCTGCCGGCAAAGCATTTGTGAACCCAGGGTCATGTCTACACCATGATGAGGCATCAGATGAGGATTTAACAGCCCGATAATCCTACAGGCTTAAAATAATATTCAACTAAAATAATATCACCCTTGGGTCAGTCCCTTTCTGTCTTCATTATATCAACATGGAAACATGTCACTCTCAATCTGGATCCAATTAGAAAAACTCTCACTTTTCTCCCATTTTTCTCCAATCAATTTGTCTACAGATCTCTTCTGCCATATCCCCACTACTACAGTAATTAAGAAGGACTCAAGGGACTATGAGAACCTGGTCTATGGCTTCACAGAGCTTACAGTCTAATTGGGGAAGGGAGATAGAAACATATAAGAAATTAAATGCCAATAGAAGAGATAGCTAACTATGAAACACACTTGTTCTTCATCTCTCCCTTGTAGAATCTGTCTTCTTTCAAGGCTCAGTTCAGATACTACTTCCTCTATGAAACCCCTTCTAATTCTCCCTCCATAAATGATCTTGCATCATACTTTTTCGTGCACATTGGCTTCCCTGGTAGAATGTAAGCTCCTTGAGGACAGGAATATATTTGTCTTTGTATGTCCAGCATTTAAGTCTTGTACATCTTAGACCCTTGGCCAACATTGATTGTCAGTCCAAGGATACAAGAGCTGTAACAAGGGAGTAAGTAGTTACTTCACAAATGATTGGTACAGAAAATAAGTTCTTCTTTAAAATGAGTGAGTTGGACTAGATTATATCTAAAGACTAGATTTGGAAGTTTCTTCTAGCTATAATAGGTTCTCCTCCAACATTCTGTGTTCTGTTATTTTCTCAAGCCCTTTCTAGTTCTAACATTTCTGTATTCTACAGTTCCAAAGTCCCTTCCACCTCTGACATACATTCTAATATTCAAAGTTTTAAGGTTCTGTTGTTGTGCTGTGATTTTGTACTATAGGATTTCAAATGAGTTAGAGGTTACCATATCCTAAAGTACTCTGACAAGTGGTCCTGAAGAAGGATTTAAGCTCTCTTCAAGCCTGGATCTTCCTCTGTCCATTTTGTTCTGACTTTATGTAGAATTTATTGCAAGCCATCAATGTTAACCAGTTAACATGTATCATGCTCAGATCCTGGCTAGCAAACACACACATACCCCCCCCATATTTCTACCACTGCTAACATCAAAAACACCCCAAAGTATCTCACAACATGAAATGCATTGATTTCAACAAAGTTTAAAGATATTGTCCATGGTACTCTATGGCTTATGGATGGACAGTATGAAGACAGGACTGAGATGTTGAATGACCCCTGTGTTAGCATCATTCAAGAACCAACAAAGATGGAAAGCCTGGTTGAAACAATTTTCTCCAATGAAATACTTTCATTTGTGTTCATTCTCTCAGCTGCTAGGAAATAGACCAAGTGAAGACAGCTGCCAGGGAAGTATTCTTTCAGTTTATTTTTTTCTCAAAGATTTGCAGGCCTGAATATTGTTCTCAGTGCTCCACTGTGTGGGGAGCAGTAGCTCCCTTTAGAAATTCAGATTTTCCCTTTGTTTTTATAAACAATGATAGGATAAGGCAGGGAAGTTTATTCTTGAAAAAGGGGAAATTGCTGATCAGCCCATGTCTGGGCCCTTCTGTTTATGCACAAAAGAAATCTGTTCCAAGTTCTTATTTGGCTCTTTGAGAAATATCCACCTTTCAGAAGAAAAAAAAACTTGAATGAAAGGAAATAATAATTGCAAGTTCACTCATTCCCTACCCCTTCCTTTCCTCTTCTCCCTGTCTCCTAAACGCTGTCCGAAATGATCGAAATAGGCAAGCTCAAACTGAAAAGTTCTTCTGGGAACTTGACTTTGCTGGGTTCTAAAATGGTGAAAGGAATGGAAGGGTCCCTCCAGTGGGTCAGTTTGTTTAATCATAATGATTATGGCATAGATTTGATGAGTTGTGAAATAATATCCATCATTTCACTTGATCTCCACAACACAGTAAAGACAATTCTGAGGATGAAGGAGGGGAGTTGTCCTCACCAACCACATTAGATTTTTAAAAGACATGTCCAAAAGATAGATGCAGGGGTAGGTAATGTCAACCCCAAAAACAGTTTGTTCTAAGAAAAACAAATAAAATAGGTTGTGTGTTCATATTTTAATTTCTCTCAAGCTGGCAACATGTGTTGCATGGGAGTTACAGTCCAGAACTGGCTCGATTTGATCGTTGGGGTGCCCAGGTTATATGCCTTTTCAACAGGGGCTGATATCACCCCACTATCATAAATACCTGTTCTTTCAGATCACCCCCCCCCCCAACCACACCAGGTCATTCCCAACCTTGGGCTATCTAGGCAGAAGAATCTGTCTCCACCCAAGCCTGAGCAGCTTCCAATGCAATCTCATGATCAGTAGTGTCCTTCTTAAGAACTTTAGAGAAGGGTGGGGGGCTGAGGGGAAGCTCTGAGAATTGTTTTTCACAGTAACAAGGAATGAATGTAAAAACATAAGATAGTCCTAAAAGAAGAATGACCGAGGAGCTAAAGCTTGGAATGAGTTGAGCCTGGCAAGAAAAGTTAATAACAAAAAGACCAGAGTGGATGGGATAGTGATAACTGATGACAGAGAATAGGCAGAGCAGCTTAGCTGTTATTTACTTTCTGTTTTCTCTTCCCAAGAGAATGATCTTTGAAAAGACAAGACAAAAATGTCAGATGGGAAGTTGGTGCTAAAAATAAGTATGTAGTACTGTGCTAAGAGGGTATCTAACCGCCCCCTGATGAGTTCAAGTCACCTAGTTCAAATGAATTATATCCTTGGCTACTAAAAAACCTAGCATATGTGATTGTTCTGCTCTTCCCCGTGAGCTTTGAAAGGACAAGTAGAATTGATGAATCACAGGATCAGAGAAGTAAACACCCTGATTTAGAGAGAGAGAGAAGGGGGAATGGAGCCTAAAACCTATAGGCTGGTAAGAATAAAAATGAGTAGAAATTGCATAGAAGAAAATTTAGGCTTCATATATGGAAGAGCTTCCAAACAATTAGAATTACCTCCAAATGGAATAAGCTGTCCAAGTAGTAGTATGTCTCCTCCCTAGAAGTCTTTAGGCAAAAACTGGATGACCACTAATAGGATATGTTGTTGGGAAGATTTTTTTTCAGTCATGGGGAAGATTAGATGGCCTCTAAGGTCGTATCCAACCCCGAGATTCTGTGAGCCTGTTGGACAGATGTTATAATTTTCATCTTGCAAATGAGAAACCTGAGGCACTGAACAGTGAAGTGATTACCCAAGGTCACGCAGCTGGAAAGTGGCTGAGCCAGTGCTGGAATCCAGATCTTTGGATTCCCAGCCTGAGGCTCTTCATTCTAATATGTTGTCTGTCAATTTGTTTTTGTACTCTATTCCTCAGCCACAAATTAAATTCCCTATTCTTGATTTGCCAGCCATCTAGGAAAAAGTTCACAAATGAAATATCAGGTAAGAAAATATTAGATTCATCCTTAATCATGAATTTAAAAAAATTCAATATGCATTATCATGGGTGGGTAAATAATATCTCTATTTAGGAAGAGTTGATTGTTATACATAGGAACAGGACGCTCTTCTCATTTTCTTTGCTAAGGGTCTGCCCTCTTATCTCCATTGCCATTATCTTTTGTCTCTAGAGACTCTTCCCTACCTGCTTATCCCAGTAACTGTGTAAGGGGGGGGCGAAATGAAATCGGTAAGGCTATGGAGCTATTTTGTTCAGCAGGCAGCACCTCTAAGCCATGCTAGTGAAATTCAACCCGCCACCATCCCCACCTTGTTGGAATCCCCTAAGTCTTCAAATACTTGCACCAGTTAGGATAAGAGTGCTGTGGAAGGAATCCTTCTGGTGTACTCTTGGGCCTTTGGTATCTGTCTGGATTTGGGGTTCTGCCAGGGACAGGGAAGAAGGAGGTCTATTTTCGTCAAGTATTAGCTTGTACAAGCTTTAGCTTGTAACTCAATCAACCAAGGAGCATTTATTAAATACCTACTATGTACTAGGCTCGTGTCAGGTGCTAGGGATATAAGTACAAAGAATGTAACAATCCCTCCTCTAAAGAACCTTACATTCTATTTTAAAGTAAAATTTTGATATGTTTTGTTTTCATATTGCCTAAATTTCTCTGTTGTCTTCTCCCTGGCCTTTCCCAAGGGATTCATCCCATATAACAAAGAATATTTTTTTTAAAAATTAATTTATTTTTAGTTTTCAACATTCACTTCCATAAGATTTTGAGTTTTAAATTTTCTCCCCTTCCCTCCCCAAGACGGTGTGCAATCTGATATAGGCTCTACATATATATTCCTATTAAACATATTTTCACATTAGTCATGTTGTAAAGAAGAATTAGAATCAATAGCAGGAGCCACAAGAAAGAAGAAACAAAACAAAACAGAAGGAAAAAAAAGAACAAATAGTATGCGAGATCCTTGCATTGCTGTGAAGAGCCAAGTCTATCAAAATCAGTCATCCCATAATGTGGCTGTTACTGTATACAATGTTCTCTTGGTTCTTCTCACTTCACTCAACATCAGTCCATACAAGTAACAAAGAATATTTCTTAAGAGAGAAACAGGAGGAAGAAAAGGAAAGAATCCATGAAACTGGTCAATACATTTAAAAAAATCTGAAAATATATGAGATACTCCCCACTTCTGGACCTCCCATCTCATCAAAGGAGTAGGAGAGGGTTTCTTCTCCCATCTCTTTGTGGTCATGCTAGTTCTTTATAATTCTGCAATGTTCGTTTGTTTTGTAGTTATTGTTCCTTTCATTTACATTCTTGTTGTCATTGTTTGCATTGTTTTGTTAGCTCTCCTTATTTCACTCTGCATCAGTTCCTATAAATTTTCCCATATTTCTCTACATTCATCCTGTGTGTCATTTCTTATAGCACAGCAATGTTCTAGTATATTCATATACCACAATTTTTTTTAGCTATTTGCAAATCAATGGATATCTCCTTTGTTTCCAGTTCTTTGGCATTTACATTGTCTTGAGGGAGGCAACATGTTCATATATATAAGTATATACAGAATAAATATAACCAGAATAAAACAAAATGAATATACAGTAGTTAGCCTTCCTTTGCTGGGGAAAGCAGCAGTTGGGGAGGATCAAGAAAGGCTTTGACAGGGTTCAGAGGGAGGAGTTCTGGTCTATTAGAAGAGCCTCCCACCTCCTCAACACTGGAATATTCATCCATAGAGCCATTTGAGTTCCTTTTCCCGAGAAAATATAAATATAATTTTATGACTATGTGTAGGTCACAGGACAGTGTAATCGTGGATGCAGTTTTGGGAAAGGATCCCAGTAGCACTTTACTGAAGAGAAATAACAGTTCTATCCTTGTGACCTTTGTAATAGCCCTTCAATGACTCTATTTGTCATTCTGAATAGGGTAATTCATGAAGATCCACAACTTATTTATTCATTTATCCAATTAGTTTCCAAGTCCTGTTGATCCTATCTTTACAATAGTTCTTGTATCTGTTCTTGGCTATCCATGCCCATTGCCACTACCCAAGTTAAGACCCTATTCATCTCTTACCCAGACTATTATAATAGCCTCTTCTCCATTTTCTCCCTCCTTCACACAGGTACTAAAATAATCTTAAGTCATACGTCTATTTCCCAGCTCCCAAAGTCTTTAATGATCCCCTATGCCCAATGGATTGAAATACAAATTCTTTAGTCATGAATTTAAGGCTCCCCTTGCCTGCTACCCCACAGTCTGTCTCAAGGCTCTGTTTTCAGCCTCATTTCATATTAATCTTCACATGCTCTGTATTCAGCCAGGCTTGACTTCCAGCTCTTTTACAGTCTGATCCTACCTTCTCTCACCTCTGTGCATTGTTTCAAGCCATCCTTCACGCTTGGTACATATTCCTTCCTCATTTTTTTTCCTGTTGAAATCTTTATTTTCCTTTGAGGCTCAGCTCAGGGGCCACCCCCTCTGTAAAATCTTACCTGATCTCCCTAGGTAAAAGTAATCACTCTGTCCTTGAATTTTCCTCGAGTATTTTATTTGGATCTCTTCTTTGCCCCATCACACTTTAGCTTTTATTAGACTTATTTAAGTGCTCGTCATAACCCCCCACCCACCTACCCCACCCCACTCCACCCCCAGTAGACTCTGAGGAAGCTTAGGACATGGATTATGGTGTCATTTTTACCTTTGTGCATATGCTCAGTGCCTTGCACCTAAGAGCTATTTCAATTTCAGACTGATCTGGAAGAGCTTCACCTGTTTAAATGGAAAAGATGTCAAAACGAAGGAGAATCAACACTGAGGAAGGCTTAACCCTTGGAACTAAATCTCTTATAAATTACACAAGCATCATGGATTTGGCCTCACCTGGGTTTTGTTCAGCAACCTGCTGCATCAGAATTTGACTCTGTCATAGCTGTTGTTTATCCCACAAATAAAGCAGAAGAAGAGCAGAATGTGCCTACGTAAACAGTGTGACTTTTCCCTTCTCCATCATGTCCGGATAGTCATGCCTAGAGATCACTGAATCGACAGGGTTCTTGCTCATGGGGATGCATATTTCTCTCTTTTCCGCCCTCTAACGCCGTGAGAAGGCGACAGTTAGATTCTGGGTCACTTCCCTCTTTTCCTTTCCTTCTCATTAAAAATTGTCCAGCCCCGGAAGCTCTTCATTGAACTTTGCTGGATGATTGAAATCGTCTCCCAATTCAAAGACCTACTGGCCTCTCCTTAATTCTGATTTCCTGATTTCCACAAAACTCTTTCGGCTCCAGAGGTTTGAGCGAAGTTCCTCCAAAGTTGAAGTCTGACTTTCTGATTTAAAGGATTACAGACAGTTCTTCTTTCTTCTTTTCTGAACACCTCTTTTCTTTATTGGAAGCTTTCATTTTGGTCAAGCTGTGTGGAGAATACACACACCTCCCCATCTCTGGGCCTCAGATGCTGAGAGTTTCACCTAACAGCAGGTAGAATTGGGACAGAAGCAGTTTCTTGGTGTGTGTGTGTGTGTGTGTGTGTGTGTGTGTGTGTGTGTGTTTGTTTTCTGAGTCCCCGATAAGACTAGGTGGAACAAGTAAGATAGAGTGCTGGGCCTGGAGTCAGAAAGACTTAAGTTTAAATCTAACTTTATACACTTACTGGCTGTGTGACCTTGGGCAAGTCACTTAATCTCTGTCTGCCTCTGTTTCTTCATTTGTAAAACAAGGATAATAAAAGCACCCATCTCATAGGGTTGTTGTATGGATCAAATAAGATAACATGTCAAGTCTTTGCAAACCTTACCGTATAAATGTTAGTTGTTGTTGTTGTTAATCCAGACTTCCTTTGATTTTCTAAGAGACTATTGGGTAAATTGTCAGTCAAAGGTTGTTGTCCTACAAGTCTGACTGCCAGCCTAAGCTTCATCATTCCTTCCGTCCAAAGAATCAGCAAATTCTCAAAAGATTTCCAGGGATGCAAGAAACCTGAACTCTGAGGAGGAAGCTAGCTCTCTCTCTCTCTCTCTCTCTCTCTCTCTCTCTCTCTTTCTCTCTCTTCAAATTTTAGTCATTCTTCAAGGCCAAGTTTAAATCTCACCTCTTTCATGAAGCCTTCCCTGTCCACTCTGGCCCTTAATGATCTTCCTCTCTTCCGCTTATTACAATTTAACTCTTACAACTTTGGATAATTGTTTCAGATGCGTTCATCGTATTTCCCCATCATGATTATAACCCCCTAGAAGGCACCAGACAAGAGTTTATAACAGTTTTGCCCTCAAGGAAGCCTATTCACTTCTTTATATTGACCCCCTGATCTCCCCTACCTGACCTAACACAGAGTTAGGCACATAAAAGGCACTCACAAAATATTACTGGTTGATCAGTTGGACAAGCTGGGCCCACAGCTGATAAAGTTGGGACTGAGGGAAAGAAAACACCCAAAACAGCAATACCAAACTGTACCCATTCCTTTCAGGGGCCTTAGCCTGTGGCAAAGCCCACACTATGGAGTCAAATAAGGACAAATTCCAAGTCCAATGTCTCTTCCTGCTGTGGTTCTCAAGGCACTTGGTCAAGAGCCAGGGTTTACTAGCATCATTAACAAACGGGCACCATTTTTTCCCCCAAAAATCAAAATTGTAACACTTGTTCTGAAAAATGCCTTTCTCTATTGTCAGTTGGTTAGAACTTCACAAGTCTCTACATTGTAATATTTTCAGTTTTTCAGAAAATATGTTATATTTATCACAGGATCAATGTAATTTGTTTTCTTTACGCCTGTTTCAGGGGTGACATAGAAAGCTCTAAATAGCCCTCTATGGCCCCAAGCAGGCCCCATAAATAGAGTAAGGCAACTAAGGACAACAAATTTAGAGGGGACTGAAGGCACTTGCCATCTTTCAGCAACCGAGAAAAAACCCAGAACTTAGATCCTAATTAGCAAGAGTAATTAGTTAAAATGGGAAGCTGCCTAGATGGCAGCAGCCAGGGTAAGCTCCATAGCTCTTCTGCCTTCTTCTTCCTCCCCTCTCCCCACCCCCAACCAAGCATATGTTTTGTGTGCTTGTCCCAGGTATGGTTGGTGGTATTTGCCCAGGTGTAAAGATTCCTAGTTATGACTCTGCCTAAGGTTGCTCTTTGGCCACTCCCTACATGACAGCATTTATTTTAGTCCCTCATGACTTCCTCAAGAGAAACAAAGATGGAACAGATTTGGAGCCAGTGTCCATCTTCCTGATGAGGATAATGGTAGTGAGAGGCAGGAAACAGACTTTCCAATAGCGTGTTTCTCCCAGCATCTAAAAGCACTTTCTAGCCATTACCTCATTACCCTTCACAACAGAAGGCCCTTTGAAGTTGAATCTTTAATTTGTGGAAACCATGCCTACATACTGGGGGTGGGCACTTAATGGCTGAAAATGGTAGTACTAGCCCTCAGGAAATGGGGGCAGGTGGCAACCCTGTTTCCAGAAGGGCAACTTGATGATTTTGCCAGTGATCACACATTTGCCCAACTGCAAATCAAAAATGAGGGCTCTCCATTAGTTGATCAGTGCTTTTCCACCCTGTGGTGCTAATTCTGAAGGTGTCCTCAAGTGTCTCCAAATGGTTTAATTAGATCTGTAAATCACTATGGCGTTGGGTATATGTTGACACTTCATCCTCCCACACCTAGGGTTTTTTTGGACACTGGTCCTAGGTTGGTCTAGAGGTGTTGCCATTGGCAAGAGTCTTTCCATGGGGAGGGGGGGAAAATGCATATAAGAAATGATTGGTGTTTCTGAAGAGAACTATAGAATATTGACACAAGAAACCCCAAAACAGATGAAGAGATGCAGACACTTGTTGGTGAAAAATTGGCTTGGATTTTTTCCCCCAACAGTAACAACACACACACACATAAATACCCCGTTCATTCCCCCCCACCTCTTTGTCCTGTTTTCGTTTGGAAGCCACGGATTATGTCTCCTGACATGACTATTTATGGTCAGTCAGCACAACCGGCCCTGACAGTTTGACAGAAGGCTTGTTTGATTTTTTTTTTCCACATGGTCCTGAAGATTTTGATTAAGAAAGTGAAAGAATGGAGCTCTTTCCCCCCTGTCAGCCAGAGCTTAAATCAGCCCTCAGGTTAGGAAACAATTCTCTCAGTGCTTCGCCTTTGCCAAAGGTTCCTTTGTCCTGTTTGGTGACAGTGCTATGTATGGTCAGTAGTAAGGCAGAGCTTGGAATTAACAATGATAATAGCTTGGATTTCAAAAGCACTTTTCATTTTATAGCGTGCTTTCTAAACAACCCTGTAAATATGATTATTTTTATCTTTAAGATGAGGAAATTGAGACTTGGTGATTAAGAGACTTGCTGAAAATCTAATAGTCCCCTCCCCCCTTCCTGATTCTTGTCTCAGTGGCTTCAGATAAATGTATGCTTAGCAGGGTCACCTCAGTTGGAGCCAGCTGACTCTCAAAGGATCAGAGATTCAGAGCTAGAAGGATCTAAGACTCATAGATCTAGGAATTCACTAAATTCAATTCAATAAACATTTATAAAGCACATACTAATAGGCAAGGCACCCTGTTAAGTTAAGCACTGGTGATACAGATAAGAAAAAGAAAGACAGACGCTACCTGCCCTGAAGGAGAAAGAGAAGTTAACAGACAAAAGGAAGTTGGCACCAGGACATAGGATGTTCTATGAAGTCAAAACCAAGCAGAGGGGCAGCTAGGTGGCGCAGTGGATAGAGTACTGGCCTTGGAGTCAGGAGGACCTGAGTTTAAATCCAGCCTCAGACACTTAACACTTACTAGCTGTGTGACCCTGGGCAAGTCACTTAACCCCAGGGCCTAGCAAACAAACAAACAAAAACAAAACAAAACAAAAACCAAGCACAGCTGTTGATGGAAAACAGAGAGTAACCTGAAGAGTTCAGAAAGTTCTAGAGTTTATTGTTCCACCCTTCGGCCCTCCATTCAGAGGAGAGAGGCAACTCAGGGAGTGGAGAAGGTAAGTAGTACAAAAAATATGGGATCTTAGACGTTGGGACTGGAACCCAAGTATCCCAGTACTCAGTCTAGTTCTCATTCCATTGTATTATATTGCTCTTAGAGGTTCTCTCTCCAACCCCTCATGTGACAAATGGGGAGACTGAGTCCCAGAAAGGTGAGGTGACTTGCATACACTGAGTCATGTGAGTAGTGACAAAGGCAGGATTTGAATCCAGGTCCTCTGATTCCAAAACCACTGCTCTTTCTCTCGTACCTTACTGCCTCTCTAGGGACCACAGGAGGTCATCTGGTTTAACTCCTTCCTTTTCCAGATATGGAAGCAGAGGCCTAGAGAGGTCACAAAGGTGATAAATGACTCTGACTTTAAATTCAGTGTGCTTTCCACTTACACCTCCTCAGAGTGGAAAGGAAAAAAAAAAAAGAAAAAGAATAGTGTTGTTGTCCAATTAGAACCGTGTGTTAGAGTAGCAAAGATCCGTAAGAAACACAGAATCCAAACCCTTCATTTTGTAAATGGGGAACTTGAATCCGGAGAAATCCTGAAGATTGTTAGTGGCAAAGCCAGCACTAATACCCATGGCGCCCAACTCCCCACTCAGTCTTCTTCCCAGCATTCTCTGCTGCCCTGTTATGTAGCTGAGTTTTCCCCACCAAAGCCCAACCCAGACGAAGCAAGGCTACACTTTGACTACTGAGAGCAGAAGTGCCTTGGTCCCATACAGCATTAGTGTGACATTGATCAGTAAAGTCAAGAGGGCATCAGGAGCCTCAGCTGCCAAGTGTCTGGAATTGAGGAGCAGTAGCTGCATTGAGCACAACCCAAAATTATGTGTCAGGAGGTAAATGGTCATTTATTGCCTTCGCCCTTCCTCTCCCAACACCCCTGCCCTATCCCAGGGGCTAATTGCATTCCTAAGGAAATGAGGTTTTCTTGAGAACTTGTTTCCTTAATCCTCAGAAAGCCTACCTGTTCCCAGTTGTAATATTCTATTCATGCCTTCCCCTTTGTTCTTACCAGGTGCCATCTTGCTGCCGCTTTTAACCCAGCCCCGTGGGATTCACTCTCATTTTATTTGGTCTGTCTCTATGGGGGCTTCCCCACTTCTTCAGTTCACTCTACTTGGCTTCCCCCTCCTACCCCAATGCTTATTCTGGGTCTTTCCCCTCCTTTTCATACCTACTAATTTGTAGCTAGATGTCTGTCTTCCTCCCACCCTCTAAGTGACACTTCCTTCCTCCCTTAGAGTCAGTGTAATGCAATGGAGTTAGAACTAGACTGAGCACTGGGATGCTTGGGTTCCAGTCCCAGCTCTGTCACTGAATAATTCAATTCAGTAAATATTAAGTACCTACTATGTACCAGGCACTGTGCTAAGCTCTGGGGATACCAAAAGAGGAAAAAGACAATCCCTGACCTCAGAGAGCTAATAGTCTAATGGGGGAGACAACAGCCAATGGAGTTTATTGAGTAGGGGAGGGGTGACATGATCAGAACATCATTTTAGGAATATCACTTTAGTGGATGGAGTAGGGAGAGACTTGAGGCAGGCAGATCCCACCAGCAGACTGTTGTAGTGATCAAGGCATGAGATGTCTGAGAGACTGCACTGAAGTGGTGGCAGCATCAGAGGAGAGAAGAGGAAATATTCAGGAGATATTGCAAAGGTGAAGTCGACAGGACTTGGCAACAGATTGGATATAGGGGGTGAGATGTAGTGAGGAGTCCAGGATGACTCCTAGGTTGAGAGCCTGAGGGACTGGGAAATGGTATTGCCTCTACACTACTAGGGAGAGAAGGAGGAGGAAAAGGTTAAGAGGGACATATTGTTATGGACCTATTCAGTCTCCTGGGGGTGCAGCTAAGATGTCTGAAAGGCAGTTGGAGGTCAGAGAGAGATCGGGGCAGGAGAGGTAGATCTGAGAATCAGCATAATGACGGTAATTAATTTTATGAGAACTGATGAGATCACTAAGTGAAGTAGTATAGAGGAAGAAGATGAGGAGTTCCAGGATAGAACCTTGAGGGACATCTACAGTTAGAGGGTGTGACTTGGAGAAAGATCCAGCAGAGGAGACAGAGGTGGAGTGGCTAGAGAACCAGGAGAGAGAGTGGTGTCCAAAAAAACAAAACAAAACAGTGAAAAAGAGTATCAAGAAGGAGAGAGTGATTAATGGTGTCAAAGGCTTCAGAGAGGTCAAAGAGAATGAGGATTGGGAAAAAACCATTGGATTTGGCAGCTGAGATCATTAGTAACTTTGAAGATAACAGTTTCTTTAGAATGTTAAGGTTGGAAGCCATATTGTAAGGGATTTAGAAGAGAGGGAGAGGAGAAAAAATGGAGGCAACTCTAGTAGACCAAAGAAGAGAAAGAGGAAGATTAATTAACAGTAATGAAAGTTCAAATGAGGGTTGGGTTTATTTTTCAGGATAGGGGAGACGTAGGCATGTTTGTAGGCAGTAGGAAATGAGCCAGTAGATAAGGAGAGATTGAAAATAAGTGAGAGAGTGGGGATGACAAAGGGGCAGTCTCTTGGAGGAGACAGGATGGAATGGGATCTTGGAAGTTATTTCCCTGATAGAATGCTGGACTTGGGGTCTGGAAGAGTGCCTGAGGCACTTACTAAGTGAATGGCCCAGGCTAAGTCAATTAAACTCTCACATCTTCCATTTCCTTATCTGTAAAATGGGGATGATAATAGACCTCCACCTCCCAGGACAGTTGTGGGACTCAGATGGGAAAACAGATGTCAAGAGTTTTGCAAATCCTTAAAATGAGGGTAAAGAATGCCTTCACTATCTGAAGGCACATCTCTGGACCTGCCTTCTTAAGTCCTTTCTAGAACCTGTGATTTCTGATTGTCTGACTTGCTAGCTTGCAGCTCTGCCCTATCCACCTGTACTTGGGCCATGTTTCTTGCACCCACACACACCCACACACACACACACCCACACACACACACACACACACACACCCCCCACACACACACTTGTTTACCAGCCTTCCTCGCTTGAAGTGGAATGGAATGAAGTAGAATTATTATTGCCCTCCTTCAGGATGATGCATCACACTCCATTTGAGCAAATTTAGACAGATTCCCTATTCCATTTATTGAAAGATAATGAAACTAGCAGTATTTTGGAAGAGACCTGGGTTTGAGGTCAAGCTCCATTACTTACTAGGTGTAGCACCATGGGCAAGCCAAATAGAATCAAAAGATTATAGAATTTCAAGCTAGAAAGGATCTTAAGCATCATCTAATCCAATCTCTTCATTTTACATATGAGGAAACTGAGGTACTAACTCAAGGTCACATGAATTGTAAGTGGAAGAACCAGGATTAGAACTTGTCTTCTGACTTCAAATCCAAACCTTTCTCTATTACATCATATTTATCTCAGAGCCTCAGTTTCTTTATCTGTAAAATAGGGCTAATAATGCTTGTATTGCCTAACTTCCAAGGTTGTTGCGGGGGAAGGGGGTGCATGGCGGTGAAATCAGAGACAACATGGTGTAGTGGACATAGTGTTGGACTTAAGAGTCAGTAAGCTCTGGGTTCAGATCCCATCTCAGACACTTACCAACCATGTGACCATAGGCAAGTCACTTCCGTCTGAGCTTCATTTTCCTCAATTGTAAAATAAAGGGGCTGGGCTTAATGACCCTTCTATTTCTATATCTATGATCTTATGAAATTAGGTAATAGATATGATAGTTCTTTGCAAAGTACTACACCTGTGTGATTCATTATAATCATATTATAATAATTATAGCAAAAATGGTAGTAAATGATGTACCACCCATCTCTCTTCCTTTCTGCCTGATGAAAAGTACTACCTACTCACTGCCCCGTTAGAGGAACAAGGAGAAAGTTGGCATCTCTTGCCAGCTTGACTTCGACATTTAGAGCAAGGCTTCTTAACCTGGGGTCCTTTTTTTAAATATATTTTTGATAACTATGACAATATAATTGGTTTCCTGTGTATAATATCCTATGTATCTTAATGTATGCATTTAAAAGGATTATTCTGAGGTGTTCATATACTTCACTAGACTGCCACAGGGTCCATGACACAATAAAGGTTAACAGCCCCTGCTTTAGAGGGTATCAGTGGCTTCCAGTTCTGGGCCTCCCCTTAAAGGCCCCCAAACCCCAGCTAAGGAATGGAATTCTGGGGCTGGAATGGAATGTCTTCTGTAGAGACATTGCGTGCAGAGTTTTCCCAAGGCTGACGCAGATTCCCCTTTGCTGTGTGTTAGAAGGGTCAAGGGTAGTGAGTATGCAGCTGTGGGACAAGTCCTCCCTTCCTCTCTCCTTTCCTCCCTTCTTCCTTCCCTCCCATGCTCTCTTCACTCCCCAGGAAGAAGTTTCTAGCAGGACAGCCCTGTTTTGCCTGGTGTCAGCAGAGAAGTTCTGAATGTAATCCAATGATTTCCTAGTGCTGGTCAAATGGGGTGAAACCAGCAGCAGTCATCGGGGCCCCACATTGGCCCCTTGGGAGCCTCTTGGTTCTCAAAAACCCCTGGGTGTCTCCTCACTTTTTCCTGAAAGTTAAATCCACGTTGAGAAATTGCAAATAGTTTATACAAGGAATGTCAGCTGCCCACATCTGAAAATATACACATCATTAAGCCATAAGTGCTTGCGTCTGGAGATAGAGCAGGGGGAAAAGTTTGGGGGCCTGACCTTTTGTCCATCAGCTGAACCACTTTTAATTAGTGTGGAGCTGGCTGGTGGAATGTTTTTGCAAACTGAAATATAGCACATGCTGATCGTGAGAGTGTGTGTTACCCAAACAACATTGGAAATGACACAAAATGAGTCAAAGTCACCTCCATAAGCCAGAACTGAGGCAGGACTGAGTATCATGAATAGAAGCATATGGAGTGTAGCATATAGAACACTGGCTGGTGATTCAGGAGATCTAGATTCTGACCCTGACTCTGTCACTAGCATTCTATGGGACCTTAGGCAGGTCATTTCCTCTCCCAGGGCCTAAATTTCCCCATCTATAAAAAACATGATGATGAGGCTTGCAAAGCCTTATTTGCAGAAAATCTGGCAAAGCCCAGGGTTACTTGATTGCTTAAACTCTTGGGGAAGGTGAGATGAGGACCCTTGCCTTGTCAGAGGTGAAAGGAACCTCAGAAGCCATCCGGCCCAATCTTTCTAAGGTTAATACTGCAGCAGCTGAAAGCTCATCTTTGCTGTTATTGAACATGGCTCCCAGATGTAAGGTAGGCCCTGCACTTAGTAGATACTCAGCAAAAAACTTGTGCAATTTAATTGAATACATACATACACACACACACATATAAAATACATATATATATAAATATATATAAACTACAGGTCTGTATGCTTTCCTGAGAGGTGAGTTCCACAGGAGGAAGGGAACAGAGAGCAGGATTGCACTGGATGCTTGAAAGGAGGAACGGAAGTATTGAGTGCTCAATTGATGCTGGGAAGGAATGATTGCAGAAACCAGAGACTGGGGGTGAGATATCCTGAAGATAAACTTTGCCATTTCACAGTTTGACTGGAAGGTGGCCCAGGGATCATCTTTATGTCAATTGGTCTTTGGGGTCTTTTGGTCATCTCCCTAATCTTGAGTATGCTAAGCAGAGACTGATAGTCCCATTCAATAAGAGCAAGGGTGAGCTTTCAGCTGCTACGCTATTAACCCTAGATTTCAGTCAACAAAGTGGGTTGACTTCATGGTTTGTGTCTGTCCAGAATTTAATGGAGGAAAGGAGGGTATGGGTCCCAGAAATACTAGAAATATGTTCTGAGTCTGAGACCAAGATAAACCTCAAGTCCTTCATTCTTACCTCCAGGATCACCTATGAAGAATCCTCTGTTGGGCTGTGTTTATAACCTGACTCCTTCCTACCTTTCCACCATTCTTGTTTTTTTGTTTTGTTTTGTTTTGTTTTTTTGCGAGGCAATTGGGGTTAAGTGACTTGTCCAGGGTCACAGAGCTAATAAGTATCAAATGTCTGGTCTGAGACCAGATTTGAACTCAAGTCCTCCTGACTCCAGGGCCGGTGCTCCATCCACTGCACCACCTAGCTGCCCCTTCTTTTCAACATTCTTAGTCTTTACTCCCTTCCACATACTTAACAATCCAGTTGGCCTCCATGCTGTTCCTGGCATCCAATATTCTTATCTCCCAATTCCACGCATTTTAATGTCTGTCCAATATGCCTGGAATTATCTCCTTCCTCATCTCCACCTCCTACCTTCCCTGGCTTCCTTCAGTTCTCAGCCAAAGTCCTACCTTCTCCAGGAAGCTTTTCCTGGTCTTCATTAGTGCCTTCCCTTTGACATCATCTCCAATTTGTTCTATGTGTCTTGTTTGTACATAGTTGTTTGCTTGTTGTCTCCTCCATTAGATTGTAAGCTCCTTGAGGACAAAGACTTGTCTTTACCTTTCTTCATATCCCCAGTGCCTATCATGTAATAAGCCCTTGATAAGTACTTGTTTACCTGTCTAGAATTCTTTCATTTTTTTCATTCATCAAGCATTTTTTTTAAGGCAATTGGGGTTAAGTGACTTGCCCAGGGTCACACAGCTAGTGTCAAGTGTTTGGTCTGAGGCTGGATTTGAACTCAGGTACTCCTGACTTCGGGGCCGGTGCTCTCCACTGCGCCACCTAGCTGCCCCTAAGCATTTTTTTTTTCATCACCTATGATGTGCCAGGCACTGGGGATTCAAAATTAAAAATGAAACAACCCCTGCCCTCAGGGAGCCTGTACACTACCGTGAAGATAGAGCACACAAACAAATGAGTCTCCATGATCATTAAGGGGAGAGATAACTAACAAAGAGAATGGAGGAAATTGTCATGGAATGAGTGGGATCTGAACTGAGCCTTGAAAGAAGCTCAGGATTTAGCGTAGCAGAGAGGAAGAGGGAGTGTGTCTCAAGGATTCAGAAAAGCTTGGGCATAGAGGCAGAAAGAGGCAGATGAATGCTGAGTTTGGGGAGCAACAGGTAGATAGATGCACTGGAATGTAGAATGTGTGAAAGGGTGTGAAATGGTGGGGGAGGATTGGAGCCAGATTGTAAGGGACCTTTAAATGCCAAGCTTAAGAAGGTTGCATTTTACCCTAAAGGCAATGGGGAGCTACTGAAGATATACTCTGCTTTGTTTAGGGGGTCACCAGGTCGTGTGCTTCTTCTGAGTAGTGAGTTGAACTGGTAATTAGATGCAAAGGGATTCCACAGAGACAGATGCTCAGGAAGCCTCTTAGTGATTCTAGCTGATTCAGGAAATTATTTACTTTTTCCTCTTGCTAGTAATGTATCATGCTGAGAGAAAGAAACCAGCCAGCGAACAACGCACATGGTTTCCCAGAAGCTGCAGCACCATCCATTTGTTGTTTGGGGGCTGTGCTCCTGATTGTTTAGCAATTGATTATTTCGGCTGTGTGTTGGTCCAATTCAGTCAGTAAGAAAGCAGAAAGTACCCCTTCAGCTGTGCAGTGCTACAGCTGGTGGGGATGGTATCGTTTGTTTTCCCTTGGCTAGATGTGCATCACACTCTCCATTTAGACCGGCCTTCGTCCACCTATAGTGGCTCTTCCCTGTTCCTCACACCTCTGCAGATCATCCGCATCCTTCAAAGCCCATTGCAAGCCCCGCTTTCTCCAGGAAGCCTTCCCTGACCACACTGTGATCTCTTCCTTTCCAGAGCTCCTGGTTTGTCTACCGTAGTTATCCTGCACTTGCTAAGAACATCCAGCTTTTTATTGTTCCTCGGTCACTTCACATGAGTTCATTTTGTACACAGGTCACCATTTGTTGTCATTTAGTCATTTAGTCATGTCCTCATCTTTGTGACCCCATGGACCATCGTGTACCAGTACTGTCCGTGTGGTTTTCTTGGCAAAGACACCAGAATGACTTGCCATTTCCTTCTCCACGCAGGTCACCTTAGGGCCTACTGATAATAGGTCAATTTGGATAACCCTTCACAGTTTCATAGCGCTTCATATCTGTTATTTCATTATAGCTTCACAGTGACCTTTAAGGTGGGTAATACAAATATTTTCTCCATTCACCAGATCAGGAAACTGAGGCTTAGCAGATTTACATGGCTTGTTTAGGACTGGTACAGGATGGAGATGGAACTGAAACCCAGAATCTGATTCCAAGTCTCATCCTCTTTCACACCCTCCAATGGGGATTCAATGTAGTCTACTCTATGGCATCTGAGCCATAATACAATATAGATTGCTTTTGCTTAAAGCCAGGACCAGCCTTCTCTGATGGCAAAAGTGCCCATATTATTGAGAATCATCTACTTATCACCTATTTTGAATGCGAGGAAAGTGTCTCCACTTCAAGAACATACCTACTAACCCCCAGGACCCTTCCTTAGGGTTTGCAATGCCTGACATTTGTCATACCCCCTATTTACATTTCACCCCCACAGATATATGCACATCCTCATCTCCACTCCTGTTTGGGTTTATGGACATTGAACCCCTGTTTAAATGTGAATATTGTCTGAGAGGGTAAATACATTGATCTTTTAACAGCTGTTAACATTTGAGTCTGCAGAAGAATATCAGCAATCTAATATTGAAGGGGACCTTAGGGATTAATTTTCTCATTTTAAAGATGAAATAACTAAAGCCAAGAGAACAGTGACTTGTCCAGGGTCACACAGCTAGTTGGTGACAGAGGCAAGTCATTTGACATCTAGTCCAGTGTTTCTGCCATACCACTACATTGCCCTTGAGGAAATGAGACACAAGTTAGGCAGGTTCTGAATAGAAAGAGCATTGGCTGTGGACTCAGCAGTTCAAATCCCATTTCTGATACCTGAATCTTATATGACCTTGGGAAGTCAGTCAACAAGCATTTATTTAGCACATAATTAATATGCCAAGAACTTCATTGTTTAACCTCACTGAGCCTCAGTTTCCTCATCTGTAAAATGACAGGTTTGGACTAGATGTTCTCTGAGGTCCTCTGAATCTATGATCCTATGATGGGAGAGGGAGGGGAAGGAAAGATCTGGCAGAATTGGAAAGAAAGACTTCCTGCCCTTCTAACACTATGTTTGTGGGCCTCAGATCATGCCTGGACTTTAATGCCTCTTCCCAGAGTCTCTTAGCACTTAGCACTCCATAACCCCAGGTTCTCCTTTGAGTCAATGGTTAAAGAGCTTTCTGTTACCAGTAGGAGAGCATGCAGGGCTTCCACATTCCCTCAGAGGCAGTGAAAAACCCTTAGCTGAAGAATCTTTGGAATCAGCAGTAGAAACCAAGCCTGGCCTCCCAGGGATGTTTCTTCGTAAGGCATGGGGCTCAGAGGAGATCCCTCTGGACAGCATCTTCTCTCCTTCTTGCCAACATTTTATTACCAGTATCTCAGCTATACTTTTTAAAAAATAAGTTTTTTGATGTTTTCTGTTTCTTAAGTTGTCATGGTTATCCCTAGTATCCCTCTCTTATCCCCTCCCAAAGAGCCATCCCATATAACCAAATAGTATTTTTTTTTACAGGTAAGACAAACAATCTTTATTTTCCATCAGCTACAGAAACAATATTAAGCAAATTCTTTAAAACATGATTTCATAAGGCATATGTTCCCATGATTAATTTTTTAAAGAAACTGAGATTCATTAACTTCACTTAATTACAACAGTATTTTGATCAATCTAGTACAATCTTCAAGTGCAAGAAAAATAGCATCAAAGTAATAGTTATGAGACAACTTTTGATGTACCCCAAATGGTATACTACTGCATTTAAACTGAACTTATCTTTTTTTTTTCTAATATTTGTCTTAAGTTCTTAAACTGGCCTTGTTATGTAGCTAAAATACAAACATGCAAATATTACTACCATATGCCCCATGAACATTCACTATATTATCACTAAGCCTTTCTTCAAAAATTCAATGTATTAGTTTCACTCTATAGATTTACTCATTCTTAAAAGACTATTTGCATATATAACTTTATTTTCTTGCTTAGACAGCAGATTAACTTCGTATTTGGTAGCCCAGCTGTGTGTCTACTAATTTAAAGTCTTTACTTCTCAATATATTTTTCTACATTTAAAAAGCCCTGAGTTATTATATAACCTGCTGATGAATGTACACTTTATGTTTATGACTTAACTCTATACATTTAATTTCATATAGGTGATTTACAAATACCATTTAATAATCAAAACAATAAATACAACTTACTAGTTATAAAGCTAACAAAAATGTACATATTTATCCTGAGCAACTTTCTTTAAATATTTCTCAATGTCTACAATGGCAAATAAAATATATTTATAGTAAGAACTTGATTTAGTTATTTCTACATGGCTTTTGCTTATGTTATTTTGCTTATTTTATTTATTTTAAAATCAATTTAAGCAACTATCTTATATGCTCTGAATTGCAGACTATATACTTTTATCCCTTATAAATGCTATGGTTTCCAAACTGAGTGGAAGACACCAGCAATGTGGAAACATAAGAGGATACTGCACATAGTGGGTGATCAACAAATATTTATTGGACATAAAGTGAATGATTTGAAAGACAATTATTATTGAATTAGTATGGTATTATTCTACAGTGAACTTTATTGGGCTAGAGAAATCAGTCCACTAATATTGTTCAATTCTTAATTTGGGATTTTGAAATAAAAGGCAACAAATCATTAAATAATTACTTTTTTTAAAAAGTTAATTCTAGTTACTATATAACAGTACTTGATAAAAAGAAAAAAACATAGTACTTATACTGTCTTGCATGTATAACCAAATGAGGCACTGATAATTATTGAACTAAGAACCTGGGTTAATTTATGCAGATGTATGCAGGTAGAATTTTATTTTTCCAATTGAACTTTATTATCCCAAACTTAATTCCTTTATCTCCCTAGGTACATAGTGTAAATGTAAAGCTTGTACAAATAAAAATACAGTATTTGAACTTAATGTCTTATTTTTCTGGGTTTGCTATTTTTCTAACTATGCATATGTTTAAATAAAGTATGCTAGTGACTATAAGATTAGTTAGTTACAATGTTCACTTTTTACTGTTCTGGAGCCAATTGCACACTTTCACTTCTAGTGTAATAATAAGGTAATTAAATAATACTATGAATAGTTGTTAATATTTCCATTTAGTTACAAGATAAAAGCAACAGCAAAAATATTGACAATACAATTCATCATTTGGTCCTGGCATCTTATGGTATAGATTCCATCAGATGTGGTATTCCTAAAACATGAGCTGGCTGTGTGTAAACCAGATCCACTCTTCATCAACACTGCACAAGTAACAATATATTTATATGTCTTCCCTAACTTTACCAAATGTGTTAAGAATTGTTCCACTATAGCTACAGTCCATTCATTGACATTATTCTGATTATAATCCACACCACCCAGTCTAGCAACTCTGCATTCTTTCGTGATATTGTGTGCTTCATCAGCATCGAAGCCACTTATTACCCTTTTGGGGCTGATATTCCTCTGTGATGGCTAAATCGTATTTTTTTTTAAAGAGGAAAAACAGTCAGCACAATCGATGAATATGCTGAAAAAGTCTGAAAACATGTGCAATGTATGGAGTAGGTTGCAGTTGTCTGCTCATATCTCTTCATTCAAATCCTGCTTGATCCTTATAATTTTGTTACATTCGCTTGTGATTTCTTGGTGTGTGGTTGTTCTTTCCATTTACACTCTTGTAGTTATCGTATATGCTATTTTCTTGGCTCTACTTACTTCACTCTGCATCAGTTCATAAGATCTCTCCATGCTTCTCTGCATTCATCATACACATTTCTTATAGCGCAGTAATATTCTGTTACATTCATGTACCACAGTTTGTGTAGCCATTCCCCAATCTATGGACATCTGATTTGTATCTAATTCTTTGCTATCACTAAAAGGGCTGCTATAAATATTTTAGTGGATAAGGAGATGCTCTTCTTATCAGTAGCTTCCTTGGGGTATAAACCCAGCAATGGAGTCTCTTATCAAAAGGTATGGACATTTTAATCACTTTATTTGCATAATTCCAAATTGGTTTTCAAGATGATTGTACCATTTCACAGCTCCACCAGCGATGTATTACTGTGCCTGTCATTCCACAACCCCTCCAACCTTGACCATTGCCATTTTTGTCATCTTTGCCAATTTTCAGGATGTGAGGTAAAACCTCAGGGTTATTTTGGTTTGCATTTCTCTTATATTAGTAATTTGGAGCATTCTTTCATGTTGTTGCGAATACTTGGAGATTCTTCTTTTGAGAAGTGTTTATTCATATCCTTTGATCACTTATCTATTGGGGAATGGCTACTAGTTTTATATATAGTATTAATTATTTATGTATCTTAGAAACCAAAACTTTATCAGATAAATCTGATGCAAAGATTTTCTTTTCCTATTTGACTACATTATTTCCTGCCCTAAGTATGTTAATTTTGTCTATGTGGGAGTTTTTCAGATTCATGCAATCAGTATCTATTTTATCTTTTGTAATTATCTCTGTCTCTTGTTTGATTATGAATGCAACTCCTACCCCTAGCTGTGAGAGGTATATAATTTGTTTCTTTTCTAATTTTCTTATTGCATGATCTTTAATATCAGAATTGTATATCCATTTAGCATGCATTATGTTTAGTAACGCTTTCAATCTCAGCATCTAAAAAGGTGCTCTGCACTCAGTAAGTCCATAAGTGTTTGCAGGGTTGAAAAAACATGGAAAATATGGGATCTGGCTAAAAGAAACAACAAGGTCAATGGACCCTAACGTCTAAATACCAAGAATGACTCAGGAGGTAGGAGCAGTGCACAGAAGAAGGCACTGAGAAAAGCTTGCCCTTAAAAGGAATTTATCTGAGAATGCTAATGCTATTTTACATGGTGGTAGTAATTGTTATTTACCTTATTTTATTTTAGCTGCCTCTTTCTTTCCTCTTATAGCCAGGGCCTGAGGCATGACCTTTGGGATGGCCAGGTAGTTAGTCCCTATGGGCCCAAGGCCCAGCAGCCATACTGCCCTCCCACTTCTCTCAATATCAGGTTTGCCATAAAAGAAACATTAGGAATGTTTGTTGAACTGCCAAATTCCCTCTCAAACTGATCTTTTGAACCCTTTGATACAGTCATGTATGCATTTCCTAATACTGATGATAATCCCTTATAGAAGTATAACACATTGTCTTTACTAAACACTACCATGTTTATAATTTTAAATAAGTTTTTAATAATATTTTGTTTCTGATATCACTACAGTATCTCATGTATCCCTCTCCTTCCTCCTTCCTGAGAACCATCTCATATGACAAATAATATTTTTTTGAGAGAAGGGAAAAAAGTCAGCCCAACTGATTGATTCATTGAAAAAGTTCAAAAACACGTTCAGTGTATAACACCTGCAGACCTCCCACCTCCACAAAGGGGTGGGTTGGGAGTGTCTTCTTGTATCAACTTCATTCTGAGCCTTGTTTGACCTTTCTAATGTTGCTATGTTTACTTTTGATTTGTGTGTGTATGTGTGTGTGTGTGTGTTATTTTTTCCATTTATCTTATTGTAGTTAGTGTGTATATTGTTTTCTTGGCTCTGCTTGTATTACTCTTCATCGGTTCAAAAAATCTTCCTGTGCTTCTCTCTTGATCACACCCATTATTTCTCATTGCATGGTAGTATTCCATTATATTCATATACCACAATTTGTTTACATAGTCCCTGACTGATGGGCATCTACTTTTGTTTCCAATTCTTAGCTATCACCAAAAGAGCTACTGTAAATATTTTGGAGGAGATGGGAACTTTTTTCTTATTGATGGCTTTCTTGGGATATAAGGTCAGTAATGGAGTCTCTAGTTCAAAGGGTATGAACATTTTATTCACTTTGTTTGCATAATTCAAAATCTATTTCCAAAGTGACCATACAAATCACAGCTCCACCAACAATGTATTAATGTCCCTATCTTTCCACAATCTCTCCAGTACTGTTGCCATTTTTTGTTGATTTTGCCAATTTGCAGGTTGTGAGGTAAAACCTCGGAGTTGTTTTGATCTGCATTTCTCTTATTATTAGTGATCTGGAGCCTTTTTTCATGTGGTTGCATCACATATGTTATTATCTCATTGGATAATCACAGTAACCCAGAGAAGTAGGCAGTTATCTTACAGATGAAGAAGCCCAAGGAGAATGATAGCTTCATAGCCCTATAGCTGGAATCAAAGGTACACCATATCGTAGATTTAGAGTTGGAAAGGACCTTAGAGGTCAGCTGTCCACCCCGCTTATTTTTTGGGGGGGGCTAGCCAATGGGGTTAAGTGACTTGCCCAGGGTCACACAGCTCGTAAGTATCAAGTGCTTGGTCTGAGGCCGGATTTGAACTCAGGTCCTCCTGACTTCAGGGCCGGTGCTGTATCCACTGCGCCACCTAGCTGCCCCCCCCCCCCCATTTTATTAAAGTGGAATCAGAGGATTAAAGTGTTGACGTGACTTGTTTCTTTCAACACCAGGTGCTGTGGTAGATGCCATAGTCTGTATTTAAACTCAGCTCCCCAGACTCCAAGGTCAGGGCTCTTTTACTTCCCTGGGCTGTCTGGTTCACTGATTTTGCCTGTGGTCACATAGCTAGGGAGTAGAAGAGTTAGAACACATACCCATGTCTTCTGACCCCAAGCCCAGTGTTTTGTCCACTGAACCAATTTGTTGTTATGTCCTCAACTGACATCTCAAGAGCAGAGTGAGATGAAACATTTCCCACTATTTCCCTCCCGTTGCCCAAGACCAAAGGCTCAACAGAAAACTTCCTGTCATATAGAACCTCTCATGTCTTGGTAAAGAAGAGAGGAAAGGCAAAAGTAGTTTTGCCTCTTGGAAAGGGAATAAAGAAAATTTGATCCTTCTGAGATCTATAAGACAATTACCAATTTCTGGCCATCAAGAGCCAAATTGTATAAGATTGCTTTGAACTCTATAATAAGTCCTATGCTTTGTATAGGCTATTTCTCTAAGGTTATGAGCCCAAAAGGAAACTGTTTTCCTTTCACCCTGTATAAGCAGAATCTTCCATTTCAGTGGTAGAAGGCTTTTTTATGGTACTCTATTTATATAACTGATTTTGCTGTATTTGAGGAAAATAATCTGATGCTTTCTTGTTCATTAATGCTATATTAGTTTTTGAAAGGAAATATTCTTTTGAATCTCTTGAGTTTCAGCTCCATCTTTTCCCTTTCTCGTATATTTGAGACATTTTTTCAGTTCCAGATGTAAAACTGGGCAGCAGTTTTTTTAATTCAAGCTAGCCAGGATATTGGCAAAGGTGTAATTTCCTGGACTGACTTGAAAGAGGGCCTGGTTCCATCAGCTTAATCACTTCATGTAATGCCAAAGGCTGAGCTTAACCCAATGGCCATTAAATCAAATGCATTCTTCTATGCTTGTTAATTCTGCTCATTAGGGCTTTAATGTGGGCAGAGCCTTTAAGAGCCATGTGCCAGATCCATAGTTATAAGAATGGTTTCAACAGGATTCTGCTGCTATTTTGGTGATTTCATCTGTATAGCATAGCTCCCTGCCTTAATCCTAGGTCATCCCTCATATTAATTTTGAAGAAATTTTGAAGAAAAGAAGAAACAAATTAGAGACTAAGGAGGAGTGAAAGAAAACTGGACTTTTTCAATAGTCACATTACAAGTAATGTCTATTGAGGTCTACATACTAGAACCCAGAATCAGAAAGCAGTACTGGTAATTAATATGATGCTGAGGAGTAAAGACTGGCAGAAGTGTTGAAATCTCAGGGTTAGAAGTGGGGGAGGGATGGTAAAGAAAAAAGATACCTCAGGCAAGAACAAAATTGATAACGCTTGAATTCAATTGGAGAATCAATGCCGGCACCACATTGACTATTTTCTAGCTTGTTTCCTTTTTTTTTTATAAAGATAGCTCATGTTAATATAGTGCTTTATGGCTTGCAAAGGAAATTCCATGTGGCATCCCTGTGATGGCAATGTAAGGATTAGTTCCAATTTACAGAAGTGATTGAGTCTCAGAGAGGTGAAAGATTGATCTGTGGTCACACAGCTCTTAAATGAGAGAACAAGACTCAAACCCAGATTTTCTGGACTTCTAAACTCAACCTTAACTTGTGAACCACCTGTTTTGTGGATTGTGCACCCACACGTACCCTTTCTGAATCTCTTCTCTTTCTGCCATCAGACCACATCTTATCCCACAAAATAAAAGGAGCTGACATTTTGATAGCTGTTTTAAGATTTGTAAGGCACTTGATGTATATTATCCCATTTGAGATGCTCCCAGCTTCCCCCTCACCTCATCCCACCTACTTACCCAGAAGCAGAAGTGAGTTTTCAAAAGGCTTTCATAGCAATTAAGGTAAAGCAGGTTTAAAACAATTTTTAAAGCTTGAAAAGAATATAGACACATCAAATTAGAGAGCACTCTGATACACTGTCTACCTTTGTATCCTAGCCTACGATAGCCCTAATCTGGCCCAAGAATGGCCAGCCTTTCCTTACCTGGACTTGCTCTCCTGCAGTTTCCTGGCAACTAGTCCAACTCCCACACCATCAGTCAATTAATAAACATTTATTAAGTGCCTACTATGTTCCAGACACTTTGCTAAGTGCTGAGGCTATCATCTTGCCTACTGAAAACTATGGCAAACATCTGTCTCTTGGTTACAGCTAAAAACCAATACTTTGGTGGTTCTTTCCATTAAATCTCATGCCACTCTTGGCCCTTTTTGCAGTTTTCTGGAACCAGCATTCCTGCGGGCCATACTAGCATGGTTCCACCCACTTCTCCTGAATGATAGGTGTGTTGTCCCTCCCCACCAACCTGGGAAACATAACCAGTTTACATTATAGGGTAAAATTGGGGGCAGGGGTGGGAGAGATAAAAGCTAATGTATAGCACTTTATACAATGTAGGTCTGCTTTTTTTGTATGCATTAAAGTTGAATTAAAGAACAAGAGTACTCTGAATGTTTTTACCAAGACTTAGAGCAGTATGTGGCATATAGTAGGTGCTTAATAAATGCTTTTTGAATTAATTTGACCATTAAATTCTGTGTTCCTTGTGAATTTTAAAACAACAATAATATCATATATATAGAATCACACAATGTCAGACCTGGAATGAATGCTAGAGATCATTTAGTCTGACCTCCTCATTCATTGGTGAAGAAATGGGCTTTTCAGCGATGAGGTGCCCAAGCTCCTCCAGATACTGTGTGTCTGAGCCTGAACTGGAAACCCACGCTCAGGATGACCAGGATGGTGCCATTTATACTGTATTGTACTGCATTGCAAACTACTGCAGTGGGCACGTGTGCATCTATATTCAATCATACCTTCCTTCAATTTCCACTCTCAATAATGAAAGAGTAGTTTCTTCACTGGGGCCCTAAGCAAAAGGGAATTTTCAGCAAATCTCTCTCTCTCTGTCTCTCTCTGTCTCTGTCTGTCTCTGTCTCTCTCTGTCTTTCTCCTAAGACCTGTGCTTCCTTCATGGCCAAGTTCATCATCCACTGCTTCTAGGAAGCTTTATTTGATTAGCTTCACCCCACAATTATCTTTCCTTTCTTGGAATTCCTATAGTCCTGAGAGCCTATTGTATACAATTTCATCCCTGAGTACGGATTTGTCCTCTATTTCCTATACAAGTCTCATAGTCTTTACTATAGTAAAAGACCTTTAAATACAAGGAGAATTTCTCTTTTTAAAATTTGTTTTGTTATCATTCCTTTTTTAAATGTATCATTGATGCCCTTTAAAAAAACTATTAGTCATATATATACACATATATGTGTGTATAATATATATATATGCATAAATACATATACTATATATCATTTAGCTGTCTTGGATAACAAACCATTAACAAAGAAATTTGATACAGAGATTTGTTCCTCTTTGACTATTTTCCTTCTTATCCTAGGTGCTTTCATCTATGTATCTATGTAGATATTTCATCTACGCCTTTTCATGCCTAAAAAATTCCAATTTTTAAAACATTTTTATTTAAAGTTTTGAGTTCCAAATTCTATCCTTCCTTTTCCACTTCCCTGAAATGGTAAGCAATCAGATATAGGTTATACGTGTACAAATATTTCCCTATTAGTCATTTTGTACAAGAAGACTCAAATAAAATTAAAAAATGAAAGAAAGAAAGTGAAAAATAGCATTCTTCAGTCTGCATTCAGTCAATATCATTTCTTTTTCTGGAGGCAGATAGTATGCTTCATCATTAGTCCTTTGGGATTGTCTTGGATTATTGTATTGCTGAGAGTAGCTAAGTCATTCACAGTTTTTCATCAAGCCATGTTGCTATTACTGTGTACAACGTTCTCCTGGTTCTGTTCACTTAATTCTACATCAGTTCATGTCTTTCCAGGTTTTTTCTGAAATCATCTTGCTTGTCATTTCTTATAGCACAATAATATTCCATTACAATCACATACCATAACTTTTTTAGCCATTCCCCAATTGATGGGCATCACTTTGATTTCCAATTCTTAGCTACCACAAAAATAGCTGCTATAAGTATTTTTGTACAAATAGGTCTTTTTCCCACTTTTTATCTCTTTGGGATACAGACCTAGTAGTGGTATTACTGGATCAAAGAGTATGTGCAGTTTTATAGCCCTTTGGGCATTGTTCCAAATTCTTCTCCAGAATGATTGGATCAATTCACAACTGCACCAACAGTGCATTAGTCTCCCAGCTTTTCCCACATTCTCTCCAACATCTAGCATTTTCCTTTTTTGTCATATTAGTCACTCTGATAGGTGTGAAGTAGTACCTCAGAGTTGTTTTAGTTGTATTTCTCTGATCAATAGTGATCTAGAGCATTTTTTCATATAACTACGGATAGCTTTGATTTCTTTGTCTGAAAACTGCCTGTTCATATTTTTTGATTATTTCTCAATTGGGGAATGACTTGTATTATTATAAATTTGATTGAGTTCTCTATATATTTGAAAAATGAGGCTTTTATCAAAGATACTTCTTGCAAAAATTTCCCCCCAGTTTTCTGCTTTCCATATATTTTTGGTTGCATTGGTTTTGTTTGTGCAAAATTTTTTTTAATTTTATATAGTCAAAATTATCTGTTTTACATTTTGTAATACTCTGTATATCTTCTTTGATCCTAAATTCTTCTCTTAACCATAAATCTGATAGACAAACTATTCCATGCTCTCTTAATTTGCTTATGGTATCACCCTTTATATGTAAATTATATAACCATTTTGACCTTATCTTGGTATACAGTGTGAGATGTTGGTCTATATCTAGTTTCTACCATACTGTTTTCCAGTTTTCCTGGAAGTTTTTGTCAAATAATGAGTTTTTGTTCCAAAAGCTTAGATCTTTGGGTTTATCATATACTAGATTACTATGATGATTTACTATAATGTAATTTGTACCTAATCTATTCCACTGATCTAGCACTCTATTTTTTAGGCAGTACCAGATAGTTTTGATAATTCCTGCTTTATAATAGAGTTTGAGATCTGGTATGGCTAGACTACCTTCCTTCACAATTTTTTTTCATTGATTCCCTTGATATCCTTGAGCTTTTGTTCTTCCAGATGAATTTTGTTATTTTTTTCTAGCTCTATAAAATAAATTTTGATAGTTTGATTGGTATGGCACCGAATCAATAGATTAATTTAGGTAGAATTGTCATTTTATTATATTGGCTTAACCTATCCATGAACAATTAATATTTTTCCAATTGTTTAGATCTTACTTTATTTGTGTGAAAATTGTTTTATAATTATGTTCATTTTCCTGGGTTTGTCTTGGCAGGTAGACTCCCAGGTACTTTTTATTGTCTACAGTTATTTTAAATGGAATTTCTCTTGCTGCTGCACTTTGTTGGTAATATATAGACATACTGATGATTTATATAGGTTTATTTTGTATCCTGCAACTTAGCTAAAGTTGTTAATAATTTCTGTAGTTTTTTAGTTGATTCTCTAGGATTTTCTAAGTATAACATCATACCATCTGGAAAGAATGATAGTTTTGTTTCTTCATTGCCTGTTCTAATTCCTTTAATTTCTTTTTCTTCTTTTATTGCTATAGCTAACATTTCTAGCACAATATTAAATGATAGAGGTGATAATGGGCATCCTTGCTTCACCCCTGATTGTATTGGGAAAGCTTCTAGCTTATGCCCATTACAGATAATGCTTGCTTTTGGTTTTAGATATTTATTACTTATCATTTTAAGGTAAGCTCCATTTATTGCTATGCTTTCTAGTGTTTTTAATAGGAATGGGTGCTATTAGTCAAAGACTTTTTCTGCATCTATTAAGATAATCATGATTTCTGTTGGTTTTGTAATTGATATGGTCAATTATGCTAATAGTTTTACTAATATTGAACCAGCCTTGCATTCCTGGTATAAATCCCACCTGTTCATAGCATATAATCTTTGTGATATATTGCTGTAACCTCTTTGCTAGTATTTTATTTTAAATTTTTTGTATCAATATTCCTTAGGGAAATTAGTCTATAATTTTCTGTCTCTATTTTAGCTTTTCCTGGTTTGGTTATCAGCATCATATTTGTGTTGTAAAAGGAATTTGGTAGGACTCCTTAGCCTATTTTTCCAACTAGTTTATGGAGTATTGAGATTAATTGTTCTTTACATGTTTGTTAGAATTTGCTTGTGAATCCATCTGGTCCTGGGGATTTTTTCTTAGGGAGTTCATTGATGGCTTGTTCAATTTCTTTTTCTAAGATTGGATTATTTAAGTATTTTATTTCTTCTTCTGTTAACATGGGTAATTTATTTTTGTAGATATTCATCCATTTCATTTAGATTGTCAAATTTATTGGCATATAATTGGGCAAAATAGCTCCTAACAGTTGTCTCAATTTCCTCTTCATTGGTGGTGAATTCACTTCTTTCATTTTTGATACAATTAATTTGGTTTTCTTTTTTCTTTTTTATTAAATCAAATTAACCAATAGGTTATCTATTTTATTATGTTATTTTTTCCCATAAAACTAGCTTCTAGGTTTATTTATTAGTCCAATGGTTTTCTTACTTTCAATTTTATCAATCTCCTCTTTGATTTTCAGGATTTCCAATTTGGTGTTTAACTGGAAATTTTTAATTTGTTCTTTTCCTAGTTTCTTTTTTAGTTGCATGCCCAATTCATTGATATGCTTTTTCTCTTTTTTATTGATGCAAGCAATTAGAGATATAAATTTTCTCATATGTACCACTTTGGCTGCATCCCATAAATTTTGGGATGTTTTCTTATGGTCATTTTCTTTAATGAAATTATCCATTGTTTCTACAATTTGTTCTTTTACCCACTTATTTTTTAGGATTAGATTATTTAATTTTCAATTAATTTTGAATCTCTCTTTGCATTGCCCATTATTGAATCCAATTTTTATTTCATTATGATCTGAAAAGGATGCATTTACTATTTCTGCTTTTCTGCATTTGGTTGTGAGATTTTTATGTCCTAATACGTGGTCAGTTTTGGTGTAGGTGCCATGTACTGCTGAGAAAAAAGGTATATTCCTTTCTATTCCCATTCAATTTTCTCCAGAGATCTATCATATCTAACTTTTCCAGAATTTTATTTACCTCCTTAACTTCTTTCTTGTTTATCTAGTTCTGAGAGGACAAAGTTGAGGTCCCCCACAAGTATAGTTTTATTATCTATTTCCTCTTGTAACTCATTCAACTTCTTCAAAAATTTAGATGCTATACCATTTGGTGCATATATGTTTAGTATTGATATGACTTCATTGTCTCTGGTACCTTTCAACAAGATATAGTTTCTTTGGCCTTTATTATTATTACTATTTTTGCTTTTGCTTTTGCTTTTTCTGAGATCATGATTGCTACCCTTGCTTTCTTTGCTTCTGCTCAAGCATAACAGATTCTTCTCCAGTCTCTTACCTTTACCCTTTGTATATCTCTCTGCTTCTAATGTGTTTCTTGTAAACAACATATTGTAGGACTCTGGTTTTTAATCCATTCTGCTATCCTCTTCCATTTTGCGGGTGAGTTTAAACCATTCACATTTATAGTTGTGATAACTGTGTATTTCCCTTCATGCTGTTTTTTGCTTGTTTATCCTCCTCTCTCTCTTACCCCTCCCACCCTTTCTGTCCTCACAAGTGTTTTACTTCTGATCACTGCCTTCCCTACTATACCTTTCCCTAATATATCTTTTATCAATTCTCCTCCCCCTTCTATTATGCCCGTCCCCTTTTGTGTCCTTATAGGGTAAGATAGATTTCTTTATCCAACTGAGTGTACATGTTATTGCCTCTTTGAACCAATTTTGATGAGAGTAAGGTTTAAGCTTTGCCCTCCACTCTCCCCCTCGATCTTCCACTCCATTATAATAGCTCTTTCATGCCTCTTTTCCGTGGGATAATTTACCCCATTCAGTCTTCCTCTCCTTCCAGTCCAATTATCTTTCTTATCCCTTTATTTTGTTTTTTGGGGTATTATCCCATCAAAGTCACCTTATAGCTACACCCTCTGTCTACATATACTTCTTCTAATTGCTCTTATAGTGATAAAGTTATTAAGCATTACAAATATTATCTTGCCATATAGAAATATGAATAGTTTAGCTTTATTGAACTTCTTATCTTTTCTCTTTCTTGTTTCTTTTTTACCTTTTTAAGTTTCCCTTGAGTCTTTGTATTTGAAGGTCAAATTTTTTTTTCAGTTTGGGTCTTTTAATTAGAAATGCCTGAAAGTCCTCTATTTCATTAAATATCCATTTTTTTTCCCCCGAAAGATTATATCCAGTTTTGTTGGGTAGGACATTCTTGGTTGTAATCCTAACTCTTTTGCCTTCCGGTGTATCATATTCCAAGCCCTCTAGTTCTTTAATGTGGAAGCTGGCAAATCCTGTGTAATCCTGACTGTAGTAGTTCCATGGTATTTGAATTGTTTCTTTTTGACTGCTTGCAATACTTTCTCCTTGATCTGTGAGCTCTGGAATGTGGCTATGATGTTCCTAGCTTTTTTCATTTTGGGATCTCTTTCAGGTGGTGATTGGCAGATTCTTTCAATTTCTATTTTGCCCTCTGCTTCTAATATATATCAGGGAAGTTTTCTTTGATAATTTCTTTTTTTTGTTTGTTTGTTTTTTAGTAAATTTTCCCTCAGCCCCTCATTTTTATTGCATGCATGTCTTTTTTTTTTTTTTAAATGTATTTCATGTAAGCAACAAATTATGGGGTCTTGTCTCCTTATCTATTCTGTCTTTCTCATTTTATTGAATTGTTTAATCCATTCACATTTAAAGTTTAGGACAGTTAGGTTTATGTTTTTCTTCCATTTGTCTCATAGTTTATTTATTTAGGCAATTGGGGTTAAGTGACTTGCCCAGGGTCACACAGCTAGTGTCAAGTGTTTGGTCTGAGGCCTGATTTGAACTCAGGTCCTCCTGACTTCAGGGCCGGTGCTCTGTCCACTGCGCCACCTAGCTGCCCCTGATAATTTCTTGAAAAATGGTATCCAGACTTTTTTTTTTTTAATCATGGCTTTCAGGTAGTCCAATAATTCTTATGTTATCTCTCCTGGATTTATTTTCTAGGTCTCTTGTTTTTCCAACGAGAAATTTCACATTTTCTTCTTCTTCTTCTTTTCTTTACTTTTTCAATTTCATTTTATCAAATCTTGATGTCTCGTAGAGTTATTAATTTCCACTTGTTCAATTCTAATTTTTAAGGAATTATTTTCTTCTGTGAGCTTTTGTACTTCCTTTTCTATTTGGCCAATTCTATTTTTTAGAGAGTTATTTTCCTCATAAATTTTTATATATCTTTTCCCATTACTGACTTTTTTCATTATTTTCTTTCATTACCCTCATTTCTTTTCCCAACTTTTCTTCTACTTCTCTAATTCACTTTTTAAATATTTTTTAAGTTCTTTCAAAAATTCTTTTTTGGCCTGAGACCAAATTACATTTTTCTCTGAGGCTTCCCATGTAGCCATTTTTACACTTTTGTCCTGTTCTAAGTTTATGCCTTGCTCCTCCCTATCCCCATAGTAACTTTCTATAGTCAAACTCTTTTTTTTTTTTGCTCATTTTTTTCTGCCTTTTTTGTAAATTGGTGTTTTTATGTGAGTTGGGCTGTGGTACTGCACTGTCCCAAGCTTTTTGGACTGGGGCACTGAGTCTTACTATTGGCTTTCACTGGGCTTCAGGACTTAGTTGCTTGCTTTCTCTGGAGGATAGTCTTCCCTTCTGGTTTGTACTAGGAGGTGGGGCCTCCCTGTTGGCCTTCCCTGGTGTGGGGTTTAGCTGCTGGCCTGCTCCAGGGGTGGGGCCTTGCTGCTGGGTTGTTAAGGTTACAGAGTCTTTGTGGTAGCTGGCCCCGGAGGAGTCATTTTGTTGTTGATCTGCCTGAGGTGTGGGGTTCTGCTGCTGGTTTGCTTTCAAAACAGGGTCTCTCTGCTGGGGGGTCCCAGAGGCAGGGTTTTGCTGTTGGCCAGCTCTGGTGCAGGGCTTCACTACTGGTCAGCAGTGGGGTCAAGGTTTGTACTGGGAGTGGGGTCGCTAGGGTGGGTCCCTGCTTTGCTGCCCAGACTTCTCCCTTGCCTAGGGGGCTGCTGGTTTGCAGGAGGGTGGGGCCTCCCTAGAGCCTTGCTGCAGGCACCCTACTGTGAGGCTGGCTGCTGCTGCTTCTCTTAGACCTCATTCCCCTCCCATCCCAGTGAGATGGACCTTTCCTGCTGGGCTGATAAGCTGGCTCCCTGCTCCTAGACTAATTCTAGGGAAGGGAATTTGGGAGGGCTTCAGAGGGTTCCTTCCTCACTCTGCCATCTTGGCACCAGAAGTCCCTTTTTATGTCTTTTTAAAAACCATCAACATGTCATTTCCCATTGATTCCCCCCCACCCCCATTAATAGAACTGTTCCTTATTTAAAAAAAAATTGTTAAAACGAAACAAATCAACACATTGGGCACATCTAACAGTGTATGGCTCGTTCTGCACCTGTAGGCTATTACCTTTCTGCCAAAAGGCAAGAAGAATGCATCACTGTCGGGCCTCTGAAGCCGTAACTGGGTACTATCTTCTTCCATTTTTCTATCCCTCTAACCCATTTGGGGAAGACAAGAAATATATATATATATAGAGAGAGAGAGAGAGTGAAATGATTTGCCCAAGTCACACTGCTAGAAAGAGGTGGAACTGAGATTCAGACCTAGTTCTCCTGACTGGGCTCAGAACATTCTGCCTCATCCTTCTGCAACTTAAGTCAAGATAGATGTCCTTTAGACAAGACAGCCTAGGATGCCGGTGGGCTAAAAGGGGACAGAACTCTTAGGGGCAGAACTTGGTACCACACAAGAAGGAAGTAGAGATGCTAGCGCATCCAGGGGCTCAGGCATGAGCTAGTAGCCTGGAGAGAAAGCGTCAACAATAAAAGATCAGTTATTGGAGAACATATTTGCATGAACAAGTCTCATGTCCATTTTAGTAAGTGGGATTCAATTCACCCCCAAAGTGCCTTTCCGGAAGTCATGCATGCCCCTTATTTGTTCAAAGTAGAATCTAGCATGAATCTTTAGTATTATAGTACAATGGAGTTTGATGAAGGCTGAAGATGGTTTTGTAAGATTGAATTTTTTTCAATTATCAAATATTTTTTTTTTCTCTTTTTTTACCCATCCTCAAAAAAAGAAAGGAAGAAAGAAAGAAAGAAAGAACACCCTTGTCAAATATAGTAAGGCAAAACAAATTCCTATATTGGCCACTCCAAAAAAAGTGTATCTCATTTTGCATCTTGAGTTAATTTCCTTTCTGTCAGGAGGTAGGTAGCATTCTTTTATCATTGATTAGAGGTGAGTTTTTCAGGAATAATAACTAGCTATATTAGCTAGTATTTATATAGTACTTTAAGCTTTGCAAAGCACTTCATAAATATTTTCTCATCTTATCCTCATAACAATGATGGGTGGTAATAGTAATAGCTGACATTTATATAGAGCTTACTATGTGCTAGACAACATGCTAAGTGCATTACAATTATTATCTCATTTGATCCTCATAACAACTCTGTGAAATTGGTGCTGTTATTATCCCCATTTTACCAATGAGGAAACTGAGGCATGGACAGATTCGGTGACTTGTCCAGGGTCACACAGCTAGTAGGTGTTTGAGACTGGATTTCATTTTAGATATTCCTGAGTCTGGGCCTAGGGTTCTATCCACTGCACCACCCAGCTGATTAGGTGTATAAATATAGGGTATAAATATAGCTCCCTGGACAACAAGGAAAACTGATCATGATGACCCGATTCCAAGGTTATCCAGGTCCGAGACCTCTCTTTCTTCTCTTTTCTGAATGTTCTTCACTGCTCCCTGTACCTTCATCAGAGGTCAAACAAGGGCAATTGGAGAACTCAAAGCCTGTTGAGCCTTCACCCTAATCTACCATTTAAGAAACGGAGAGGAAAGGAAGCAGGGAGCTCAAGGGAAGCTGGTAAAGAGGCAGGAGGAGGGACAAAAGATTCACTGCAGCAGCAACCCGAATGCTCTCCTGTGAAAATTAAGCCATCCTTTGTTGTTAGGGGAGAGGTCTCAGGGAAGACGAAGACCTGTGCTTTAGGAAAATGACTGTCATCTGTGGAGAGCCTGGTCTGGAGAGGGGAGAGATGCTGTAGGAAGGCCGGGTTACTGCAATAGCCTGGACAAGAGGTTCTTAGGGCTGGATTTCAGGTCATGGTCATGTGAATAGGGATAGGGGACACCTACCAGAGATGCAGGAGAGGTGGAGTAGGCAAACCTTGGCACCCAATTGGGACGTAACAGTGAAACTTTGAGGAAGGACTCTGAGATTGTAAACCCAAGTGACAAGAATGATGATGCCCTTGACCAAAATAGAGAAGGTTGGAAAAAAGGAGGGTTTCAGGGAAAAGATAATGAGTTCTGTTTTGGATAAATGGAGTTTGAGATATTCATGGGGCTTCCACTTGGAAATGGCCTATAGGCAGTAGATGGTGTGATACTAGAGCTCAGAAGACAGGCTAGGGCCAGATAATTAAGGTGTTCCAAAAGTCTTAGGGCATAATTAAAACTTTTATTATTATGTTATATGCCTTTATCTGTTAAATATTATATTAAAGCTTGAATGGGTTAATATTGCACTAAGATTTATGAGACATACTGTATTTCTATGGAGGTCATCTATAGACATTGATAAAAACTCATGGAACCTGATGAGAGCCCAAGACAGAGCCTTAGGGTATACCCAGAGTTAGGTGACATGTCATAGACAGACAGATAACAGAGCATTTGTTAAGCACTTACTATGTTCCAGACATGATGCTAAATTCTGAGGATACAAAACTAAAAATACAAAATAATTTCTATTCCCAAGAACTTTACATTCTAATAGGGAGAGAATATAAAGGGTATTGGAAAGTAGGGGGAAGAGAAAGGAAGAGGGGTACTCGTGAGGGGACCAGGCAACAAGGTGGAGGTAGAGTAGGTTCCAATGAAACTGAAAGCAGTATGACCGGACTTCTCATGGCCTGAAAGTTCCAGGTAAGGACTCACCCTTGAGTAGGCCTCAGGGTGGAGTCATCCCCCAGGGGACCAAACCGTCAATGCGTAGGTGGAGGAGACCGGAGAGTGAGCCAAGAATGAGCTGGAAATAGATGAGGTCATGGATGACCATCAAGCAAAGGAGACTGAGGAATAGTTAGAGAACCAAGAGAGATCATTAGTCATGAAAACTCAGAGAGGAGAGAGTATCCAAGAAGAGTGGGTGGTCAACAGTGTCAAATGTTACTGAGAAATGGTCAAGGGAGTAGGGATCACTTTTGAGCTGGGCAGATCAAGGAAGCTACTTTGGAAGAGGTTGGGTTGGGTCTTGAAGGAGGTGAAAGATGTCAAAGACAGAGATTTGAGGGGAAGAGTCTGATCTAGGCATGGTAAATGCCATGTGCAAATGCTTGGAGGTGGGAGAGGACAAGATGAAGTATGAGGACACCAAGCAGCCCAATTTGTCTGGAGAAGGGAGTTCTCAGACTAAAAAGGACCCCGTGGGCAGTCTGGTGAAATCTATGGATTTATTCTTTTAATAATAAAGCCTTTAAAAGCATAGAATAAAATACATAGGATTACAAGGGAAACCAATTGTTCTGAAATACTATTATAAAAATATTTTAACACAAATAAGTTCACAGAGCTGGGGATGAGAACCCCTCATCTAGACAGTGGATTGCAGGAAGGTGACCATGGAGAAGGAATGCTGGGAAGATGGGTAGGAGCCAGGTTGAGGGGTATCGAGCTCTCTGCTGAGTGTCAAGCAAGGGTTGGTGGTGACATCCTAGTGACCCAGCTACAGAAGCTTCATTTTCAGCTAGTCCAAAAGCTGGGCTAAACACCAATTCCTTTCCCAGATGCAATTTCCATTCTTTAGCTTTTTTCCCCAAGGACCCAGCTAACAGCATGAAACATGCTTTTTCTGCCTGAACAGTTTCAGGCTTGAGGGGGAGCGATAGTGTTGAAAGGTCTGAGCTCAATTTCAGGCTGATCCCTGGGTGGATAGGGTCTAGAGGTAAGTGACTTGAGTCACCGGTGCCATTTCCTGACTGAATGAAGGATGAGGGACAAGGGACTATAAAATAGAAAAGAAATTAGATGAGAAACGGAATTGGGATCACTCCGCCTACACCCTTTCCTCCTTTCTTAGATTTCCCTCAAGACCATCTACCAAACTCTTCTCTAGTCCTTAACCTCTGGGATGACTCCAGGTGACTTATTAGGCCTCTCTCTTGTAGCCTTTCTCTGCTGCCCACAGAACTTCTCGCTATAGGATGTGGAGAAGTGGGAGGAGATTTGGGTTCTATTCCTGTCTCGTTCATTGTGTGACCTTGGGCAGGTAACTTCACCTTCTATATTTTAGTCTCCTAATCTTCAGAGGTCAGGAGAGAAGGAGGGTATGATTTTGTCTGCTGCTGTTGAATCTGATTACCATGGAAAGGCTTGTGAGGAAGGGCAGTAGGAAAGGAAGGACGCTGGATATTCATTCAGGACTATGGGAAATGGAAGATGAGCCCTTATTTCATTTACAGAGAAAATGCTGAGTTCACACCATTGACTATTCCTGCAAACACAAAAATTAAAATTTCCCAATGAAGCCCCCAAGTGGGCTTCAACATTATAATCAGCACAATAGTCACATTTCAATAGCATGGGACTGAAAGGAAACTGTTCAGATGAAATCAGCATTCTTTGGGGATGGAGATTTGTCTCTACCTCACCCACCCACCCCAATTATCACTCTAATTTATTAAAAAAAGGCTGATTATGTCATAGTCCATGAGTCAGCATCCCTGAACATCTGGAGGGAGTGAATAACTGGGACTCCTGCTTCTTCTCCCCCATCCTGGCTCCGTTGGCCATTGGCACCACCCAAGAAGGATTACTTAGAGGGCAAAGTGGGGAACTTACTCAGGGTCACACAGTTAATAAGCAGCAGAGTCAGAACTTCCAGCACCAGCATGAGGCTGTTTCCAGTGTACCCTGAACATTATCTGTGGCGTCTGAAAGCTGAAATGATGTTCAGTTCCTCTTTTGGGAGGCACCTGGATTTTTCTTTTTGAAACCCGCATCAGATGACTCAGTCCAAAATAATGACAAAAAACAATTCCTTATATTTATACCAAAATGTGCCCCTTTCAAAGTGCTGTCACATTATCTCCTTTGGGCCTCCCAATAGTCCTGCAAGGGAGCTTGGACAGAGATTATTGTCTCAGCTTTATAGTTGAAGAAACTGAGGCTATAGTTAGTTTATTTGTAGGATCACAGATCTGGGATTGGAAGGGACCTGAGAGGTCACCTCGTCTAGTGCTTCTTAAACTCTGGGTCAAGACCTCATATGGGGTTGCAAAAAAATTTGGCAACAGTAAAATGTTTCCGAAAGCGCAACAACCAAAAATTAATTAAAAATCAAACACGTAATGAATCCAAAGTGTTTTTCTGGCAGGCTTGCCTGTGTTGCCTCATGGCATCAGCAACTTCACTGCAGCTTTGGTTCTGAACACAAAGCATGCGCACTTTGCATTGCACAACCCTCAGGCCACGCAATGCTGCTGCCATGAAAAGGGGTCTTGAACAGAAAAAGTTTTAAGAAGCTCTGATCTAGTCCAACCCCTTCATTTTTCCCATTTAGGAAACTGAGCCCAAGGAGGTAAACTGATCTACCAAGGTGACATTGATAATAAGTGGCCAAGTCAGAATTTGAAGTAAGGTCCTCTGTTTCAAGAGCCAGAGCTCCCCTTTATAATATTGTCTCCCTGTATAATTCATTTCAATATTTATTAAGCTCCTACTATATGCAAGGCAGGAGCTGAAGATAGAAAGTAGTACCTACCTTAAAGGAATTTATGTTCTTCTGAGGAGATATAAATACACAGATATGACTAATACAAGGGAGGGAGGGACAGACAAAAGGAGAAATCAGGCAAAATCATCGAGGTAAATTATTGGCAGGCAGAATCAGGGAAGACTTCACAGAGGAGGTGGGACCTGAACTGAGCCTTAAATAAAGAAAAGGTTTCTGAGGGGGCAGCTAGGTGGCGCAGTGGATAGAGCACTGGCCCTGAAGTCAGGTGGACCTGAGTTCAAATCTGGCCTCAGACCAAACACTTGACACTTACTGGCTGTGTGACCCTGGGCAAGTCACTTAACCCCAATTGCCTAAAAGAAAAAAAAAATGTAAAAAAAAAAAAAGAAAGGAAAAGGGTTCTGGAAAGTAGAGATGACTTCCAGCTCAGTGGTCTTTCCATCGTGCCCTCCAAAGATTTTGCAGGGCAGCTGAGGGCTAGAAGTAGACCCAATGTAGAATATGGAAAGAAGGGAAGGAGACAGTGAAAGGTGGGCCCAGTGGGACAGGAATGGTGATATCATGACCTTCTCATCAAGATCTGAACCTGAGATTTACTGATGACATCACCTTCAGATCTCCGTGAGAAACTCTTGTCTCCAGGAAGGCTGCTTATCCTGCTGCCTCCCTCCACCAACTTGTCTCCTCCATCTTCTCTTTATCACAGTCCCCAGCATATGTCACTGAAGTGAGCCAAGACCTAATCCACCAAACGGAGGAGAAACTTGAGCTGAGACCCTGCAAAGAACTCTTTTCTCACTGTGCAAAGTAAGTACTCCCTGTTAGCCCCTCTCCCACCAACTTTTCCCCCTCTTCCCAACTCCCTTATGTGTACCTCTATTTAGTAGCTAGGGAAACCAAAGGTTGTTAGCAGCCTGGTACAATATTATGCACATAGCAAGAGGTGAGTGAATGGAGAGATGAGGAAGGAGATTCTATGTCCAGAGATGACATGAAGCTCAGGCTGCCTCAGGTATGCCATGTCACATGGGTGTCAGGATTGTTCCATGGGCCTGAGTGGGAAGAAGCAATTCTATTCCATTCTATAGGGGTGCACACTCAGGTACTTGGTGTCCCAGGTATTCACCGGCGTGTCCCACCCAGCCAAGCAAACCAGCCGTAGACTCGGCACTGTGTGAGAAGATACAAAAGTGGCGAGTCCAAAGAAAACATCTCTGTTTCAAAGCGAATAAAAATTAAGTGGCTCTACAGTCCATTTCGACAGAGGAATGTGCAAAGTTTGCTCTGCCTGGTTTTTCCAGAAAACCTTCAATGGGATGGAGTTTCTCTTTCCCCTCCCCCTTCCCCCAGCCTCCTCCAGTGCTGAGTGCTTCAAAAGCCATCAGTCTTTCCTAAAGCAGGAGAAGGGGCTCTTTCTTTGCATTATTTCATCTCTTTGTCTGCTGAGAAGTATGTTGCCTTAGTGAGGGCAGCTCTACCAGGCTACTCCCCAGATGGAGCCAAAGACGCATTTTGCATTCCAAATACTGAACTCGCTTGATGCCAGGTGTTCATAAACCGTGTGTGTGTGTGTGTATGTGTGTGTCCCCATACACATCTAGCACTCACTAATGTGCATACATTTACACACATTCCCTCAACTCTCCAAAAGGCAGGATTGTCCTAAATGGGCCTGTGCCTGAGCACATTTTGTCCTGTCTCAGATGACGTCATGGTATTGGAGGAGACAGGCCTTGATGTCATTCTCCATTCTGGCTCCCACTCCAGACGTCTGTGCATCTAGCTACTTTCCACCCTGGTGGGACTGCTGCTTGTCAAAGGCCCCCCTGCTACCCTCTACCGTTCCGCTCTCCCTTCCTCTGTGCACAGAGTTATGACACCCTAATGTAGAAGGGAGAGGTAGCTAGGTGGCTCAGTGGATAGAGCACTGGGCCTGGAGTCAGGAAGACCTGAGTTCCAATCCAGCCACAGACACTGACTAACCGTGTGACCTGGACAAGTCACTTAATCTTGATTTGCCTTAATCCACTGGAGAAGGAAATGGCAAATCACTCCAGTGTCCATGGACAGTATTGGCTACTACGGTCCAGAGGGTAATGAAGAGTCAGATACAACTGAACAACTAAACAACAGCAACAGCGTAATAGGGTCCCCAGACAATGACACCTTCTAGAGTTGACCTTAAGTAGGGAGAACTTAGTGACTGGTCAGGGATGTGGTTATTGTAGGAGGAGAGAAAAAAAAATCCTGCAGCTGTTCTCACTGCCATGATTTGAGCACTTTGCCCATCCAGTTGAGCTGGTTGGCCATCACACTTGTATGAATCCAGATTAGGTGTATGAAGTGCCAGGTACTGGAGAAAAACAGCAGCTAGGGCGTCCATTGCCTTGGAGTGTGGAAGTGGTTGCGTAGTCAAGGGTCAAAGTTTTGTCTGGGCTCTTAAGAGGTTGGGCAGTGAAAAGGGGAATGCTTCTATGAAATGACATAGATCAGGTCCTCAGGTAGGTTAGGGTAGTGGTCACTACAATATAACCACATGGATGGTGTGTGTAATGAGGGCGAAGTGAACTTATTATTGGTAGTGTTTCTGAAATACACCATTGGAAAAACATCTACATCCTCTGCCATAGTGTCTTAACACTCTTTCTCTCTCCCTTTCTCCCCACCGTCTCTCTCCACATATGTGTATATATGTATATACATACCTACATACATACATATATGTATATACACACACACACATTTTACCCTCCCTCTGCCTCAGCCAAGGTCAGCTATGATATCTCTGGATGTCTGGGGCCCTAGGAAGAGGGTGGGCCAGTGGCAAAAAGCTAACTTATGACTTGAGGGAGGGTACTGATGGAAGCCTTGGACAAGCTGCAGCCTCACCAGGGTTAAGAGTAACTGAATACATAGAGAGGAGTGGAGTGCAAGTCAGAATGGAGAAGGATATCGAGGCTCATTTCCCTAATCTCCATTACATCATTTAGGGCAGGACAAAATGTCCTCAAACAGAGGCCTCCAGTCAGTTTGAAACGATCCTGCCTTTTGGGGGGGGGGAGGGATACAGAGAGAGAGAGAGAGAGACAGAGTGTGTGTGTGTGTGTGTGTGTGTGTGTGTGTGTATGTGTGAGATTTGGTTTGTGAACACCTGACCTGAAACAAACTAATTCAGTATTTGGGATAAAAACTGAATATATAGAAAAGCATTTTTACACTCTATGTAATGTTATAAGTATGCCCTCAAATGTGCAAGTCTTGCATCTGGATATAGATGAATGAACACCAAATATTTGTGGTATTTGAGTATAAGATTATTCATACACACACACACACACACACACACACACCCAATAGGATCATAGATTTAGAGCTGGAAGTGATCTTAAAGATCATCTATCTAATCCAACCAATCTCATCTTGCAGATGAAGAAACTGAGGCCCAGAGTGATCAAGTGACTTGATCATTGTCACACAGAAGTAATGGTCAGACTGTGTATCATATATGTATAATATTTATTTTGTAAATGCTATCCATATTGTACCTTTCTTTTGCTAAGGGACCATTTTGGGTTGACCTCATTTAAAGCTGACTCTGTTTAAAAGGGTCTGACTGCTTACACAGGTCACCCAATATAGATTGTCTAGAGAGACATCCCAATAAATATTCCCTTTCTCCCTCTGGGTTAAGCCTGTCATATAGCTTTCATCAGCACTTGTTCATAGGGAAACAGCCCTTCGCTGTCAATCTGAGGTATGGACCTAATCAACTCCCTCACAATTCACCAGACCAGTATTTTCCAATGTAAATTATCTTCCTGTAAGAGCATGACAGATTCTGCTGTTGCCCCAGCTGGGTGGCAGAAGCATGCAGCAAATACATGGCTTGACCCAGATCTCTTGCAGGCTGGGGAACCCAGTCTGCAGTAGAATTCAGACTTCTAGCTCCCTGTTCTTCTGAATTTCTCAAAAACCTACACGGCTATCTGATTTGTACATGTGTACAGTTGATAGTGAATTGGCACAGAGCTTTCTCTCCTAGCTTTTGTGCGGAAAGCCTCACCTTTTGTATAAACACATCTATCTACCTTGCCGTCTCTATCAGACATTCAGCTTGGATGATTGTCACCTTCTCTTGCCATACCCTCCAACCCCCAATATCATTACCTAAACTGAACTTCCTGCCCTTTACCCCTTGAACCTCTCAAATTTCTTTTAATATATTTGGTTCTACTTTTCCTTATACTTAGAATATCTTCTCTCCCCCTTTTTACCCATTAAGTCATCTATTCTTCAAAGTCCAACTCAAATACTACCTCTTTTATGAAGCCTTTCCCGATGCCCCTGTTGATAGTAATCTTCTCCCTCATGTCCCACATATTATTTTGTAATAATGTGTAGTTCACTGATGCTCTTATAATGCAATATTGTATGTTAGAACCATGAGTGCTTTTTCCTTAAAAATTGCTAACTTTTTTATGGCACTTTAAAGTTTGCAAAGTCAACAAGTCAATAACAAGCATTCATTAAGTGTGTCCTTTGTGCCAGGCACTGTGCTAAGTGCTAGTGATATAAATATAAGCAGAAAGAAAGAGAAACCCTACCTTCAAGGACTGTACAATCTAGTGGGGAAAGACAGTACATAAAAGAGAGCTGGAAAGTCTAAGTGGGGAGGGAGGGAGGTGTGTAAGTGGTGCCCATGTGGGATCATGGTGGTGAAATCTGAAGAGTGAGAAGCACAGCTGGGAGAGAAATGAAGGATGACCAGATCAGGCCCTTCTTCAGCATGGAGGTTCCAAGGTGAACTCGTCCGTGAGAGGAGGGAACTGCAGGGGCAAAGGAGTGTTCCAGGGTAAAAAGGCAGCTGAGGCATGGTTATATAACCCAGACAACTGGAAGCAGAGACAGGAGAGGATTCACATACATTTTCTTTGATCCCCTATTAGACTGTAAAGTCTATGATGACAAAAACCATATGGTATCTAAATTTTGTATTGTACTGCAATGCCTAACACAGTGTCTTATACTCAGTAGGCTCTTAATATGTTATTTGTTTATATGTATATATACATATATATATGTATATATATATATATACACATATATATGTATATATATACACATATATATGTATATGTATGTATATATATATATACATATATATATATATTCCCTTCCTCCCTGTCTCAAGATGCCACTTGCCCTCTGGATGCATAGATGTGGCAAAAAAGCCTCATACACTAGTATGGTCATTTGTACATTGTTGTGCACACCTGAAAATGGTCCCTAAGTCAGCAGCTTCGACTGCCTTGAGCAAAGTCTGCCAGCAGCTGCTCTGCCTCTTCTGCTCAGACAAGTCCACGTCTTTGCTCAAAGAGTGCCGTCTTGTTCTGCCTGTTTTTTCTCAGCTGTCTACCCACCCCTGGGTCATGTTGTTTGAGGTTGGCCTTCAAGGTGTCCTCAAGATCTTCAAGGTGTTTCCTTGACTGCTTTGTGAGTATCTTGCTTCAGCTCACCACCAGTACCAGCACCAAGCATTACCTTTAAATGCAAAATAATTCGAAAGAAGGCCGTAATCCCAGTAGAGAAATGCTAAGGGTTGCTTTGCAGGATTAGTGTTTCTTCTGACTGCAACAATTTACTCCCAAAGCAGTGCTGAGATTCCTGAGACCTCTCCCTGTCCCCAGTGTTTGTGATACTTTGACTTCTTCTCCATGTCGACACACTTACAGACAAACCTCACTACCAGCATGGGTACATTTCCTTCTTATATTGCTGCTAGGGTTTCTGAAGGATACAGTGGGGAGAGCATTGGATTTGCGATCAATTGACCTGAGTTTGAATCATGGCTCTGCCACCTGCTATCTGTTTAAGCTTGGGCAAGACATTCAACCTCTTTGGGCCTCAGTTTTCTCACCTGCAAAATGAGGGGAGTAGCCTAGATAACCTTGAAGGTCCTTTGCACCTGTAAGTCACTGTTTCTGTTTATTTGCTCTCCAAAAACGTGTTGATAGATGAGCCCCCTGCACGTTAAAGTATTGAAATTGGCTCTGGCCCATTGCAAGCTCTGGATGATAAAATGTGTGTCTTTTTTCATCTGAGATAGATCTGTCCTTGACTACCTAAGTGGAGAACCATTTCAAGAATACCTGGATAGCATGTATTTTGACAGGTTTCTCCAGTGGAAGTGGTTGGAAAGGTAAGTCTGAGTTCTGTGTGGTGTGTATGTATGTGGGTATAAGTGTTTAGGCGTGCTCACACATATTATATGTGGGTCATTTGAGAATCCAGTAGGAATTTAAATCACAGAATCTGGTTCTCTGATCTTACAAATATGTTAATGCTTTGCATATGAACCATACTTGCATATGAACCAACGGAAAGAGAGCTGGCTCTAGAGATGGAGGACTTGGGCAAGTCACTTAAACTCCTCTTTGTAAGGCAGGGGGTTGGACAAGATGGCCCCTAAGGTTGCTTCCACTTCTGAAGTTCTATGATTCTGTTAAGTTGTTTGCTACAGGTGGCATTTTCATTTGACCGATAGAGAAGCAAGTCCCAGGGAACTAGAACTCACCTAAGATTCCACAGTACCAGTTAGTGGTAGAGTTAGGGTGAGATCGTAGGCCTTCTAACTCCCTAGCTAGTGGCCCATCCCTCTAACATGCTGCAGCCTCTCCAGTATATGGTGTGGTCCTTGTGTTAATGTGATACATGGCCAAATCCTTGATGAGTCAAACAAGGGGGGGGGGGGGTCATGCAGTGTAAAGGCACAAGAACATGACATGAACTTCTTTGGTCAGAGGAGAGGACACAGGGCAAGGAGGAGGCTTCCTGAGATGAGCGTGTTTCATTGCACAAAGCCCGGGTACTTAATGTGCACTGCAGGCCACTGAGACACTCTCTGTAATTTGAACCTGCTGTGGTCATGGAGCAAAGGAGGCCAGGGGCGCAAATGTCCTCAGCTCAGCATCCATTGCCCTTTCCTCTCCTTGTTTATGTAAACAGCAACGCTGGCCACTTTCCTCTGACGAGACACTTCTAAAGCTGTTATGACTGGCAGCCCTTGCCTGGCAAAATCTTATTTCAGCCCTTCTTTCTTTTTTCCCTGCCTTTGCTCAATGTGGTAGAGACAATATTCTCTCTTTTTTGAGCATTCTGTTTTAACTTTGTTTCCACCTTAAAAAAGCATGTTGGGGGCTGGAGAGGGCAGCCTCCTTACTGTGTTGCTTTGAAGGGTGTAGCCTCAGCCTGATTAGTTCAGTGGATAAGACCTTCCATCAATGAGGCCAAGGTCAAGGATTCAATCCCTGTGTTGTGCAGGTTAGCTTTCCCATTTCCTGGCCCCAGCTAACATTCTTGCCAATGTGTCCCAAGCGAGTATGAGAGTATGGATGATGGGTCAGCCCAAATCCATCCCTAATATGGGAAAAACAATTGAAGCCATGCTCGGTGGAGTGTTCTTTGTAGCTACAAGAGGGCACATTGTACTGAGTAAATATTCAGAGAAGCTGCAGGGTATAGGAGGGCAGTGTGGTGCAATGGTAGGATTGGGATTGGGAGTCAGAAGCTTGGATTTGATTTCTACTCCTGCCACCTCTTGTCTGTGTTATTTGGGGAAGGTCATTGAAGCTTTATGAGACACCATTTTCTCACCAGCAGGGTTAATGATACTAGCACTACTTATCTCCCAGTGTTGTTACAAGGATCCAATGAAATAATTTATCAACAACGTTCTTTGTAACTATAAATTGCTATACAAATGCAAGCTATTGTTATTCATTGAAAGAGACCAGGTCTTAGTTAGAAGGCCTGGGTTTTAGAAGCAGTGATTAAAAGCAAAATCAGAAGGCTTGGGTTTGAAATCTTGCCTTTGCGATTTACTATTTGTGTTGCCCTGGACAGGGCACTTAACTCCTCTAGGTTATAGTTTCCACATCTGAAAGAATGATAGGGTTGGACCAGATGACCTCCTAGGTCCCTTCTGGTTCTAAATCTAGAATTCTTACCTTATCCCTGTCACTCACTAACCATATCACTGCCCCTCTCTGGGCCTCAGTTTCCTTATCTGCAATGTGAGGCAGTTGGACTAGATAGAAAGCACCTTTTAGCTCTTACATTCTGCCTTCTTTGATTGGGGCACTGAGTAGTAATTTATATCCACCTGTTGTATAGCCTTTCGCTGCATAACTTAGTGATCCATCTTCAATACTTTAAAAGATCCATGACTTTATTTATGGGGCAATTCCCCTACTGATATAGGTAACGGCAGCCACACCCCCACCCCAACCCTACCAGTGTCTTTGTCGATGGTCTTTGTAAGGAGCTGTGGTCAGAAAAGATCATTTCCTTGGTGGCCAGCCTTCTGGGAATGAGCTTCTCTAGACTTAGGCTGGTTCTTTGATCTAAAGACTGAGAGTCTGTTATTGGGCCCATACTTAAGAAGAGGCTGATATAGCCTGTGCTGTGCTGGTATAGCCTTCAAGGATCTCAGTGCCATGATGGAGTAAAGGAAAGAGACTTTAGCAACCTGGTAACCCCTGTTAATAAAGCATTACCCTACCTGGGTGTTACAAGTTCATAAAGAGACAGTGTCATCATCCAAGTTGAATTGGGAGTGCTAGAACAATCAGCTTTTCTATTGTAGTGGGTCCTTGTTACAGCAGATCCAATTAGTCCCCTTGTCTCCTGGGTAGCATGTTGTTTTCTAATTTTTAAAATCATGAACTAGAAAATCGTCAACGAATATGAGCATTTCCATATGCAAAGAAGCCGAAAGGGGGGAAGAAAAGGAGGAGGTTATATATGAAAACCTTGATCTTTTCTTGATGGCTTTAATTACACCGTAAAAACCCACTGGCATTAGTGAAAATAAGATTTTCCATTGGACTATTGTACTGTTAGGAGGAAAGAACTATTTCTTTTAGTGTGTGTGTGTGTGTGTGTGTGGAATGAGGTAAGGGGGGAGGGGAGGACAGGGGGAATTGATCCCTTGAGTCAGCTAGGGCTCTATTATATTTGAAAGATCCCTCCCTAGATTTATCAAGACCTTTGGTATCAACATCTCCTTTGCACTTATTATCTAATTTGCATTATTGTTATTCACACAGGTCTTCTCTCTCCTCTAGATTATGAGCTTCTAGAAAGTTGGGTGTCTGATTTCATCTTTGTAACCTTGGTGGTTAACATAGTGCCTCACCTACATTGTGGCAGTGATGGGTAGTAGAAATAGTCCTGGATTTGGAGTCAGAGAAGATCTGGGTTTGAACACTGGCTCTGTTACCTATTTAATATCTGAGCAATCTTTTGCAAGTCTCCACCTCTCGGTTTCCTCTTCTGTAAGATGAAGGCATTAGACTACAAACTCTTTAGTTTCAGGGACCCTTTACCCTCTTTTTTTTTTTTTAACGTGAGGCAATTGGGGTTAAGTGACTTGCCCAGTGTTACACAGCTAGTAATTGTTATGTGTCTGAGGCTGGATTTGAACTCAGGTCCTCCTGACTCCAGGGCCGGTAGAGCCACCTACCTGCCCCAACCCTTTACCCTCTTAAAAAAATTTTTTTACCCTCTTAAAAATTATTGAGAGTCCCAAAGAGTTTTTATTTATATGAGTTTTATCTATTGATATTTGCCATATTAGAAATTAAAACCAATAAATTTTTAAAATATTATTAATTCATTAAGAAATAAAAGCCTATTACATTTTGACATAAATAAGATATTTTTATGAAAAACAACCATATTTTCCAAAACAAAAATATTCAGTTAGAAGAGTGGCATTGTATTACATATTTCTGCAAATCTCTTTAATGCTTGGCTTAATCAAAGACAGCTGGATTCTCATATCTGCTTCTGCATTCAATCTGTTGTGATATGTTGTTTTGGTTGAAGTATATGAAGAAATTCTGGCCTCAGACAGATATGAAGTTGGAAAAAAGAGGACTATTTTAAAAGGAAAATCATGTCTTAATATTATTATGGACGTAGTTTTGAGCTCACTGACTCCCAGTTTGAGAACCACTAGATGAAATGATCTCTATGCCCCTTCTAGAACTATGATCCATAGTTAAGTCCTTTAAAAAAAAAAAAAGGTTGTTAAATGAATGAACAGTTCCCAAAGAGTTAACAAAGCTTCAGAATTTGATCATTTGCCCCATTTTATTTGTAGGTTCTTGCCCAGTTAATGTTTCTCCATTTCAGTGTTAAAGCGATTCTTCTCCCCCCAAGGTTAACCAAGAAATTCCTCTAAAATTGTATTACACTCCTCCTCTAGCAGCTGGATTCTGTGGTAATGTCGAGTTACTGTTTGTTCTTCTTCTATCATAAACTGTTAGGGCTGGTAGACCTTGATGTGGTTTGGAGGAGAGCTCAGTAGGAAAAGCTTCTAAGGCCTAAGTGTGGAGTGCATGCTGATAGTATGCTCCTAAGGCATGAAACAGGCCCTCTGGCTGATTATTTGCATAAGAAAGATTAAGAGGAGTGTGGATTCTTGCAGAGTAGGCAATTATTTCATACTTATCAGGATTACGCTCTAGTTCTTCAGCAAATAAGTCAACAAAGCACAAGCTCTTACAGATGGCAGGGTCTTTAGACTGTGGAATGTTAGAGCAACCTTAAGAGGTCATCTCATCCCACTCCTTTCTTTTACAGAGGAGGCTACTGCAGCCCAGGGAGATGAAGAACCACAGAATGCATTAGTGCCTGACCCACAACTAGAACCCAAGCCTCCTCCCTCTTTGTCTAGTATTCTTTTTTTTTAATTGAATGAATGGGAGTTTATTATGGCTGGGTTGGAAGTGGCAGTGTCTGAGGTTTAGGGGTTAGAGGTGCTGGGACCCCAAAATCATGACACCCGGGTCCTTCCTGAATGAATTCATTTGTCTAGTATTCTTTCCATTACATGCTCCCTCTGAACATCTGTGACATTACATCTAAGTCAAACTTGATAAATTCTGAACAGACTTGCCAGAAACTAAATTGGATTTTGCAAAGAGGTTCTGTAAGAGGAGGATAGGCTAATGGGCCTGCAGCATGGTTTCTAGGGAAATGAAAACATTAACATGCAGTGTAACTTTTAGCTTACTCAAGGGAGAAATTGACTCCCATAGATCAGTTTTCCATGTAGGTATCATTCAAATGAATATTGTGGGCCTTTCTAGAATTGGTCTAATTTCTTTAATCAGCTCATCATACTATAACTAATTAAGTTAATTGGTAAAAGTCTAACTAGATTTGACTTTGTTATGAAAGTGGCTTCGGTGAGAAGTTCTGCACTTAGCCTTTAAAAAAAGAAAGGCAGGGACAGCATTATTGTAGCCAATAATCTATGTATTGGGGTAGCTAGAAGGCTCAAGGTATATAGTGCTGGGCCTGGAGTCAGGAAGACCTGAGTTCAAATTCAGTCTTAGACACTTACTTGCTGTGTGACACTGGGCAAATCACTTAACCTCTGTTTGCCTTAATCCACTAGAAGAGATAATAGCAAACTACATCAAGAAAACTCATTGACAGTATGGCCCACAGGGTCATGAAGAGTTGGACACAAGTGAATAACGACAATCTCTATATTCTCAAGTCGTCAGACCTGTATTCTTAGAATGTCTGCTTTTACAAATGCCGCCCAGGGCTTTAATACTGAGGGCAGCATATAAAATACTGCGTTCCCCTTCTTCTGACAAGTTGGTCTCAAGTGTAATTGAGGTCAACAACTCACATTTCTGTAGCTTTAAAGGGTTTCCCAAGAGCTTTCCTTACAACAACCTGGTGAAGAAGGCAGTGTTAAGTCCATTTTACAGATGAGGGAATGGAAATTCAAAGATGTTAAGTGAATTTCCCTGTGTTACCTAGTGGCAGAGCCAGGATTCAAACCCAGGTCTCTAGATTCCACCTCCAGTACTATTTTCCTCTGTCCCAGTGATTTCAGACATGCAGTCCATGGACCACGTGTGGCCCACAATATACCTGAGTGCAACCTGAATCATATTAAAATTTAATTGGGAAATATTTAACAAAATCAATAAAAATACAATAAAACAAATAATATTATCTATGATAGATGATGTGATAGATGGAACCATAGTTTTCTAAGTCAATATGTAACCCACAGGAATCTTGGGTACAGGTAGGCCTCCGTTTCTGTTTCCGTTTGACACTATTGCTCTGCATCATACTGTCACCGCAGAACATCATTTCTATTTTATTTCCAATCCTACTTTGCACTTCATTTCTTTTTTTTCTTTTCTCCCTCCCTATGACACTACCATCATTATCACCACTCCTAGCATCATCCTATAGCTCACATTTATATTATGCTTTGAGGTTACGAAAGATTAATGCACATTATCTCATTTGGTCCCCACAACAAGCCTGTGAGGTATAGGTATTTTTAAGCCCATTTTATAGATGAGGGAAATGATGCTCTGAGAGATTAAGCAGCCTGCCCAAGGTTAGCCAGCTAATAAGTGGCTGAGGTTTTATCCTTTGCATTTGAGCGAGGACACAATATAAAAAATGTTTTTAAATCAGCTTCTGGATTCAGTTTTTAAACTTCTTCAATTTTTCCCTTCTATGTTTGTGACTTGCCTTCGACACAAGGAGAAAAACTAAGTGTCTCTTTGGTTAGAATGGAAGACCCAGCCCCTAACAGACATTCTTGGCCTTTGTCCGAAACCATCCAAAGGAGTGATTCCCTAGTGCCCTATGAAACATTGGTTCTCATTTTGTTAATTATCAGTCCAGAAGTCCATGTAACCCTAGGGGCTCAGAGATAGAGAGACCTAAGCAATCATCTAGGCTAGACTCTCACATTTACAGAAAAATAAACTAAAGGCCACAGATGTAAAGTAATTTTGCCGAAAGCCACACAACTTGTTTATGGCAGAGCTGACACTAGTTAGTAATGCCTCATCATCAACAAAGGTTACAATCTATAGATTCATCTTTTTTATTTCAAATACAGGAGGAAAAAATATCTTAATGCCATAAGGCCAATATTGACTTCTTGGTTTCTTCCAGACAACCAGTGACCAAAAACACTTTCAGGCAATATCGAGTGCTAGGCAAAGGAGGCTTCGGGGAGGTGAGTGATTTCTAAAACTTGGTATGAAGAATGTTTGTAACTTAAAGTACTTATAATCTTGGCAGAATTTCCTGCTTCCCTAGGGTTGTGCCTGAAGTAGGCTTCTCAACCGGGGTTCCCCAGATATTCTTATTCTAGGGCATACTTGTCAATTTCCACATCAGCTGTGACTCACCTTGGGGTCAGGGCTTGGTATGGGAGTATTGCTAAGGGAGAGAGTGGGAGGGAAGCAGAGGATTTTGGAAACCCTAGATAGAATTAGGTCAATGATGAGGGTGAAGGGAAAGAAAGCTGGCTTTTTCAGAAAGCCACAAGTTTGTGTTCCCTTAGACAAATCAGTGGAGTTAGGTGTCATATTGGGTGGAGTGCTGGGTCTGGAGTCAGGAAGATTCATCTTCCTGAGTTCCAATCAGATGCTTACTAGCTATGTGACCCTGAAGAAATCACTTAACCCTGTTTGCCTCAGTTTCCTCATCTGTAAAACAAGCTGGAGAAGGAAATGGCAAACCATTCCAGTATCTGCCAAGAAAACCCCAAATGGTCTCACGAAGAGTCACACCCACCTGAAACAACTAAAAAGATAGATCAGATCACCAGAGGAGTTTCCAATTTGAGCAGGTGAAAGAGGGGAGCATTAATTTGAGAAAGCAAGGAAGGGAACAAAAAGAAGAATGCAGGTCATGTAGTCAGGCAGAGTCAGTATTACAAGTGGGCAAAGCAGGTAATTAGCTGCTGACATAGTGGAAGGAACCCTCCCTCAATATCTTTTCTACAAATTGACTAGTACCTGAAATTCCACACTTAGAATTTTAGTCCTTTGGCTTATAGGCTTTGATCCTTCTTTATAGTTCTCTGGGCATATAGACAACATTTGGAGATTTTCTCAGTCATTTATGCTGTAGCTAATCAAATTCTTTCCAGACAATAGGTTTGACTGGGGGGTGGGAGTGGGGATGGGGAGAGAAAAGGATCTGAGGTACCAACAGCAGTTGAAGGAATGGTGAAGAAAGATGTAAAGGGCACCACCCAAGTGGGAAATGGTAGACCAGGTAGGCTAGAAGCACCAAAGATAAATGTCTATCTCACCAATTGGCAGCTAGCTGGCCAAGTGGGTCTTAGCCATAGTCTGTGCAATATGCTTGCTTATTGAATTGGTAACAACCTGGGGTATCCCAAAACACTAGGTAGCAAGCCTTGAATCTAAACCACTTGGAAAACTCTCTCAAATCAAACATGAGCCCTACTTTGTATGATTGGTCTGCTGGGGGTTAAGTTTTAATTGTCAAAGAGTGAAAAGAGCATTAAATGTGCAGCTGGAGGACCTAGATTTAAATCCTGCCTCTCCTTCTTACTATCTTGGGCAAGTCACTTCTCTCTGGGTGTCAGTTTCCTCCTCTGTCAAATGGTGGGACTGGACAAGATGATTTTCAGCATTCTGTCCAAGTCTAATAATCTTGGATCACACCATGCTCAGCCGTGGCTCATTGACACAGTCTCTGCTCATCTAAGTCAAGGGCCCTTTCTGCAAAGCCCCTAGTCTGATTAATTGTCTCTTCTCTTTTGCTACTAGGTCTGTGCTTGTCAGGTGCGGGCTACTGGGAAAATGTACGCCTGTAAGCGGCTGGAGAAGAAGAGGATAAAGAAGAGGAAAGGAGAGTCCATGGCGCTCAATGAGAAGCAGATTTTAGAAAAAGTCAACAGTCAGTTTGTGGTGAGTGTTGAATACAGTCCAGGCTGGGCAGAGATGACTGACAGTAACTCTGACTCAAACAAACAATAAATAAAGCACACTAAATGTAGTAGAAGGTTATGCCCCCTCTCTACCCATAGAACATAAAACACAGACTTATTCTGCCTCCCTAGAATCATGTTATGGTTCCAAAAGGTACCTTACATATCAGCAAATACAAATCCCCTATTTTATAGGTGAGGAAACAGCAGCCCAGATAGGGCAAGTCACCTGCCTAAGATCATAGAGCTAGCAGATGGCAGGCTTGGGACTGGACGCCCAATCCATTCTGCTTCCCATTAGATCATGTTTACCCTTCTGGTAAGCTCTGGGAGGGCAGGAACACTATCTTCCCTTTCCTTTCAATCAGTCAATCAGTCAGGCAATCAACAAATATTCATTAATCATCCTCTATGTGCCAGGCACCAAAAACAATGAATGAAACAATTCCAATTCCCAAGAAGAACTTTGAAACTTTTAGTGTAGTGCCCTTTGCGTATCATGCTCTTGATAAATATTCTTGATTGAAGTATCTCAAAGTTTACCCAACAAGCAAACTCTTGTCCTCATTCCCCAGGACTTTACTGAAATACTGCTTTCTATAGAACCTAACTTGGTGTATTAAATTTTCACTTAGGACCTTAGGGTAAAAGACACTTTTCTCATTGTTGCTAAAAATTAGTTGTATTTTTACTGTATGTTTAAAGTATTGTCTTGTTATGAATATAGGTAGTAGAAAGGAGACTTTCTTAGGGATGTGTCCAGAGAGGGCAGGATAATTTAGCTGAGCCTTCTTCTGGGTGGAGCTTATCACCTGAAGATGTAAATGGACACTTGCTATATGCCAGACCAGATAGTGAGGAGAGAACCAAAAACTTCTCTAAGCACGTAGGGACAGTCCAATGGTGCTAGAAAGCCCTGTGTTCCTACTTCTCTGCCAGGAAGTCCTTTGGGAGGACAAGAACAGAGGAAGTGGGGCATAAAAACAAGCTCTCCTCATAATTGTGTGTGTATGTTTGTGTGTGTGTGTGTGATACTTCCTTCTCTCCCCAAAAGAATAAAAACTTTTTGAGGGCAGGAAATGTTTCATTTTTGCCTTTGTATTCCCAGAATCTAATATAGTGCCCTGCAAATAACAGGAACTTAATAGATGCTTTCTGATTGATTGATGGATACAAATTGGTGACAAACAAAGGAACTGGAATCTGTTAGAGTCATGAACTTTTCACCTCCAAAGGGGTGATTGAGGGTTCAACTGTATGGGCTATTCTTTCTCTTCCTGGGGTATTTCCTGACCTCATCCAAACTGGTTAGTTATTAAAGTCTCCCAGAGACCTCATTTTAAGGTGTCCCATGACACGGACCTAGGAACTAGCATTCTGGCCAGGATCCACTCTATAGTCAGAGAGGATGACTTTGTCATCTATTATTTCCCAGTTGTTTTCTGACGGAGTTAATCCTCTGAATCAGACTTGAAGGGGAGGTGGCTTCAAACTCTGTAAAGGCCAGCACAACTTATATGGCATTTGAAAGACAACATAGAAATCAGGACTCTTGAGGAGTAATTCAACAAGCATTTCATTCAGTAAGCACTTATTGGACACCTACCGCATGCCAGGCACTGTGTTTGGTGTTGGTGCAAAGAAAAAAGTAAAAATGTCTTTGACCTCAATGAACTTCCATTCTATGAGATGGAGGGAGTGTTGATAACAGGCACATCAATAAATCAATGCAAAATATACACAAAGTACACTGTAATTTCAAAGAAGATCTGGAAAGGCATTGCGTAGAAGGTGATACTTGAGCTGAACCTTGAAAGCAGTCAGGAATTCTGCAGAGGTAAGGAGAGATTGCATTTCAGACGTGGAGAACATCGTGCGCCAAGCCACTGAGTTATGGTGAACATTAAGGAGGCCTGTCTGGCCAGAATAGGCCCACAGGAATAATCCAGATGATGCCAACAGACTCTTACCCTTTGGAAGATATACTCTTATCATTGCCTATGATGCTCATCACAGTGCTATCTTTCCTAGGGGCATTGCCTTCATAGTGTGGGACTTTATTCTGAATGCCCTGTTAGGGAAGTGGAGAGAGGGGTTTATGTTAGGCAGAAACATGCTTATTCCTGAGAGGTTCATGGCCAAGAGCTTTTAATAGTTCATCCATCTCTTTCCAGTGTTGCTGACACAGAGTTCCACCAGAATTCCAACTAGAAGGAATGGAAATCAGGTCATTCACTGTAGTTTATGGGGCATCCCTTTTTTGAAGATAGGACGGGACACTCATATGCGAAGAAATAGCTGCTAAAATACAGCCAGCCTCAGTGTGTAGAACCCGAGTCCTTCTACCTTCTCACTTCCCTTTAGTGATACATCCCTTTTTCCTCCTGGGCTTCTGCTGTGTGTGCTTCCTGATGTTTATGTTCTAACTTAACATCTTGTGATCAAAGCTTGCTTTGATATTCATTGTAACCAGGTTTCACTGGTGTCAGAGTGTTTAGGGGGAGGAGAAAGGGTAGGGAAAAGGAAGGATCCCACATGGCGTGACCTGCCCTTCAGCCCTAAGCCCAGCTCCAGATGGCCCTGATGACGAAGAAATGGCCGGCCACTAAATAGCCAAACATATTGCTGGCATCCACCCCAGATAACTTAGATAGGGGCCGCACCTCTCTGGCCAGCACACCTAGCATTTGTGCTGACCAAAATGGCCAGGCTCAGCCTGAATTGATCAGTCCTGAACTGCTTATTTAGAACAGCGGTTCTCAAATTTCTCCAGTCTATAGACTGCCTGAGAAGTTCCTAAAGACCCCACCCCACCACCCACTGGCACTTGTTAGAGCAAACATAAATAAGTGAAAATCCTCAGCAGAAGGGAAGGCACAGAAAGAAGCCTGGCACAGCTTTTGAGGAGATGCCAGGGAAACAGTGCCTGGTTTTGATTAACTCTCCTGGGCAAAGGCTTCCTACAGGCCAGAAACAAAAGCATAGATATGGTCCTGTTCTAAGTGCAAATGTGCCAAGGGCCCAGCCTGGAGATCCCCCGGAGTACCCTTGTGGTTTGTATTTGGAGATTCTCTGAATGAGAGGAAGTTAGTCAGTCCAGGAATTCTGCCTCACCTCCATCCTTTCGGAGACTTAGAATTTGACTGTAGCTACTGAGCAACACGGCAGGGGTCAATGGGAGGCCAGTTGGTTTCTAGGGAATATCCTTCAGCTATTGCTGCTGCTTCCCCTTTCCCCCTCAACTTTAAGGTTTTTCCAAAGAAAAAAAGGAAACAGGACCGTCTGTCTTTCTTATGCCACAATGGAGTTACCGATGTATTCCTAGGTCAACTTAGCCTATGCTTATGAAACAAAGGATGCATTGTGCTTAGTTCTGACCATCATGAATGGGGGTGACCTGAAGTTCCACATCTACAACATGGGAAACCCAGGCTTTGAGGAGGAGAGAGCCTTGTTTTATGCGGCAGAGATCCTTTGTGGCTTGGAAGATCTTCACAGAGAAAATACTGTGTACAGGTGAGTAAGGATGTGGACCACCAGATGCTAGTGGGACCTGGAATGCAGTTTAGAGCTGGACGGGCTCTTAGACGTCATCCCATGCAAACTCTTCATTTCGTGGGGGGGGGGGGGGGGTAGAGGGGAAACAACTTAGCCAGGGTCACCTAGAGAATTAGCAACAGACCCTTAGAACCCAGTGCAGTGATCTTTCTACCCACTGCCTCCCTACTGGTGGTCTATAAGACGCAGAATTTGTAGGATGAAGTACTTTCCTCATTCATTCCCCAACCTACCCACTTCCAGTGGGTGATATATTCCTCTCCACCATTTTAACTGTGTGGTCCTGTGAGCCAAGTTAATCCACGACCTTCAGTTAACCCAGAAGTCACTTCTATGTATGTAAGGAGGTTGGTGAAGGCTAACAACAGTAGACCCTGTGTGTAAGAATCCTTCCAAATTCTTGGAAATTTGCTGGAAATTCACAGAAAATTTGACCCCAAATACAAGAATGAGTCCACCCCCTAAGTGGTGTGTGCGCTTGTCTACTAAGGTTTTTTTTTTAATTGTTTTTATGGGGGATGGGGGAGTAGGGAAAAGAATGAAAGCAAAATTCATGAAACAATATTTCTCAAACTGCCTTTAATGAGGATTGACTGTTACTGGCCATGCTCGCCCCACCCCCACCCCCACCCAGTGCCTACCCAAGACTTATTAGTGCTTTTAAGCAATAATAATGACAAGTTGCTGAAACCCTATAAGGTGCCTCCAGGGGAGGCATCACCAAGAGGGTGTCAAATCAAAATCATTTCTGCGATTTCCTTGGCGCAGTCCCTCCCAGACTCTCTGGTTCTCACTCTGGGCCCTCAGCAGCCCTCAGCCCTGTATACTCTCCTGGGTTTGTTTACCAAGGAGGCCGGGCACAATAGTGTACTCGAGTAGAGTTTATCTTGTGGGGTCAAGAAAGTTTTGAAAACAAGCAGGAATGTTCTCAGAGGCACACACTTTCCCCCCCAGCGCCATCTCCACTCTTCTGTTTTTGCTTTGTTTTCACTGAGGTAAAAAGAGAACCAGTCAGAAAATTTTCCCTGAGGGCTGAAAGAAGAAACTCTTGCTCACTTACCTATGCTTTTTCAAACAAACATTCCACAAAACCACAGACTGTTGGAGCTGGAAGGGACCCTCATTCCTACCTAGGGATCTCTCTGGTGAGAGAGAACAATGATACCCACATCTTCCCTCTGGCAGTTGGCTGGGGAGGTGCTTCTGGCATGTGTATGTTAGGACTGGTATCCACCAGCCATCAGAAAATTAGGAAAATGTACTTGTGTCATTCTAACCTTTAAATAATGGTGGTTGGCCCTGTTAAGGTTCTTAGCCCAGCAAGGGGCCATTTTATTTTTCTTAAAGAAATCATGTCATCTTTGAGAACAAACCCTGAACACAGGCACAAAGGGTCACTTTGTGGGCTCCACAAAGAACATTTTAATGTGCTAATGTCCCCCTTTGAGGACAGCAGCTTCAGTTAAACAGTCCATTAGGTTGAGAACATTAGTTTCAATGCAGATAAAATATTAAGATTGTTCTAGGATGCTAACAGGTTCCCAGACTCACCTGTGAAATGATATCAAAATTGTTTACTTTTACAACAAGTGTTATTTATCCCCTGTCAGAGGTGAGAACTTAGGGAGTCAGAGAAGACAATGTGGGTGGTGGTGCCACAGTTTAAGGGGCAGAGCTGGGACCGCTAGAACCCAAGCCTCCTGAACTAAGTTCTGCACATTCACCACCACTTCATATCTCCAATGTACACATTTACCAGCAGATAAAAACCTTTTTATTGGAAACCATATGTTTCTCCTCCCCTACCCCTACTCCACTAACCAGTGAAGTTTCTTTCAATGATCAAGGAAAGATGAGCTTAGAGAAAGGTCATAAAGATGAGAAAGGTCATGACATATATATATATATATGTATATATATGGGAATATACATGACATATATAAAGGGAATTATATATATACATATATACACACATATATATACATACATACATACATACATACACACATATATATATATATGTATGTATAGATATAAAATTCCCTTTATGGCCTTCCTTTCCTTCAGACTAAACCTGGGAACTCTCTACCTTTCTATTTATCTGGGTCCCTACTCTTCAAAAAAATGTTTTTTTTTCATAATGTTATTCATTCTTTCTATACCCATAACTTTCATTTCCCCCACAATCCAAAGTTGATGCTTTATCCCTCTATTCGTTTTCCTTTTCCTGATCTCAGACTGTTTTGAAAACAGGGGTCTTTATCAACCCCAGTAGACACTGTTCCATCTCTATCAGTGTAGACCTGATGCTGAAGTCTTCTCATCATCCAAAGTACCCAGGGTCTTGGACTAGAGCCAGAGACTGGTACTTAACCAGCCTCCTTCCCACCCTGTGCCACTAGCCTGAGGACAGGAAGACGCTTTTGGCAAAGGGGAATGTTTGTTCACTGAATTAATACAAAAAAACCAAGATAAATCTGGGGTGTGGTAGTTACATAGAGAGAGCAGTAGGCCAGAGCCAAGGGAGCAGGAAAGAAAGTGCTTTTGTCTCCACCAAGTCCTGGTTGATCCAAATAGGGTACGACTGGGTTATCATACCTGCGTAGCCAGTCTTGCCCAGGACTCTGACGTGCTTCTGCCCTCCAAAATGCTCTCCCTCAAATGCCTCTTATCTTTCCCTTTCAGGGATCTGAAACCAGAAAATATCCTGTTAGACGATTACGGTAAGTCAGGGAGGGGCTCTGGGAGATTCTTTCCCTCTCTGGTAGTTTTGTGGCCCAAAGAGCTTTAGAGAGAAGGAACTTTCACAGGTTTGACTTACACTGATTGGGAGGCTTTGGTGACCTGTCATCCTAGAATTCTACTAGGTATCTTATACTAGATGAACAACTATCACTGGAAAAAGACCCTCTCCTCTGTTCTCCCTTCCACACATATACACACACAGATTCTTATTTGCAAATAAAAGTTCTACTATTATTTCAATTTCACTGTTGTTGTTGTCCCTTGCAATATGCCAAGGACCTATAATGTTATTGGTACAGGCACCTCTGCTGCCTTTGAGATCACAACTAGTCTGTAACTTATAGTCTCAGATGGTTCCTGAGGCTCAGAGAAGTTGACTTGTCCATAGTCATATAGCTGGTGAGTATCAGAGATAGGTTTGAATTCTTATCTTCCTGACTCCAATTCTATCCACTCTACCATAATGCTCCTTAATATTAATGATGATAATTGACAATTTCAACTCTTTATCTCTGAGGGCCAAATAATGCCTTATATCTGTATTGTACGTTGAGCTTTTAAAAAAATTAATTCAGGAAAAAATTAACAAGCATTTATTTTCTTTTCTTATGACCTCCCACCCTCACCCCCTCAGAAAGGGGGGAAAGAGTCCTTGTAACAAATGTTTATAGTCAAGCAAAACAAATTCTGACACTGACCATGTTTCATTCTGCAAATTGAGTCTGTCTCCTTCCTATCAAGAGGTGGGCACCATATGTCTTCATTGTTCCTTTGGAATCATGGTTGATAATTTTGCCTTGTAATTTTCAAAACTCTTTTAGGTATATTACCTCATTAGATTCTAACAATAGCCCTCTTTGGTGAGTAAGTTAGTTATTCTCCCCATTTGGCAGAGGAAGAAACTGAGGCTCAGAGAGACCTCCATGAGGTCACTCAGTGAATCTGGTTGAAGATAGCCCCAGAACCCATCTCTACTGCCAATGAGCAGGGATAAGCCAAGTTTAACTGTTCCAGTATCAGATCTTAGGCCTAAGTAGGAAGAAGGGCTAAAAGGTAGGAGAAAAGTAGTGAAAAGATCAGCAGTAACTTTAAGATTTCAGCATCAGCAATAAAAAGAGGAAGGACTTTTCCTTGCCTTAGTCAGTGCTTCTTTATTGAGAATTATTCCCATGCTTCCATTACTTCATAACCTAGTTGTCATTTGGTCCATCACTCTCATTTTAAAGGTGGGGAAACTGAGGCTCTAAATGAGTTATGTAATTTTTTCAAGACTACTTAGATAGTAAATGGTAGAGCTAAGACTCAAACTCAGGCCCTCTGTTCCCAAATCTAGGGTTCTTTCTACTATACCATGTTACCTTTTTATTATTTGCCAAGGTCCCAGTGAACTAATATGTTGGAAGAAATCTTAAGTCACGTGGGCTCCTCTTGCAGGTAACACCCACGGGGCATACTGTTCTTGGCCTCTATTAATCCAGATATTGTCTGCCTATCCCTAGCCTGAGAGTGTATTCCCAGACCTGTTAATCCAGCTTTCCAACCTTTATGAGGAGGCCTGAGAAGAGAGCTGAGCATTTTTCTGAAAATTCAGGAAGCTCTTTTCAAGAGAGACTAATCTGGGTTAAACATCACCTTGGTTGAAATTCTCAGAATCAAGCCATGAGGGTGACCCAGTGCTGTGAAGCAGAAACTCGTGTGATGTGGGAAACTCTCCCTGACCATGGCGGTGTCCGTGTCTGTGGGATCAGGTTGTTGCCAGGACACAGCCTGGGCCCCAGTGGGTTTCAAGAGCTAGAAAAAGAGCTTTCTCAGGAGCAAGGTCTTGTCCATGGTTTTTGGTCATTCCTGGGTTATGAGGTCTTCTAATTGGATCTCCCAGACTTTTCCAGTCCAGATGCAAATTTTCCTTTCTTCTCTCTTGTAGAGAAAAAAATAAACAGCCACTCCAAAAAGGGCAGGGGTGGTGGTTGTTACTCAGATCAGTTTATAATTTTTCCCCTTAAGCAAATTGTTATAAAATGTCAGGAAAATTTCACATGCTTCCCATGCAGGAATCTGCCAAACCAAAAATCAGTTCAATACTTTCTCGAATCATAGAATGTTAGAGGGGCCATGCCCCCCAGCTTCATATGTTTGAGGATTGGTCATGCAGAAGAGGATGCAACTTGTTTTGCTTTGACCCAGAGGGCAGACAACTATGGGCTGGTGGATAGAAGTTACAGAGAGACAGATTTTTGTCTAAGTCCAAAAAATTCAACAAACATTTGTTAAATGCATAATATGTACAAGGCACTGTATGAGGTACCTGTTCTAAAGAAAAAAATCTTATGATCAGAGCTATCCCAGGGTGGAATGGGCTGCCTCGGGCCAAGTCGTGACACTGGAAGTCTTCAAGTGTAGGCTAATTAAGCAGTTTGGGAGAGGTTGTAGGAAAGGGTCCTTTTCAGATATAGGTTAGCTTGGAAACATAGTTAGAGATGGAAGGGGTCTTAGAGGTCATGCAGTCCAGCCCCTCGCTTTGACAGATGAGGAAACTGGAAACCAAAGAAACTGTTTTTGAGATGATATAATTTCTGTGAGAGCTAGAAATCAATCCCTGAGATCATCTGTACCCACCCCCTTATTTTTCAGATAAAGAAACTGAGACCCCCTAGAGGGGCTAGGACTTGCCCAAGGTCACACAACTACTGAGTAGGGAACAGGGGACTAGAAATCAAGTTTCCCAAATCTGAGTGCCTTGCATTTTCTACCACATTACACCACCTCTGTCCTCAAATTAGCTTGCCCAGATATTTCCTCAGGCAGCTGGCATCATTCAAACTATATACAAGCCTTTTGGTCTAAAAGACTAATTTTACATTTACACAGTGCTTCAGCATTTCAAAGTACTCTCATATTCATTTCCTCATTAAATCTTCACAACCACCATGCTGTGAGGTTGTTAGGACCTTGTGGTCATCCCCATTTTTAAGATAAGAAGACTAAGGCACAGAGATTTTATGTGACTCATCCAAGAACACACAGTCAGTTGGGGGAGAGCAGCGAATAGGGTTTGGTCTCCTTATTTCCAATCTGACAACTTTCCATTAGACTGCTTTTTTAAAAGGTACCATTGACCACCTCTTCCCTTTAATGATCTGTATTGAATAAAGTCTCTCACACACTTTTCCTTTTCCTTAGGCCACATCAGAATATCTGACTTGGGTCTAGCTGTGAAGATTCCTGAAGGAGACTTGATCCGGGGCAGGGTAGGAACAGTAGGATATATGGGTAAGTAACCTGATCACCTGTTTCTTTTCTTTACCCTATTTCATGGAAAGGCAGTGAGCCCCACCCAGAGGAAGCAGTTGGGTAAGAAGGGAGCATTTGGTCATCAGGGTCCTTGGGGATTTTATATGGGGTTAGAGCCAATCTCCCCCCACCATCTCCTCCCTCTTTGCCCTAGCTTCCTTTCTCCTGAAATTGCTGATGAGTCACCCTGGGCCATTAAATCAGGGAGGTTTTCCTGGAAGCACGTAGTACTGAACACCCTCTCTTGTTAATGCCTTCAGGAGAAGTAGATTTGCCCTATGTGGGCATCCATGCCCAAGCCAGAAGTTCCAAACCAACCCATACCTTTGGAGACACTGGGAGAGAACAGCCTCATAAATTCTAAGCCATTTGGGGACTCAGGTGGCAGGCCCCCAAAACCTCACAGGCCTGAAAGCCCTGCTGTTTAAAAACTACAACAACAACCCTGGCACTATTATGGGTGAGACAGCAGAAGCTGTTATTTGTTGTTGTTTTTAATTTAATACCTAAAATCAGTTATTATTTGGCTTGAGAGGCAAAATCACTGACTCGGCCATATTGTAAACCTTAATAATGAAAAAGGCCACCTTACAAGTACTCAGCAGTACCCCCTGTTGACCACAGTCCACAAACCACTGCCCTAGAAGGTCAAGAGGAAGAGACTGGGTGGGAGTAGCAGGAGAAATGGGGGCTCTGTCTGCTCCCTCTGTGTCTCCCAGAGAGTGCTAACCCCCTAGTACCCACTGGAGGAAAGGTACTTAGCATTCCTCCCAACTCACTGGGTGGTAGAATCGAAGTATTCTTCCCGTTAGACCCCAGAGGGCTTTCATGGGCCCAGCATCTCTGTATCTTCTGACTGTTAAAATTCACAGAGTTTGATGCTGGGGCCAGAAAATCCATATGCTAAGATCTGTGTTAGACTTAGGAATCATATTGGGTGTGTGTCTACATTCCTCCATCTGCACATTGAAGGATGTTCTATGCTGTATGTGTTCTATGTATGTCTATGCACATATGCAAGGGGTTTCTGGAGCCAGCACAAACTGGCTCAAGAGAGCCAGTTGTTAAATTTTCAGAGTTGTGAGCATTTATTCATTGAAGGCTAGCAAATGCTGCAAATCAGGGCTTCATTTATTCTTTTGTTGATTGAATGGACTTTAAAAAGTGTTGGAGAAAATGTGAATAATGAAGATCAAACTTAGAAGTGTCTTGTGCATTTTTTTTCTGGAGAGCTGGTGTTTAAACATTTGCCAACACACCCCTATATATGTATGTGCATGTATCTGTGTTTGTACATCCGTATGCCTGGATTTACATGGATGAGTGTACCTGAATCCATGTGTAGGCATGCCGAATCACATGTATTTATACCTGTGTCTGTGTGGCCACATATCTTTGGTCATTCATATGTGTGCCTGTGTGTTTTTGTGTGTACGCATGCATGTATGGTGTTGATATTGGTATTTTAATTTACATACATGTATATAACATGCCTTTGCCTCTCCTGGGTATATACACATGTATATAGTGGTGCTGGCTGCATTTTAATTTACATGTAAGTATGTAACACATCTATGCCTTGCCTATGAGTATAGTGTCAATGCCTGCATTTATTTGAACAGGTGTGTGTATGCACCTGTGTCTATCTGCATACCTATGTCTCTGTTCACAAGTGTGTGCATGTGTTTCTGTTCCCTTGTGTGTTCGCATATATGTACATATTGCACCTTTGAACATATACATGTTTATAAACACAAATATGTGTCTATTCCTGCACGTACATGCACATGTGCATCTGTGCTCATGTCTGGATATCTGTGCTCCCATGAAAGTGCATCATGTACCAGTTTGTGTTCTTGCATGTTTATACATCTGTGAGTCTCTTTTTGCCTTCATATGCATATGTACACAGCATGACATGCTAGATTTGTATTTTTTGTACCTGTGTGATGAATCTATGAGATGCTCTTTATGAGAAAAAAAATCAAACCATGCCAACTCGAGGGACCAAGCTGAGATCAGGAAAAGGGATAGGGTTATATGCCTTATGAAAAGAAGCCCACCTTTTATTTTAGTCTGGACTGCTCCAGCTGGTATTTTCCTAAGGAATCCTTTAGGATGCACTTATTTGGAAATAGTACTATCCCCCATCCTGAGCCCCTGGTTGATGGACACGAGAGGACTCTGGCCTCACTTTGGCAGACATACTCTCTTATGCTTGCGGTCATCAAGTGTTCCTTTCCAATCCTTTCTCTGTCTTGCTCTTGTTTCAGCTCCAGAGGTCTTGAACAACCAGAGGTATGGTCTGAGTCCAGACTACTGGGGCCTGGGCTGCCTCATTTTTGAGATGATTGCTGGACAGTCGCCCTTCCGAGGGAGGAAAGAGAAAGTGAAGCGTGAAGAGGTAGACAGGAGAGTCCTAGAGACGGAAGAAGTGTACTCTCACAAATTTTCTGATGAAGCCAAGTCAATCTGTAAAATGGTAAGAGCCAAAGCCCTCATTCCTTAAATTCTACCTGCCAGGTACACTGAAATTAAGGGTAAGGCAGAGAAGATCCAGACTGGGCCCATTCCCATGATCCCTCAAACAATAACAAACACTGAAAACTATGCTATATCGGGCACTGTTGGAGACATACAGAAAAGTAAAAGGTATATATATGCTCCCTTATACCTGGATTGGTGGATAAAGTACCGGGCTTGGAGTCAGGAAAACCTGGGTTCCAATCTTGCCTCTGTCCTGAGCAACTCCTTGTATTCCTCAACAAAGTCAGATGGCCTGTGAGCCATGATTTGGCAGAAGGCGTTCCCATGCTGGGTGTTCTCTACTCTGGCAAATTACAGGTCCTTCAAGTATTTTATATGGTCCCTGCTCTTAAGGAACTTACGATCTTCTTGTAGAGACAAAACTAATGTACCTGAAGTAAGAGCAAATGATAGAAGATTAAACCCAATTAAGTGCTAAATTGTGTGAAACATACTTAGCACAGTGCCTGGCACATAGCAGGGACTTGATAAATTTTATATTTATTGAATATTTATTGAATTGAATGGAAAGAGACATTGATGAGGACTGGGGGAGTTATGAAAGTCTTCCTGGAGGAGGGAAAAGCCCTGAAGGAAGGTATGAAGGGAAGCCAAGAAGACATTCTGGGTGAGCAGAAAACCAGAAGGAAGGTACAGAAACAGGAGCAGTCATGATGTGCTCCTGGAACAATTACTGGGCTGTCTGTGAGAACTTTTTACTAATGGGACCCCAAACAATGATAGGACAAGGTACAACATTTAGCACAAAGCATGAGCAATCTGGAATGACTGATAATGGTCTTATCATGCTGTTTGTTCATGAGAGAAGACAGGTTTTGTCAAAAACCTGCTTTTCATGGAATTTTCTTCTACCCAAGTTGTCCCAAAATTAGAATTCGCTAAAGGCAGAGGAGAGCTCTCTTGAGGTCTTTTTCTCTCCCCTCTCATTTTTCCTTCTTCCCTCTCCTTCCCTACCAGAGTCGCTGGTAGGCTGATCTGTGGGTCAGTATCAGGCCAGCAAGCAGTGGTTTCAATTGGTAGTTAAACTACGCTGGGGGCGTGATATTGTTGATAGCTCAGGCAGCCAGTGACAGGAGCCTTGGGAACGCCGGCAAATGGAGGATGCGTCTTTTTCCTCTTTCTCCTCTCGCTGATTCGATACAGAAAAAACGTTCCAGGTAGTAGTACGAGGATTCATCCTCTAAAAATACCAGAGCGAGAGCAGATACCATAGAATCCTCCATGCCACTTTTAAAGATGGAGGCAGGAGGTCCCAGTTTAGACTACAGTATCCCCCAGCTGAGCAAAGTGTCCCCAGATGCCCCCAGTTAGTTAAAGACCTGGGATAGTGGAGAAATTAACCTGACTAAAAAGCAAGGTTCACATTAATGAACAGTAAGATAAGGTTGCACCAGGAGAATGGGGTCAAACCCATGAGAAGCCTCGAAGGCCAAGCTGAGAAGCTGTGATTTCATGGAGAAGGAAGGAGAGAACCACCTAATGTTTTGAAGTTGGGAGAACACAATGAGAACGTGGAAACCTGCTATACTATACGGAAGGGACAGGTTGCTTTTTCCATAGGCCCCTGGGGGGCGTGATTTCAGAAATAGGACCTGCCTTCCTGCCCTGGTCAGTTAGTGGCTTCAGACAGCTTAGCGTTTCCTTCCCACGCCTGGCTGTCCGGCTCCCTGGGATTTTCACATTGCTGCCCTGCTCTGGGCCTTCCTCTTTCTAGTGACAGGAACAGCTGTGCTGGCAGCTGGCCACAGCAGGCAGCTCCCTAACTCGGGCCACATGGAGGCAGGAAGGGCCGGAGCCCCAAGCCCTGTTTGTGTTGCCTTGGGAGACTTCCTTTCCCTCCAAACTGCCTGCACCTGGAGATGAATGACGCTTAAAAAGCTGAAATCTTTTGGTGGGGCCTCTGGCCTTTTTTTTTTTTTCATTCTTTTTATTTTAATTTTCCCAAATTCTGAGAGAACTTAAGAGGAGAATTCTGAATTTTCTTCATCGACTCACAAAATGTCTAAGCTGGAGCAGAGACCCTCTCCCCACCCACCCCCTGCCCCATTTTATGGATGAGGACACTGAGTGAGGCCCAGTGAAATGAAGGGACTAACACAAGGTCCTACTCCTAGCACTTGGCATTGCTCACCTCATCCAGACCATGCTGGGGGTTGAAGGCTTATAAAGAAACACCCTACTGGGTTTTATTTTTTTTAAGTATTAGGCTTTTGTTTAATGGAATTATTAATCTCAAGATGGAAAAGAACTTCACAGGTTATCTCACACAGAAATGCCCTTGACAGCCTCCCTAATAAATGGCCAGCCAGCCCCTGCATCAATATTTTCTTTTACAGGCCTGGGTTGTCAAGTCATAGACTATAGGAGGAAATAGTTGAAAACTAGACTTTGGCTGCATTTTATAAATAAAAATTAACTATAGATAAATACATTATTAAAAATGTATATGTTTGTTTATAGCTATTACAACAACCAGCTATGATAATAATAGCTGACATTAAAATGGCAATTTATAAAGCACTTTCCCTATTTCATCTCATTTTAGCCTCACAAAAATTTTTTGTTAAGGTATATAGTGCAATTATTATTATCCCTATTTTACAGAAGAGAAAACTAAGTCAAAGAGAGGTTAAATGACTTGGTTGGGGTCCTACATGTTGTTGTTCAGTCATTTCAGTCATGTTCAACTCTTTATGACCCAATTCGAGGTTTTCTTGGCAAAGACATTTAGAGTGGTTTGCCTTTTCCTTCTCCAGCGCATTTTACAGGTGAGGAAACTGAGGCAGAGTTAAGTAACTTGTCCAGGGTCACACAGCTAATAAATGTCTGAGGTCAGATTTGGACTCAGGTCTTCCTGACTCCAGACCCAGTGCTTTATCAACACTGTGCCACCTAACTACAGATAGATAGATTAGGTAGATAGGTAGGTAGATAGACAGACAGATAGATAAAAAAACTACTTTCTAGAGAGCTCTGCACATTTAAAGTGACTTATGCAAGCTGCTGCTGCTTATGATGGTGATGATAATGGTGATGATGATGATGTTGAAATAACTGTGGTGTGATAGAGAGAGAGCTATCCCCAAAGTCAGGAAAACTTGGGGTCAAGCCCTACCTTGGACATTTATTGGTTGTGTGACCCTGGATAAGTCACTTAACTTCTAGGAGATTCTCTAAGATTTTAAGTTGCAGAGAAGATATTGACCTACACTGGTAAAGAAAGTTTCAATTCTCAATATCAGTGAAATCAGAGGTCCTGTCCTTATCCCTATTATTGTTATTTATTATTGTTATAATTATTATTATTATTATTATTATTGTCATCTCAGTCTATTCCACCCCAGGACAACTCTCATTCTTAAAAAGTTTTCCCTTATATTGCCCAGCAGTATGCCTTGAGAACTCATTAAGAGACTCTTGGGGTATTTGGTTATCCCCATATGAAGTCCTGTAAGCAAGGTAGTGTGACTAGTGTGTTCATACTATAATGCCTCACAGAAGAGCGGGAAGAAAAAAGGTATAGCTCAGAGTTACTGTACCCCAACCAATCATGCAGTCATTGGTCACAGTTGGGAAATCAGGATAGTGGGTCAAGCTAAGTGGTCAGGAAGAAGCCATGCCAAGGGAATGGCTTACAACTGATGCGTATCGGCAAGAGAACATGAGAGCATCACTCTTCCCTCTCCCCACCAATCCAAGCCCCCTAGCCCCACTGTGTGCCAGATCCTTCCCTTCATCCCTGTCCCATCCAAGTAGCCATGCAGCTTTTACAATTCCTTCTCTCCTGCCACCTGCAGCCTCCCACACCCCTACAACACTTCCTTTCCTGGTGGGATGTCTAGGAGGGGCCCCAGAATTAAGTTCACATTACTGATGGCTGGTATTGCAACTTGACTTACTAAAACTCCCTAGTTTTCTTGGCTTCTTTCCTGTTTGTGACAACTTATCCTGGACTCAACCTCTTACCTATTCCTAACCATAGATAACCGTGTATTTCTTGCTCTTTTGCCTGAACTGCATGAAACCTTGAACCTGTCTCCGACCTACAAGGCCAACATCCTCATTAAACCTTGGCTCAACTCCTTTATCATCCTGATCACTACCTAGCCTAGACAGTCCTGGTCCTTTACATTACCATTCATACTTTTCTGTATCTGTCCCCCTTGATGTGACACTGTAACATTTAGCATGAAACCATCAGCAGGGAGCAGCAATGGCAGCCATGGCTGAGAAACTTCTAATGTTCCAGTTTTTAAAATTATTTACTGAACTTGTGCATGCCTGTCCACTTTGTAGACTCTCTGTAGTAGGCTTTTTGTCCCAGTTTAGCCTCTTTCATCCTACTGACCAACAGACCTTTGGGCCACTCTCTCTTAGTATGTCTGTTCAATGGAGGCATCTTCAATTCAAAGTTAGCCTAGGGGAAACTTAATCAGATAAAGCTGATGGATACAGGGAAAGCTGAGGAAAGAAATATAATCAAAGTCAAATTTTAAAATCTTCATTGCTTGGATTATTTTCGTTGCTGTTTCCTTCCATTCACAGTTTGTAATACTCTAGCATCTACAACACAAAATTGGGGCTAAGTAAATATTTATTAAATGAATAGACAAGTGAATGATAAGAACTGACCTATTAGAGGTATGTGTTGCTGTAAAGATGCCAACATCCCTCAGAAGCAGCGAACAAGTAAAAGATTTGAGGAAGAGAGTTTTGTTGATGGCTCTGCTTTCTAGCATACTCTTCATTCACTTTCTTGAGACCTCAGCCTTAATCACAGATGTCATCATGAAAGATCTTGATTGTCAGGATCCCTTTCTTCATATTCAAGGAATGTAGAATTTGCACATAATTGTGAAATTTAAATACAGTTTCATTCATTCACAAGTAGTTTAAACAAATGATTGGAGGTGACAACAGAAATATAAGCCTACTACTAATGGGGCTCATTCTCCAAACCTAGTCAGCTTTCCAGAGCGAGGCTCCTTTTCCTCTTCCTCTCTACCCTTCTCAGGGTTCTAAAGGTAAGAAGACTGTGTTATGTAGCCCAGTTGCTGGATGTCTAGTGTCTGTTCTGACTTTTTTGAAATTCACTAGGTCAAACCTGGCGTGTTCCATCTCTGAATCTCATCCATCTCAGATCAGGAAAAAATTGAGCACAAAGGAAGAGAAGAAACGGAGACAACATCATGCATTAGTGACCACTTAGGGGCTGCCTGGGGAGAGCAGGTAGCAGGCAGCAAGCCACTGACCTTTCTGCTTCTGCTGCTACTGCTGCCTCTCCTCCCACCTGGAGGCTTACAGTAGTTTTTGCTTCACTCACTACCATGGAAGAAAGCAATGCTTTTTCTGATTTTGCCTTTGGTATGCACACCCAGTTCTAGCTCAACAATTAATTAGAAAGTTTTTTGTTGCCTCATAGTAAGCTAATAGGAAACAGGATATCAGTGCATGCTTTGAATTGAGGAGGGAAAAAGACCCCTCCATCACAAATTTCAGGAAGATCCCCAAACCTCCGTGTATATTGGCAGTTATTTGTACATGCTCTAGGAACTGAACCCTCTCAAAAGTAGGTTATATTTCCCTGATGCAGAAATAATATAAACATATGTGGGTACTCCTAGTCACACATTCTCGATGAAATGTATTTGCTATCATCCTTAAGGAAATATATCCTAAACAGGAAAGGGGGTAGGAGGGGTGATGGGAAAGAAGGGAATAAGCATTTATTAAGCACCAACTATGTGCCAGGCACTGTCAAGTGTTTACAAACATTATCTTATTTGATCTTCACAACAACCCTGGAAAATAGGTGCTATTATGGTCCCCATTTTACAGTTGAGGAAACTAAGGTGAAATGACTGACAAAAGCTAGTAAATGCCTTGAGGTTAGATTTGAATTCAGGTCTTCTTGACTCTGGGACCAGTACTCTATCCACTATGCCATCTAATTGTCTTCAGCCTAAGTTTTAATCCATAATCAGAATAAAGTTTGCGGGTTGGGAAAGAAGACCTTTTGCAAAACCTGGAGAAATTGGATCAATGGGTCCATTCAGTACCCCCTTATATCCCGCTAATTTCAATGACCCCTGGAGAAAACAGTACCTTTTCCCAATCTGAAGTGATTCCTAGAACCATATTTTGGAGAGTAAGAATAGAATGGTGGAAGAATTTTTTTTAAAGCTGTTGACACACTCAGACATACAAGCATACGCACAGACACACTCAGAAGAAGAGAACTTACTCACAGAGGATGAGAGAGACCCAGTGGTTCAGTGGAAAAAATCCTGGCTTAGTCAGGAGTCAGAGGAAATGAAGTCAGATCCTTCCTCTGCCACTAGTGGCACTTTTGTCATCTTGGGCCTCAGTTTCTTCCTCTGTAATATAAGGGAGGCCTCTCAAGGTCCTTTCCATCTCTAAATCTGTGATCGTAATGAGAAAACCAGAGAAAACTTAGATGTTAATCAAACCACATGAATGCAAGCTGTTCTGATTGGCCTTGTAGCCACAGACCTAACCTCCCAGGAAGGGTTGTATGTCAGGCAGGGCTTGAGACTTGGTGCTTTAATTGGGTAAGCTTGCAAGGAAGCATCTGCACAGTGCCCCTTGTCTAGCGTGACAGGGAAAAACCTATCTGACCCTTAGTGGTCTCATCTGTAAAATAGGGACAATAATATTTATAATGCTTCTTTCATTGGTTTGTTATGAGATTATATAAAGTATAAAATAAGATAAAGCATGAAAGGTTCTTTGCAAACCTTAAAGTACCATATAAATACCAACTTATTTTTTTCATCTTCATTATTATTTGTTATATGGTTATCTGTGTGAAGGCAGAAGCCTGAACCAGATGGCTTATTGAAATCTCTTCTAACATCTAATTTCTGCAATTCTGTAAAAAGCCGCTGTCTCGTTTTTGAAGATGAAAATTTATCCAGCGTTGGTTATTTGCATTATTTGTCTAGAATAACCAGAGGCTTAGAAATAATCATAAGAATAGCTAACATTTATATAATGCTTTAAGGTTTGCTAAGAGAAAAGAAAGCTGGGCACTCCCAATCCTTCTTGGTAAGAATTCCACCTGGGCTTTCAGGAGACGGACTCACTAACCCCTTTGTCTCCTCTTAAACACCTTTCTCTAGAGATAGAACTGCACCTGTGCTACAGCTTTCCCATACCATGAGACTGGTCTGTGAGAGCCTCTGATCTACCAATGCTAGTTTGTCCTTTGGGAGGAGAGCAGATAGCAAGAAGTAGTCATTACACTTGAACTGATACTATTTCTTCTGATGGCTACCCCAGATGACAGTCCACCATAGATCCAAATCAGGAAAGGGTTTACTGGGCCCTTTGGTGGGGACTGGGCAGGCAAACTGAGGGCAGGGGATGTTTTTAATGATACCCTAATGCATCTGGCAGCCTTTTCCTCTGAAACCACATGTAAGTGGGATGAGGAGAGAGCTTTCTGGTGGTAGCAGTTACTCTGAAATCCAGAGCAAGTGGAACTACTGAGGGAATCAGGAAACTTGAGACTTATCTAAAAGCTTGTTACCCTACTTACACCTTCAGTTCTACAGTTGATCCAGGGAGGGTAATGATTTCTTTTTCTGACTCTTCATCAGTGAGTGTACTCCACCAATACAGGTCACGACCTTACTATTTCTTCTCATCCTTATCTTTTCATGTCTTCTGGTAAAAGATCTACTCGTTATTTTGGAGGCCTTCTTTTGGTTTCTTTAATATCTTATGGTCATCAATACAATACTTCTGATTTGTGAGATACCTAATACAACATTGCCACCTAATAAGTGTTGTAAGAGAGGGCCAGCAAAATATTATTTGCAATTACTCAGTAGCAACATCCATGCTCAGAGGAAGTTAACCCCATTGTAGGCTTTAATGGACAAAGGGCTGGATTGTGTGGCCCTCCAGGTCTATAAGTCCTGATGAGAAAAGTAGCATACTATATTGAATTGAGTCAAGAAGACCTCCATTCAAGTTATGTCTTTGACTCAGACCTAAAGCATAACTGAGCAAATCACTTAATCCTTCCCATACCCTAGACAACTCCTAAATTTGCAAGTTAGACAAATATTAACTTGCATTCACTAGAGGTAGTTCCCATATTAATGAGTTCCCCACACTGATGAAATCCCTGGGCCCCTCCCCATATTCCTCATAGCTCAGCAATGGAGAGGGAAGGATGGGTAAAATTCAGCATGCATTGATTTTCCCAGTCAGTGGAGCTGATTCCGTCAGAACGCAGGTTTTTAGATCACCCCTTTGCATTAAGTTCCCCTTGAAATCATTATCTAACATGCAATGGATTGATTTTCCCCCTCTGGCCACCTGTAAAAATCAGTTAGAAGTTTTTTATACCCTCAAATGTACAATTAAAAAAATTAAAATATTTTCAATAGCATCTTATGAAAAGAACTCCACAAGTTGTTGTTTTGTGATATTCACAACTACATTGAATTAATCCTGTGAGGGGACAGGAAGGGACCGTAAGAGATCATCTGATACTGGCCTTTTGCCTTCAGGTAAGGCAAGGTGGCATCATCTTCATCTCATAGAGGGAGAGGCTTCAGTGACTCTTCTCCTGTTAGTCTACCTTTAGTGACTCCAATTTATGTTAAACAATAAACATTCATTAAGCCCTTACTATGTGCCAGGCATTGTGCTAAGGAAAACTGGGCAAATCTTGTTTGATGTACCAGCAGATAGAGGGAATCAGCCACCATTGTAAGTTTAGGCTCTGAACCATTAAGCAAGCAAGCTCTCAATAGGGGTATCCATCTCTTCCCTGCCTTCATTCCCGCCCCACCACACCCCACTTTTTGGCTGATTGCCCAAGAATTATAACTTAAATTTCTATAGTTCTATACAACACAGAGAGATGTAGAATCCCTCCTAAACATTTGATAATTAGAAGAAGCTGCCAATTTGCTTAAAGTGCAAGCTAACCTGAGCCCCAGCTGTTATTTAGCCAGGTCCATAATGGTTCAGGGGTGTTGGTTTTAAATGATGACTGATTCTGAAAGTGATGATCTTATGAGAATTTGTAAATTACTTCATCCAAACAAAAGCATCCTTTCCCTCACTGGGTCATAGCCCCTCCATACAGCATTTGTACTTCTCAGTTAGAGCCCAGAACTTCAAAGATGCAAAAAGCAGCATGATACATCTATTTATTTGTGTAATCAAAATCAGCTTTCTTTTTTAAGCAGTTGTACCAATTATTTATTTTAATTATTTATTATAAACTTAAAATAGAACAATAATGATATTAAAGTTGCTCAGAAACAATTTACATTGACGTTAATTTTAATGTAACAGTAGCATAACTTTTCCATCACTCCCTCTGTCTCCATCAGGATTCTTTCTTTGACTATTCGTTCTCATTCACCTTTCCCCAGAGAGTTCTCTAGATTCATAATATCACAGATCCCAAAGCTAGACAGAAGATCCCCATGCTACTCCTCACTCCCCACAATCTCAGTTCTGGGAGGTTTTTATTTACTTTCCAGCACCTGCTGGAGATGAGAACCTCATCCTTGTTTTCATGGGAGCAGGCCTTGGCAAAATGTTCCAGTGGACAGGGGACAGGAAGGGACCTCAAGAGATCATCTGATACTGGCCTTTTGCCTTCAAGTAAGGCGAGGTGGTATCATCTTCATCTCATAGAGGGAGAGGCTTCAGTGACTGTTCTCCTGTTAGCACCATCTTCTCAAATTCCCAGTGTCCTCATGCTGCCCTCTGGCTGCCCCTTGCTGTAGTATCACCACCGGACAACAGCATGTAAGTTCTACGGGGTAGGGATTCTGTCTTATCTAAATTTCATATTCCTGGTGTTCTTTGCACACAATATGTACTTGTAAACATTTAATTGAATGTCATCCTCCTGACCTCTTCTGTATTAAAAATTGCACCTCCCTCATTCCAGTCTCTATTCTGCTCTCCTACCAGGTTAATTAGATAAATGAATGTGTTTATTAATGTGTTACTCCTCTGAAACCAGTGTTAATTCAGGGAGAAAAACCAACTAACTTTTATTTGCTGAAGAAAGCCTTTCAAAAGAGACCAGTAGTAGGGATAGAAGGGATTGCAATAAGGCCAGTGGGGAAGGGATGTTTTGGACTGGGATGTTTTCGTCAAAACCAGATCATAACAGGGTGAATTACCCTATGTGGTCCTCTACCCCCAGCTTTATATCCAAATGAAACTGGGATAAAACATGTTAAAAAGACAAATTGACTTGTTGATTGGATGGATGGATGGATAGATTCACAGAGAGACAGACAGATAGGAACCTTGGGAACTTTTTGCATCAGTTGGGAGAAGCCAGCATTTTTCTCCCTCTTGAGCTGATCTCCTGAGTCACTGCCCGGGGGAGTCTCATGGCGGCTCAAGCCAGGGCATGTCAGATCACACTGTGCGGACGACCAGTCACTCCTCCTTGGCCTGAGAGGGATTTGGGCATCTGTTGACTTGTGGCTAGTTCTTTCTTCATTAGTCGTAATCTCTGAGGGCTCCTTTGCAGTTGTACAGGTCTCTAGGTGACAAGATTGGATTTCTGAGATCTGGGCAAAGAGCCACTATCTGAAAGCACCACTCCTCCTGTAGCACTGTCTTTGCCCCCGTGCTTTTGTCAAATCCCAGTGGCACTGGTGGTTACTGAGTGCCCCGGGGCCCAACAGGTAGACTCGGGAGGCGACCTACAACTATTCCCGGGCCCAAGCTGTGAGCACCTGCAGCATACTTGTCCTCTGCTTCCCCCTGGTGGCTGAAATGGACTCTTGGGAAACAAGACTCGGGGAGACTTGGGCAAGTCCTGGGTTGATCCCAGTGGCTGCTGCCTTCCCTTCTCCAAGGTATCTGAGTAGTCACCCTCCCGGGCTGAAAAACAAACCTATCCCCTTATTTGCTCCTTTCTCTCCTTTTGAGGGGCTAGGTTTGGGCTTTCCTGAGGACTATTTGATCATGAAAGTCAGCCAAATCTTCTGAAAAAATGTTTGGGACCTGGAGTTTGGAGCTAAAAGACATCAGATTTTGGAGAGCAGAGATTTGACTAAGAAGCCTCTTCTCTCCTCAAATCGCTGAGCATCCTTTACGATCATCATCATTCCCTCCCCTGTTTTTCTTCTCTGATCTGCATTAATGAAAAAACAGTAACTTCATCTAAATAGTAGAAACAAAAGCTAGCCCAAACTAACTAATAGTGGCTTTCACTAAATATATTTATTTAACCCCATCAAATAAGTCAGGTAGATGATACAGTGGATACAGTGCTGGGTCTGGAGTCAGGAAGACCTAGGTTCAAATTTGGCCTGAGATACTTACTAGCTCTGTGACCCTGACCAAGTCACTCGACCTCTGTTTGCCTCAGTTTCATCTGTAAAATGGGGATAATAATAGCACTCATCTTCTAGGGTTGTTGCAAGGATCAAATGAGATAAAGTGTTTGGCACAGAGTGCTATGTAAATTTTTATTATTGCTATTGTTATCATCAAAGGAGTCCTTCATTATTCTACTGAGTAGAGGAGTCTCTGATACGCTGTAGATTTAGGCTCATGCCATTTTGAGTAAGGAAGCAGCAAGTCAGAAAAGCTATTGGAAGTGACCATCAGAGTTCTAAAATGTTTTCTTAAGTTGAAGGGAATAATGAATATATTTTCTAATTCATGATTTCCCAAGTTGCTATTTCTACTTCTTTTATTACCCACAGTGACTGTTTCAAAACTTTTCCTGTGTCCTTAAGCCCCAGACACGCTCTTGGGCTCTCATACTTGCAGGGGAATGCCTTTCTTTATTAACTGAGAAGATTGAGGCCACCTGATGGGATGTCCTGAAATTCTCTTCTTATTTCTATTCAGCATCGTCACCTGTTCTCCCCTCCTCTCTTTTCTCAGAGGAAAAGGTCTCCCTACTGCAGAGTGATGCTGATCTTTCTACTTGTGCCCATTTCTTTCTACCTCCTCCAAGTCTTTGCTCCAGGATTCATCTCAATCCATGCATCTTCATCCTTTCTTTCTCTGCTCAATCCTTTCCCTCCATGTACCAACATTTTCATGACTCCTCAGGCATTAAAAAAATTAAACTCTTTTTCCTTCTTCTCTGTGCATGTAATCAGTCTGGTTTCAACCTATGTTTGCAGTCAGTTCATATTGCCCTCTTTCGTGCACTCTGAGTTCCAGCCAAAATGGACTTTTCTTAGCTGTTCTCTGAACTTGACATTCCATTTCTCACCTCCACCTCTTCACAGAGACTCCCCCATGCTGCATCCTCATAACTCTTAAATTCCTTCCAGGTTCAGTTCAGATACCACCTCCTTCACTAAGCTTTGCCCTGTCTTCCTACACCCCCCCATCTTTCATTTTCTATTTTCCAGGTGCTCCCTGTCTCCTCAAATTGTCCATTTATTTTCTTGCTTGTGTACCTGTTGTATCCCTGCCAAAACATGAGTCTAGAGAACGTTTCCATTTTGTCTTTATATCCCCATAAAGTGCCTCGCACATATTGGGTTCTTAATGAATGTTTGTTGAATTGAATTCAGCTGCAGTCCTCTCTTCTCCCCTTCACAGCCAGACTTCCGGCAAAAATTCTTTGAACTCTGGGCCTCCACTTCCTCAGCACCTACATTCACCTCAACCCATTGAAGTCTGATTGTCATACCCACCGCTTGACTAAATATGCTCTCTGAAAATCACTCTAGCCAACAGCATTTTTTTTCAGTCTTCAGCCTTCTTGAATTCTGCAGCCTTTGGCCCTGTAGACTTCAGCCCTTCCTCTTCCTCCTCCTTCATACTCTCTACTCGCTGGCAAGTGTTTACAGCCTGCACACAGGACACATTTTTAAGCTTAATTTGCATTAATAACATTTTCTCTATCACTTTATTATTGCTAGACTATCAGTAAAACAATAAATCAAACTCTGACTTATGGTTTGACAATTTCTGAGGAGTAAATGCTCACACTGAAAATTTAACAATGGGTTTATGAGTGAGTTAGAGCTGGCTCCAGCATACCCCTGAAGAGTGCACTTTCCTAGTTGTCCCACCTTTCCATAACTTTTCTTTCTTTTTTTACTGGTTCCTAGACCCTTCTCATCCCTAAGTTAGGCTATGTGTTCCCCAAGTTCCAACCTCAGCCATCTTCTTTTTTCTATGTTGAAATCTCCTCCATTCACACCATTTAATCATCACATCATCATGAATGATTCCCACGTCTCTGTCTATGGCCCTGGTCTCTCTCCTGAGTTTCATTCTTAAATTCTCCACAGGACATCCCCACCTGAATGAAACACCCACTCTCTTTATGTCCTCCTCTCTCCCCTAAAAAGCCACCTTGAGATTAATGAAAAGGCAAACATAAACTGAAATCTGCAGGTAAACTAGTCTCTCCCAGACTGTCTCATAGTCATTATAAGCTACAGTGTTTTAGCTAAACTTTGCATCTCTCCCAATGTATTAGCCCAGTGCTCTGTATATTGCAATTACTTAAAAAGCATTTGCTGTATTTATTGAATTGAATAAAGACTTCCTCCTACCTTTTGCTCCTATCACTTATCCTCATCCAGTTAGTTGCCAAATTCGAGCTAAGCCATCTCTTGATTGATCATCTCCTCCTTTCCATTATTATTGGCACCAATCTAGTATAAACTCCCATTGACTCTCACATGGCAACTTTTAGTAGCCTCCTAACCAGATTCCCTACTTAGAGTCTCTTCCCTTCCCAATCCATCTTCTTTTTTCTTCAATTTTCTTTTTTTTATTTTTTTCAACATTCACTTTTATAAGATTTTGAGATCCAAATTTTTTTTCTCCCTCCTTTCTTCTCCTCCCCTCTCCAAGAAGCCAAGCAATCTGATATAGGCTATACATGTACAATCATATTAAACCTATTTCCACATTAGTCATGTTGTGAAAGAAAAATCAGAACATAAGGGGAAAACCACAAGAAAGAAAAAAAGAGAGAAAATTAGTATGCTTCGATCTGCATTCAGACTCCATAGTTCTTTCTCTGGATGTGGATAGTATTTTCCATAATGAATCTCTTGACATTATCTTAGATCTTTGCATTGCTGAGAATAGCTAAGTTTATCAAAGTTGGTCATCGCACAGTGTTGCTCTTTCTGTGTACAATGTTCTTCTGGTTCTGCTCTCTTCACTCAGCATCAGTTCCCAATCCATCTTCTATACTACTGCCAGATCAACCTTTCTAATGTCCAATGATCCTTTGATCATGGTTCTCTCTTGCTCAAAGCCCTTCATTGCCTCCTCATTGCCTATAGAATTAAGATTGAATTTCTTATCCTGGTATCCAAGGTCCTCTACAATTTGACTACAACCTACTTTGCTAATTTCCTCTCATACTTTTCCTCCTCATGTTCTCTTTGCTCCAACATAATTGGGATAATTGCCAAAGCCCAGTCACCTTTATTAATATGGTTCTCTCTGTCTAGAATATTCTCTCTCACAGTAATGTGATTAAATTGATGTGTTAACTTACAGGGAAATTCTGATTAAATAGTATTGTCAATATCGTGTTGGTTTTAATATGAAGAGATAATATTTTTAAAAGGTCAACCCAATAATAACTCACACAATATTATGCTTAAAGATTTACAAAGTAATTTCTTCACAACATCCCCAGGAAGTGGTCGAGTATTATCCCCATTTCACGATATTGAAAGTGAAGCTCAGAGAAGTTAAGTGATTTGCTCATGGTCCTACAAAGAGGAAGTAGTAACCCAAGTTTCTACTAATTCTTTCTGCTACACCGTACTATCTTTCTATGTAACCTTTCCAGAAAAAAGTCACCTCTGGATTAATCAGAAGGCAAATGTAAATTGAAATGTGCAGGTAAACCAGTCTCACTCAGACCAACTGTACTTATGCATTTATCCTTCCAATGAAGAAGAATCCCAGTAGGCTTTGGTTGCAATGACCTTCTCCCCATTGGAAGCTACTCATGTTTCTAATTGGCCAATTAGATTAACATCCATTTCCCACAGTGTTGTCATTAGGGACCAGAGAACCCAGTCTGCTAGAAAGGCTAGTGTTTCCCACTCATCTTCAGAGATTGGAATAAAGCCTGCTGCCCATCCTCTGCCTCCATAGGCATACATATATCCTCTCCCAGGAACGTGGTGAAAATGACTTAAATTCCAGTTCTAGCAATCCTCTGTCACCTGTTCTGCAGCATAACATCCTTACTTTTAAAACATATTAGCAAATTGTGAAGTGAGCCTGAAACCAAAAAAGCTGATGTGATTGGGTTAGAGAGAAGAAAAACATGTCTGCCACTTCTGGGGTAACTCAGCGCTCCAAAAATGTCCCAGAAGGAAAAGTGGTGCAAAAAAAGATGAGCAGGAAACCCAGATTCACACGGTTATGTCTTTATAAACAGTCTATCAGTAAATCCTTATCAAACATCTGCTAAAGGCAGTCTAGTATAAAAGAGCATTGGTTTTGGACTCAGCAGACCTGGTAGAATCTCAGCTCTGGTCCTTGCCAGCTGTGTGACTTTGGGTAATCTGCTTCACCTGTCTGAGATTCAGCTGCCTCATCTATAAAATGGAAATAGCAATAATAATAGTGATCATGATGATGATACACATCTCTCAGAGTCGGTAAAAAAAAAAAAAAGGAAACATGAGTTCTAAACCCTAAAGTGGGGAAGTGTAGGGGGAAGAGAAAGAGAGAGAATAAATTATTATTATGACAGGTATTATGGAGGATTCAAAGATATCCCAATATACACAGTAGATGCTTAATAAATGTTTGGTGAATGGCTGCCTAAGACTTGTCCACCTTATCTTCAGAAAGCTCATCTAGGGAACCCAGGTTATGTACATTGCTGTTGTAGTTCAGCCATTTAGTCATGTCTGACTCTTCATGACCCTGTATAGGGTTTTCTTAGGAAAGATGCTGGAGTGGTTTGCTATTTCCTTCTCCAGTGGATTAAGGCAAACAGAGATTAAGTGACTTGCCCAGGATCACACAGTTAGTGCCTGTCTGAGGCCGGATTTTAATTCAGGTCTTCCTGACTCCAGGCCCCATAGAGCACTCAATCCACTGAGTCATTTAGCTATCTCCAAACAATACCAGAAACTAATCTAAATGTTAAATAAATATTATAAACTGTTAGTGCTCTAGAACTTCAGAGGAGGCAGCTTTGGGATTATTTCTTTTGTTGTTGTTTTGTGGTAGTTTGGGGAGTGGGCGGTTGTTCAGGGCAGCAAAGTTGCATAGTAGATAGAGTATCAGGTCTGAAGTCAGGAAGACTCAGCTTCCTAAGTTCAAATCCAGCCTCAGGCACTTACTAACTGTGTGACCCTGGGCAAACTACTTAACCTTGTTTGCCTCAGTTTCCTCATCTATAAAATGAGCTGGAGAAGGAAATGGCAAACCCCTCTAATATCTTTGCCAACAAAACCCCACATGGGGTCATGAAGAGTCAGACACGACTGAAAAATGACTGAACGAAAAAAGGGGTGTGTTTTCTAGAAGCAGCAGATCTTTCCACAGGACCTGTGTTTGAGGTCCTGCTTTTGTCCCTTTACTAGTGGTGTAACTATGGCCAAATCACTTTCTCTCTCAATGTCTTGGTTTTCTGGCCTTTAAAAAAAAGGGGAGAATCGCCCTCCGGTGGCTGTGTGGGTAGTGCTTGGTAAACTGAGCCGGCAAGATTTCTTCTGATGCTCTGTATGCCCAAGTCTTCTGCATGTGCCTGCCTTCCTGCAAATGGTCCAGAATGTTTCACTGCCCTGCCCTTATTGATTACAGCTACTAGCCAAAGATGCAAAGCAGAGGCTGGGCTGTCGAGAGGAGGGCGCTATGGAAGTGAAGAGACACCCGTTTTTCAGGAACATGAATTTCAAGCGACTGGAAGCAGGGATGTTGGACCCTCCCTTTGTACCGGATGTGAGTAACTCCCTCCTCCCTGACAGCTTCCCTGGAGTCATTTTTAGACCGAGGTTGGTAGAACATCAGCTTCTCCAACACGTTGAGGGTATCTATATTCCTCTCAAAGATCATTCCAGCGATAAATGTTTGTGGAGTGTGGGAAGAGCAGCATAGCAGAAGACAGGAAACTTGGGTTCTAGCCTCTACTCCACCGCTAACGACTTGTGCAACGTGGTGCTGGGCACATACCGCCTCTGGGCCTCGGTCTTCTGTCCACTCAAAGAACCTACGGTCTAATAGAGGAAACAAGACATGCACAAACAACTGGAAGCAGAGGGTTCTGGGGGGTGGGGGAAAGCACTGGTTCCAGAGTCAGAGCCCTCTGTTTGTATTTGGCCTTTAGGCTTGCTGACTCAGTTTCTTCATCTGTAAAATGAGGCAGTTGGATGAGAAGGCCTCAAAGGTCCTGTGAGCCTGCTTCAGAGCCCAGTGCTAGGAGAGTTCTGAGGAGGGAAACTAGCCCTTCCAGCTCTGAGTGATGAGCCAGACTAAATGACTTTTCAGGGTCTTTCCCCAGTCCTGACAGTCTGTGATTTTGTCGTTCTGAGTGCATGTCAAAGATGGAGTGGGCTAGCCTACAGCAGCTCCTTCCTGGGGTATGGACCCAGCCTGGGCCAAGCCCATGGGGATCAGAGACTAACCCCTGCCCTTCTGTTTCTCCCTGGGCCATAGCCCCGGGCCGTGTACTGTAAGGACGTGTTGGACATCGAGCAGTTCTCCACAGTGAAAGGCGTCAACCTGGACCACACAGATGACGACTTCTATTCCAAGTTTTCCACAGGATCCATATCGATTCCATGGCAAAATGAGGTGAGCACAGGCTTTGTCAGTCTGGTCCATTTGGGAGGGAAGGGAGAGGAAAAAAAGGATTGTGTGTGTTCCTTGTGTTTTACAGAGGCAGGGGAGCAGGGGACAGTAACCTCTAGCCAGAGGGCTGGACAAATTGCCATGAACTTCAGCTGCTGGACAAAACTACCAGGGGTCAGGCTTCCAGAGGCTGGGAGGTGCTATATCAAAGTCAAATCAGGAAGGGGAAAGGGGCCAAGAAGAAATAGAACCTACTCTCCTCCCCTGTAGTTGGGCATAAAAAGTGCAGGTCTCCACCCTCATAGTCCAACCCTTCACTAGAGTACAGCAAATTGGTGGCAATTGTCCTGAGCCCTATCCCCTAGGAATTGTCATGCAAAGTTTTACTGCTGAGCAGACTGGGATACAGCTGAAATGATGGGTCTTTTAAAAAAAAGATGAATTCCTATAAGCAACCCATAAAACACACACATACACACACAGAGCCAAATGATAGACCCCTCCCCAACCAAGCTTCCTTTAGGTGATTTCTTTTTTCCTTCTACCAGGAGTGGGGAACCTGAGGTCTCAAGACCACATGAATCCAAATCGCACAGAACAAATCCCCTTAATTAAAGGATTTGTTCAGTAAAACTTGGACTCAGTCAAAAGGCTGCACCCGAGGACCTAGAAGGCCACATGTGGCCTCAATAAATCTGGACTATTGTTGACTTGCATTTTAACCTGGCTTCTCTTGAACATAAATGGTTTGGGGGTAGGTTGGGAGCAGTGCACAAAGTCCACAGAGCAGATTACCCTGTGTTCTATATTCCACTGAGGACAAATCCACCCCTGGCCTGTTGGGCTTACACCTAGATACCACTCTGACTCTAAAACGGCTCTTAGAATTGGGGCTGGGTTCAAATCTTACTTCTTACATGTACTGGCTGTGTGACTGGGGGCAAGTCATCAAAGCTCTGAAAGTCTCAGCTTCCTCAGCTGTAAAATGGAAATAACGCCTGTGGTTTTTACCTCATTGAGTTTTTGTTTTTGTTGAAGGCTCAACAAAGATTATGGAATTAAATGATTTGCAAACTTATAGAAATAGGAGGATGGGAGAAAGCTTGAGACACCTATATCATAGATGCAAATGATTATATTATCCTCAGTTAAGGATCCATGCTGTATATACATGTTTGGGAATCAGTAGTGTAGATGGAGGGATCCACTAGACTGGTAAGTGATTTTGAGAGTATGAGAAAAGTAGAACCTAAAATAATAACTCACATTTTGATAGTTTACAAAGCTTTTTCCTTGCAACAACTCTGCAAGATAAGTAGTGCAAGTATTTTCCCCCCATTATAAGGGTAAGAAAATAGAGTGGTTAAGTAACAGTGTAGTGTAGTGGGAGGTGAAGTCAAAGGACTTGAGTTAGAATATGAGGTGTGCCATATCATTATTATCTCCTCAGTGCTTAACATAGTGTCTAACACATCAAATTTTGTTGCTGTTCAGTCATGTCTGACTCTTTGTGACCTCATTTGGGATTTTGTTGGCAAAGATACTGGAGGGGTTTGCCATCTCCTTCTCCAGCTCATTTCACAGATGAAGAAACTGAAAACAGGGTTAAGTGACTTGCCCAGGGTCATACAGCTATTAAGTATCTGAGGTCAGATTTTAACTCAGGAAGATAAGTCTTACTGACTCCAGGCTGGGCATTCTATCCACTGCCACCTAGCTGTCCCAACACATTGACCAATTGACTTGTATGACCTTAAACAAGTCACCTTCTTGGGTCTCCAAATCCTCACTTGTAAAATAAGGAAGTTAGATTTGATAACAACAAAGGTTCTTTCCAGCTCCAGATCTATGGTCCTGTAATTTGCTCCGGGTCACATAGTTATTAAATGGCAAATCACAGACTTGAACCTGGATCTGATGAGTTCATTTGGAGGTTGCTTTGCAATATACCATGCTATCTCTACTCTCCTTCACAGGTATCTCTCTAGGCAGTGTAGCTGGGGCACAGCATAACGGGGTGGAATAGGACCGTGCAGAATCCCCTTATGTTGTAACTAGAACACCTCAATCTAACTTCACTGAGAATGCCATGTGGCATTTGACTTGAGAGGGAAGGGACGATCTCTAACCACCCAATGGTGTCAGGATGTCTGCTGAGATGAACAGACTAGCCTGAGTGAGTCCTAGCCCCTTCGACTATGAGTCTAGGGCATTCTGAAAGCATGGGCTGCATGCCCTGGCACTGGCCCTTCTTCCCCTTCCCCTCATAAGCCGATGATTATGAATGAGTCCACACCACACTTTCCACTCCCATGGCTTCCAGCATCTACAGAGCAAAGATGGTGCCATAGTGTACCTCAAAGCAGGCAAAGCATTCCACTGGGACAAGAGAGGGATGTGTTCAATCTTAATGACTTACTTGATCCTCACTTTTAACCATAAGGTCTAGATTCTGCCACAAGTATTAACCAGTTCTATAAAAAGAAGGTAAATTTCCATTTTAGTTTTCACCTGAAACGTGGCTTCTTGCTCATGGACACTTAGCTCCTATTCACCCTTCATCCCTGTGGGAAGATTGGAGCTTCTCAGGCTTAAGTGTTCCTAGGTTCATAGATTTAGAGATAGAGGGATTTCAGAGACGTCAAATTCAACCCCTTCTTTTACAGATGAACTGAGGCCCAGAGACGTCAATAGATTCACCCAGATAGTAAGTGAAAGAGCTGAGATTTTAACCCAAGTCCTGGGGGTCCAAATGGGTGGTGCTTTCCTGACTGTTCTCAGACTTTCCCTTACCTTCCATTCCCAAATAATAACAACAGCAAAATAATTTATCCTTGGAAAGCTATGTGGTACAGTGAATAGAGTGCCAGGCCTGGAGTCAGAAGACTCATTTTCCTGCATTCAAATCCGGCCTCAGACACTTACTAGCTGTGTGACCCCTGGGCAAGTCACTTATTTTGCCTCAGTTTCCTCATCTATAAAATGAGCTAGAGAAGGCAATTGTAAATCATTCCAGTATCTTTGCCAAGAAAACTACAAATGGGGTCATGGAGAGTTGGGGCACGACTGAAAAATGACTTAACACAATTTATCCCTGACATTTGTAAAAATGGAACGTGACTCTAAAGGCCTTAATTGGCAATATCTTAAAACTTAGTAAAGAGCATGGGGTAATGTGAGGCTCTCAATCTGTGAAAGAAGAGCTTTGTATCTTTAGACAAGCTACTATTAATAGCAATCATGCTGCCACAACATGAGTCAGCCCAGCATGTCTGTAATAATAATTCCTAGCATTTATATAGCACTTTCTTCGAGTTTGCAAAAGAGCTTTTCTGATACCTCATTTTATCTTACCACCTATCTTGTGAAGGCCAAATGAGATTAGTGGAGAAAGTACTAGGCTTCAGGACAGGAATGCCTAGGTTCAAACCTCAGCTCTAACTGTTCTCAGCTGGAACTGAATATAAACAACTCACTTGATGTCCCTGAGCCTCAGTTTCCTTCTCAATAAAATGAGGATAATAGACCTGTAATGTCACCCTCACAGGGCTGTTCTAAGTCTCAGGTGGGGTGATTCTTGTGAGGAGCTTGGCAATCATTAAAGCATATATCAGTTGTTGTTATCACGTGAAAGTACTTGGTAAGGCTATTATATTAATGTCAGTGTTATTTTTAGTAGTACTAAAATGTTATTTTCAGTGATATTATTTTCAGTAGTACCACCTCATTAGAGAAAGACCCAACTAACTTTTTAAAAAAAATGTTTAGGCTAATAAATATTGAGTAGTTACCTGCAAGGTCCATAAACAGGCCATCAAGGTCATAGACTTAAGGCTATAAAAAACATTGGAGGCCAGTTAGTACAGATGAGTAAACTGAGGCCCAGAGAACCCAAATTCTATATCCAACATTACACAGATAGCAAACAGAAGAATCAGGATTTGAACCCAGGTTCTCTGACTTAAGACTCAGCTCTCTTTCTACTTTACTGAGCTTCCTCCAGGTAGAATTTTTCTGACACATAATAAGGTGCCCATGGCTTTGCCGTAATAATTTTCTGCTTTAATTTCCTTTAAAAATACTCCTTGGGAACTGACTTCAGTCATAGTTTCCTGTCTTCCCCATCTTTCTTGAGAAGGGTTTGGCGTTCTCAGCATGAAGCAAGATTGGGAAGACACCTAGAGGCCGCTTCCCATCCTCCCACTAACAGAGACCTCACTACCCGCTGCTGCTGCCTCAGTTCTGCCAAGAGCATTTCTTCAAAAACTAAGGCTGAGAACTCTGGTGCAGCCGCTTACCTCTCAGTTAAAAAGAGAAGAAATGAAGCTCCTAGGTTGCAGAAGGCAGTTTCTTCTTCCAGATGGCAGGGGCCTTGTTAGTTTGTCTGCTTTGACTTTCTACTTTCTGCAGAAAGTGACAGGATGTGGCTTCTCTAATGCATGTCTGGCTTTGCCTCCATTTCTCCAGATGATAGAAACTGAATGTTTCAAGGAGTTGAATGTGTTTGGACCCAACGGTACTCTTTCACCCGACCTGAATCGGAGCTACCCTCCCGAACCGCCAAAGAAAGGCTTGCTACATCGAATATTCAAGCGTCAGGTGAGACCTCAGGCTGAGTCCAGCCACATAACCCCTGAATTCAAGCAGATACAGTAACATTTTGTCATCGGTTCTCATGCCAGAGTGAAAGAACCATGGCTTTGGAGCCAGAAGAGCAGAGTTCAAATTCTAGCACTGCATTTTGTCTTCTGAACCTCGGTTTTCCCATCTATAATATTAGGTATAATGACACCTGTAATACCATGTTATAGTGGTTGTGAGAATCAACTGAGATAATATCTAAAAAGCAATAAAAGAAAAAAAACTGAGCTATTTTTAGAGGATCCAGAGATGAAAATGAAATAATCAGGCTCCCAGGACTTCCTTTGGGCCACCCCCTCACCTACAGTGCAGGAGCTGTTTGGGTGGTGTAGATGGTGTTTTGTTGAGCGAAGCACCCTGGTGTGGTTGACCTGAGTTTAGAGCCCACTTTTGCCACTGTCTGACAGTATAACTTTGAACAAGTTTTCTGATCTCTAAGATAGAGGCATCACAGAATCAGAGCTGGAAGGGGCCTTAAAATTCGTCTCATCTAACCTACAGACGAAGAACTGAGGCCCGTGAGGCTAAGGGACTTTCCCAAGTTCAGTCATAGGGAGGAAGTGACATAGCCACGATTCAAACCCAGTCTCTCTGATATCAGATCGTCCGGCATTCTTTCCCAGCATCATGCTGATAATACCCACCCTGTCTAGCTCAGAGTCTCAGAAACAGAGACGTAGAGGGCTTCCTCACCGATCAGTGGGCTCCAAGGACATCCTCCAAGCTCTGTCTAGGAGAGTCCAGTACCAGAATAAGTTGAAGACATAATCAGAAACCCGTAAATGGGTTTCTAATTGTGTTGTTGTTGTTGTTGTTCAATTGTGTCTGACTCTTTATGAGCCCATGTGGGGTTGTCTTGGCAAAGATACTGGAGTCATTTGCCATTTCCTTCCCCAGTGGATTAAGGCAAACAGAGGTTAAGTGACTTGCTCAGGGTCACACAGCTAGTGCGTGTCTGAGTCTGGATTTGAACTCAGGCCTTCCTGACTACAGACCCAGGGCTCTATCCAATGGTTTCCAGTAGCCTACAACAAGTTTGTTCAGGGATCTACTTAGCTGCTAGGATCCTGGGTCACACACCACACCAATTGAGTTAAACTCAATTGACCTTGAGAAGTTGACGGCATAAGAAAAACAACTCCAATGTGAACAATCATAGAGGAAAGTGAGAGCTAGAAGGATCTCTGAGATTAAGGACGCTCATTTTATAAATGGCAGAGCTAAGGCACCAACTTGAGGAATGACTAGCCCAAAGATCACAGAGCAGATTAGTGGTACAACCAGGTTATCGGTACAACAGAAGAACTATAGAGCAAAGAGATCAGTAACCTGTGACCGTCCCTGACAAACAGTGGGCTAGGCAAAGGGAGTCCCAGGGAGGGAAGAAGACTTCTGGCAGTTACAGTGTTTGCAAGTTCCAGGACTTCATTTGGACTCTCTAGATTCCCTAGTCTAGTCCTGATTTTCAAAGTCCACAAATCAGGAGAACCCAGCAATATATATTCTACCCCACAGAATCGCTCACTTTGCATTCAGGAAAATACTGTGGTGGGGTGGTGTAGAATTAGGAGTCTGAAGTCAGGTGGACTAGGAAAATATGGTAGGGGGGTCAGATGATCTGGGTTCTGATCCTAGCTCCTCCATGAATTTCCTTTGTGATGGTGGGCGGGTGGAGAATGGGAAGGGAGCAAGTCAACTTCAATATCAGGCAAAATATAAAGCACGTTCTGTGTGCAGAACAAGGTGCTCAAGGTCTGGGGAGAGTCAAAGTTTAGATGCGGCATTTTCCCTGCCCTCATGGAGCGTGAAGTCTAGTAGGGGGATAATATATATACATGGTACAAGTGAACACATGAAAGGCACAGACACAATGTTGATCCAAGTCTGAGGAGACTTTCTTGGCTGGAGGGAGCTGAGTTGATATTTAAAACGTTAAGAAATGCAGGGAGGATATTGTCTTTTTTCTGATGAATCAGATCTAAGTTGAGCAATCTTTTTGAAAAATGAAAGAGCCAAAAATCTCGTTTTTCTTTCCAAGGCTCTGACTAGGAATAGAAGGATGGGTGGGATTTCATCAGATAAAATAGGAGGCTAATCAGGCATTCCAGACATAGGGAACAGTGTGAGATTGATGGCACGTGGTCCCGAATGGCAGAAGCACATGGTACATGTTGGGAAGTAGGATGAGAGACAGCTCAGTATTAACCTTTGCTTTGGGTAGTCAGTCGTAGCACACTACCAAAGGGTCAGGAGGTGCATGCATGCACATGCCAAAGAATGGGTAAGTTCCACGTGATTTGAGGCATGCCCGGCAAAACTCGAGGAAGGTGGCTGTGCACTCTTTGAGAACCGTTGTCCTAGGCAGTCAGGAGTCTCAGGTGGACATTGGTGGGTGCTGCCACGGCTGGATCTGGGCCTGAGGAAGATTAGTCCGGCCGACTCAACAACAGACATTGATTAAGCAAGTATGATGTGCCCTGAACTGTGCAATGTGCCGGGAACACAAGATGAAGAACTCCATAATGCCCGACTCCCAGAAGCTCACGGTGTAACTGGGGGGATGAAGAGAGTGTAGAGTTTGTATAAATGGGTATGAAACGAGATAGAGTATAAGCAGGGCAAAGGAGGGAGCAGGGCAACGTGCTGTCTGAAAATCTGAGGAGGAAGAGGTTCCCTTCAGCTCAGGAGATGAACAGAAATCTGGTTCTTGGAGAAGCGGTGTGGGGGAGGGAAGAAGCAGAGGCAGAGCCCAATTAGGAACGCACCGGACAGTCCAGGAACGTGCTGATGCGTGCTGGTGGGAGTCGAGAGGAGGAGGAGGAGATGGGAAAGAGGTCGCTTTACCTTTCCAAGCGGAGGCTTTCCCACACGTGCAGTGGGGATGTGAGCACCTGCCCTGCTCCTAGAAATGCTGGGGGGCTCAGATGAGATGATGGCGATCACAGTACGTCCGGATGTAAGGATTTATTCCTGTTATGGGAGTGCGGGGCACTAAGCTATCTCATACTATTTTGCCCCTTCACACAATTCCTACTGACTCCTCAGCTCCCCTTTCTGCTCATCCCTGCTGTAGGCTCCAGGACAGAGAGGACAGGGCTTAACTTTGATGACTTAGCAAAGGAGGATGGATACTGTGCTGCTTTGGAAAAGACTTTCTGGGGAGATGAGGTGGATGGGTGGGGGGATCTGCTTTGAGGGTGCTGTGGAAAAAGAGGGCCCAGAGATCTCCAGCCTGCGTCAGATTCCCTGAGGGACACAGGAGCCCTAAAGAGTTTTGGAATGTAGGAGTGGTCATGGAGATCCAGGGCATGGATGTGGTCCATAGAAGATGACATTAAAGTCACCTCTTTGCTCCATTTCCTTTGATGTTTCCTTGTCCCAAATGCAGTGATCTGGAATTCTTTTGTGCCATTCACCAACTTTAGAATTGAGTTGGGAGGAGAAAGAAGAGACTGGAGCAGCAGGTCTTGAAATTTTCTTTACCACTACCCCTGTGAGGGCTGCCTTCTCAGCCCCAGAATCCTTTGCAGCTCACATTGCTCTTCTCCCTTTCCTCCCCCTCCCAACCAAAGGAAGCCAAACCTGCAGCTCATTTCCCTCTTGAGGCATGGCTGTTCCTAGAGCCAAGAAAAGTTAGTTTGCCCTATCTGTGCAGAGCAGCAGGTACTCTCCCTTCCCCAGAACAGTTGTTAGGAATTGTGATGTCTTCCTAACACCCAGGAGGCTCCAGTCATGAGCCTGGACCGGATGCCCCTCAGAAGGTCTTGGGGAAAACTGCAAATTCCTTAAAAGAAAGGGGAGCAGGAATTTCCATCAAGCAAATCACAGCCCTGCTTACAATGCTATGAATGCTTGGTTAGTAATTCTGAACCAAAAGAAAACTTTAGTAGCTAAAAGTGTTCCAAGTCATCACCACGAGGACCACACAACTACCATTCATATTCCCAGGTCCTCCCCTTTCAAAGCATCTGGAAGCCAGAGGGGTCTGCCATGCCCTTTTCCCTACGTCTTCTCTTTGTCTATCAGATGACCCCCAATATCGCCCCAACAATTTCTCAACAAGTCTGATGGAGGCAAATGATACGCAGATGCCCTCTTAGCCCATAGAATTTCTCCAAGGAGGATATGACATAGTGGAAATCTCTAGGGAGGCTTAGAAAATCACCTCCAAGGCAGTAGCTGGGTTCCACTTTCTTCCTCTCCACTATATGGGGTGTAATTGAAAGAGCACTGGATTTAGAATCATAAGACATGAGGTTAAGTCACAGCTCTCCTTTATAACCAGGCTACTTTCCCTCTCTGGATCTGTTTCACTATTGGTAAAATGAGGCAACTGGGCCAGGTATCTCTAAGGTCCCTTCCAACTCTGAATCCTAGGTGGTGCAGTGGATAGAACTTCAGGCCTGGAGTCAGGAAGATCTGAGTTCAAATCTGGCCTCATAGACTTACTAGCTGAGTGACCCTGAGCAAATCACTTGATCTCTGCCTCAGTTTCCTCATCTGGAAAATGGGGATCATAATAGCACCTACCTCCTAGGATTTTCATGAGGACAAAATGAAATAATAATTGTAAAGCACTTAGCACAGTACCTAGCACATAGTAAGTGTTATATGTAAAGGCTTGGCACTATTATTATTATTATTGATATTATTATGGTTTTCAATATGCAAGAGTTCATTAGATAAATGTTAGCGCCTAAGAGTTCTCACTTAGAAGTTCACTAGGAAGAAATTAATAAATCCAAACAGGTGGATTCTAGGCTGAAGACTAGAGATGTTGTCACTGCCTAAGTAACCCCTGCAAAACTTGGAGTCCCTGAAGCTCACTGAGCCCTAAAAACAACAATCTGTATGTCACAGGGATCAGGCTGTGAATTCAGCATGTACAACTTAGAAGATTTTATCAAGATTCTTTAAAGCTCCGTAAGACATTGCATTGATAAGCAACATTGAGTTAATTACTCCTGGAAGCCTAGTCTGCACAGAGAAAGCACATGACCTTAGAAAAGCACAGATAGACTTGCACAGAATAACAAAGAGCAAAGCAAGCAGAACCAAGAGAACATTGTATACAGTAACAGCAATATTGTTTTAAGAATAGCTTTGAGCAAATAAGTCATTTTGACTATTACAAATACCCAAATTAACTACAAAGGACATATGAAGGAAGAGGCTATCTGCATCCAAAAAAAGAACTAATAAATACGAGTGTGTTGAATGATTTTACATAGATATGTACATATACATATACATATATACACATATTTGTATCTAATGGTAGCCATCTCTATGGTAGGGGGAAAGGGGATGGGGGGAAGGGAAGGGAAGAAAAAAAGAAATTTACATGATAACTTTATTATATATTTAAAAGGAATAGCAAGTTGTAAATAATAGATTTATAGTTTCATGTGCAATCATCTTTTATATTATTATACTATGTTATGGAAATGCTTTGTTTTATTTCATAAATTAAAAATAAAACGATTAAAAATAAAATAAAACAATGGACAGCAAGCAAGAGGCAGAGACAGGGAGATGACCCAGTGCCTGCCTTCCTTCCTTTCTCCCCATAAGCTTAAATACTACCTAAGGAGCCCCTGACTTACAGAGAGCTTTGGAGATGTGCTCATCAAACAGGACAGAGAGTTTCATTTTAGATGTTTGCTTAGTCTAGGAGATGTCTGTCTCTCTCTGTCATTGTAGCAGGCCTAATGGTTTTTCTCTCTTCCAGCATCAGAACAACTCCAAGAGTACTACTAATTCCAAGGCGAATTTTAACCACCACATCAACTCCAACCATGTACGTTCAAACTCTACTGGAAGCAGCTAGTTTCAGCTCAAATCTGGGAGTTTTAAATGGGGCCACGCCCTAGTCCTTCCACTTTAGAAACAGAGCTCCTGCCAACAAGCGCCACCACCATCACTGACTTAGGCCAATGCTTCCGCCCCTCCAAAAGCCAGAAAGAGGCCCTGTCTAAATCTTGGAAGTGGAGCCTCCAATTTTCCTGAAGAAATCCCCACTCAGGTCTGTTTTTCTGGAGGGGGCCCTTGGACAACTGGTGTGATGGCACTTGGTCTCTGTAGAACATTGCAATAGAAATCCAACAGATAATACAACTTGCACGTATTTAAATAGCATCATACCTAGAACTGAATTTTGTCCTTATTATTTTTAAAGAAAAGTTTTGTAAATTTCTCTATTGTCTCAGTTTACATTTTGTACATTTGTATTTAAATGAAAGTCAGACTTTGAGGGTGTATATTTTCTGTGCAGCCGTTGTAAAGCCATGTGTTTTAAGACATTGAGGGGAAAGGGGGGGGTGGGATTTTAAAAATGTGACTCAAGACTTCCAGAGCCTCAATTGAAAAATTGTTGTTTTTATTAACTGCAGAGAATTACTCCAATTTCACATGAGCTAATGGATTATATTTCCATACATGCATTTTATGGCACAATTTATTCCTAACTAACTTACATTTGTTTGTATATTTGATTTATAGCAACACTGCTTACAATCTCTCTGTTAGTTTGTAATGTCTTGTACTAAATGCCAAAAAAAAAAAAGGAAAAGGGAGAAAAAGGGCATACTTGTGACTTAACCCCATTTGAGAATTTCCTCCATGTGAGGCTGGGACCTGCTGGCACCATTGAGTTTAACACCAGGTTTTTTTTCATAGATTATCAAAATATTTGTGGTATGATTCGGGATCTTGTTTTCCATTCTCCATCCCCTTTTCACATTAGAAATAGTCTCCAGGAAGAAGAAGCATGGTCAGGACCTGGAAGACTTTGGGCCATTGGTCCCTGGGCAGAGAATATTATCTTTCCTACCTAGTGTGTCCTGACCTCTTGTTTCCATGCATTTCCCTAAAGTTTAGGGTTTTTTTTTTTTTGAAGAGGGAAATGTAAGAATGATAAGAATGAAAGGAAATCCCAAGTGTCTTAAACTTTTACAGGCAAAAAGAAGCCTAGATAAAGAAGTCTGTATCAGCTCTAATGTTTGGTCAAGAATAATAAAAAACAAGAAGGAAGATTTCCTGAGATTTTTCGGTGCCTCTGCATGTAACAGAGATTCCTTCTGAGGTGTCCTAGAGAGAAGGAACATAGTAGTACAGAACAGAAAAAAATTAAATTAGGCCTCTCATGCAAATCCCTTCTGGTTCCTGTGTGAATAGTGAGTGAAAGGGTCTCTAGTTACAGAGCCCAGCATATGGGTAGGTTGGTAAGTAGCCAAAGATCAGGCAGGGGTGGATTTCCCTGGTTTCTCTGGTGCAAAGTTGGCTGGCCCATGGAGAGGACCAGCAACCAAAATGGTGGCATGGTACTTGAGAGGTCAAACAAAGGCAGTTCTGAATTAAGAAAATAAGGGTGCCAGTCACTCTTCCAAGGTCAGAACAGAGGTTTGAGACAAAGAAGACCCTTCCAAGAATCTGAAAATACAAATTAGAAATGTAGGTAGTGACCCCAGCCAGGGTGAACAGAACCAAAATGGGTAAAAGACCTCTGGAGACAATCCCGGTTTCAAAGGATCATAGGATAATAGATACAATTGGAAGCAACTTCAAAAGCCATCTTGTCCCACCTCCTCATTTTACAGATGAGAAAACTGAGGTCTAGAAATGTTAAGTAACTTGTCTAGGATCATACTTCCACGTAAACTGTTTCATCCCTAACACTGGGTTCCCCGATCTCCCTTCTAATGAAGAGACATTGAACAAATCATCACATTCTCATACTAGCACCCCAAGGGCTCCCACCTAAGTAAGGCAAGCAATGGATTGGCCTGACTCCCCTTAAGGCATGCCAGGATTTGCTGCCATCATTTCGCATGGCCTTCTGCATTTCTGGGCTATGGTTTGGTGGATTGCCAGTGTTTGGGGAGGAGACCACTCAGAACTTAACTTTGCTTGGGTGAATTAAATAATAATGGGGAGTTTTCAGGGAGAAGCATCTTGTGAGACTTAAATTCACAACCTAATTTCATAATCATAGAATGTTTGAATTACAAGGAACTTTAGATATTCAACCCTTTCATTTTATATATGAGGATATTGAGACCCAGGGATGAAAAATTACTTGCCCCAAATCACACAACTAGCAAGTGGTAGAACCCCATCCTTAGATCCTGAACTTCAGTTATGTGCCTTTTGGGAAGTACGCATATACTAGAAAGGGAGGTGAAAATGGAGCTGTATAATTTTGAGGTGGTTCTACAAATAAATGGGAGAAAAGAAATATTTTAATTTCCCTCATATGCCGTTACTCTGTAGTATTAATTTCCTGGACTAGTTCTTGAACTAATTGGCCATCCTATTTCCTTGGGTTGGGCTGGGGGTAGACAGTGCCATCCACCTTTGCCATTTTTGCCAAGGAAATGGAAATTCCTTTGAATAGCAGTGTTAAGTCCCACAACCTTGCTGATCTTCCCTTCTCAATGACAGAATGGAAGATCATTCTGTAGAAGGACCCAAAGGACCACCCTGCCTTCCTAACATTAAGGGCTTCTCTCTATTTACCCAATCTATTGGTATTCAAAACTCTTTAGGTGGGTTAGTATTGGGGGTAAATGTTCATGCTGTAAGGAGAATGTAATAGTTGTTTTCAGTGTCAAAACCCCACACTGATTTTAAACCCCCTGGAGAACATTCAAGAAAACTTTAAATATGGCTCCTACTGTTTTTCTTTTTGCTAGACCTTGGCTCACTTGGACTTTATCAAAAGCACGGGTCTCAACATTGATTCCTAGAAAGCCTTGAGGCTATCCTTCTCTTGTTATAACTGCCATAAATGTTCACAAGAGTTGCAGCTGAGGTTACTTTGCTGCTAAGCCCCCAAAATCATTTGAGCCTAAAGGCCAGTGCCCAGCTGTTACAAGAAAGCACCTCATTAAAGAAATGCCCAAGAGACCGTCCATCTATATCACCAACCTCTTGAGTCAATCGTCAGAAAGTCCTCCCCTTCAAGCTTCATCATCTACATCTGTTTTAAGACCAAAAAAAAAAAAAAGTAGTTATTTGTGCAGACATCTTTGGATGATCTGAGTTAAAAAAAAAAAAAACATTTGAGCTCTATGTAAAAGAATTCCTCTTTAAGGATGTGATTTTGTGCACAATTGACATAGTGCCTTTGAGGTGAGACCCAAGGAGTGGGCCCTGAGTTGTACAAAACTTCTCTTTGCTTTTGTCTTCAGTAAGACAGTGGTTGTCCCTGAAATCATCATCATTATGATCCATTATTGAGTTTCCTCAATGGTTCTGGAGACCACTCAAGATATTGAGGAGACAGCTTCCTCCTACACACACACACACACACACACACACACACACACACCCAGCCAGTCCTCACGAAACTGACATCCCAGGAGGCAGTTACCATAGTAGACAGGAACGTTCTTCCTCTTTTGTGTCCACGATCAAAGAAAAATACTTAAAAGAAGAGAATAAATATATTAAGCACCTACTATGTGCGAGGCACTGCTAAGCGCTTTGTAAATATTATTTCATTTGATAATATGGTTACAGAACTCTGCACAGATTTCCCTTAACTCTGCCATCTTCCACTGCATTTTGAACAAAAAGAGGGTGCAGCTTCCTTCTAAAATGTATTGCTCTTTGGCAGTGGGAATATAGTCATTCCTGGATTTGTTCTGGTTTGTTTTGTTTTGTTTTGTTTTGGGGGAGGGCTAGTTCTGCTGCTTAAACTGGAGCAGTCAATAGCGTGATTGCATTATATCAACGCCTTACAGGGTAATAATTCAGGGACCAATTTTACCTCTGGTTCCAGATAAATGCGCATGGCTGACTCCACTGGCTTCAGTGGGTGCTGCTTGGGAGCAGAATTTGCCCTCAGGTCCTTAAATTCCATCTGGGATACGGATTGTCTTGGGTGCCTCCCTGTGAAGACAAGACAGTCTTTTAAGAGACCGGAAGTTCCTATGCCTTGCTTTCGTGATCATCAAGGAACATCCACAGTGTTGAAACTCCTCTTCTTCCATTCCCATCCCCCTTTCCTGAAGAAGTCACATCATTTCAGATCTTTTCCTTTGCCGGCTGTTGGCCAGATGTTCCAGCAATGCCAGGACTGTTCTGGAGCATGACTAAACCAACAGAGTGAGCACACCTCTTGGACAGTTTCCCTTAGAGGCTCATCAGCCTTGGGTTGGGGCCAAGTCAATCTCCCTTGGCAACCAGAAAAAGAAGACTCAAGAGTCTCTTAGCAATCAGGTGTCCCCCAAGAAATCTTCACCCACTAATAATAAATACATACTATATCCTGTCCAGGTAATCTTTGTGCTTACAGCTCCCTCCTTACCACATGGCTCCTGAGTGGGCTTCAGGATGAACAACTGAATGTGTCTTCTTTGAGTTGCCGTTCTAGTTTTAATCTGGGACATTCTGGTGTGACTTTTAACATTTTTGCATTTGCTGAGGAAGGTGAAGGGCACACAGATTTCTTTGTGCAGTTTCACATCACATAGTTAGGTCACATGCTTTCCCCCACAAAGCATCTCTCACCTGGACAGAAGAAGCGCCTTCACCTGCTTAAACAACCAGTCAGCCCACCCAATTTAAACACCAACATTGCAAATTCACACTCATGCCCATGGACATATTTCTAGTTTGATTATCAAAACCTGCTCTACTGTGGTCAAGATATGGACATATTTGGAAATGTCATGCTGTCTCCAAGAGGGAAAGAGCTTTTCCAAAGGATTTAGATGTGACTGTTACGAGTCAGTTGGAAAGTCATTTTTGTAAGCACTCCAAAACAAATGTTCTTGGTTAATAGTTCATGGCTTTTGATCTTGTTTTAATAATAATGATAATGATAATAATAACAATAATCATCATTCCAGCATCTTAAGATTTCTTTATCTCTCTTTCTCTTTTTTTCCCCCTGGAAGATTTTCACACTGTTTGATAAAACTAGCTCTGTTTTGAGGTTGTTCTGGAGATAGTGGTTTTTGTGTTCCCTGGCTACCCTAATTCTCTGTACATTCTAATAACATCACAGTGCTGCTGTATCTAGATCAAACCACTGTTTTGTTTTGTTTTGTTTTTTAGAAAAATAAATTCCTTAATTTAAAAAAAAACCAAAAATTTCATGCATTTTTTGCTAGGTACTCTGTAGGCTCATGCATAGTCTGCAGGTAGGTTCTGCATGGAGATACCTACAGTTCCTAATCATTATTTACACTTGGTAGTTGACATTGGTCACTGCACTTGACAAGGCTTAGACGTTTATTCACTTACTTCTCCCTTCAACATTTGTTAAGTATCGAGTTTCCACAAGGGTCTGTGCTCAGCATTGAAAGGGATTGATTCAGGCATTTGTTAAGTACCTGCCATAGCAAGCACACTGTGTTTGGTGCTAGGCAGACAAAGACCAAGATAAAAAGAATCCCTGCCCTCATGGAGCTTACATTCTAAGAGATACAAAGATGAATAGAATCAAAATCATAAAATCTTGGTGCTAAAGTCACCCTCAAGGTCATAAAGGACTTAGACTAGGTCTAGCCCTACCTGAAGCACAATTTACATATGAAATATTCCTAATGAGTAGTCATCCAAACTCCACTGAACAGCTGCAGTAACAACAAATTCTCTACCTCTTGAGACAGTTCACTTAATTATTAAACAGCTCTGTCTATATTAGGAAGTTCTTCTTTATATTAAGCCATAATCTGTCTTCCTGTAATTTGTATCTATAGTACTTGAAATGTATAATATACAGCACACAAAATGTTTATATAAATTCAATTATAAACTACTCCTTAAAGAAATTAAGAACAACTTACATGGCTAGAGAAATATTCAGTGCTCATGGCCAATTAATAATGCCAATATAATAAAAAAATAATACCACCAAAGTTAATTTATGGTTTTAATATTATATCAATCAAATTATCAAAGGAATACTTAATAGAACTTGATAAAATAACAAAATTTATTTGGAAAAAGATCTAGAATACTAAAGGAAAAAAGTAGAAGAAATAGAGATGAAAGAGAAATAGTACTTCCAGACCTCAAGCAGTACCCATCGAAATCATTCGGTATTGGTTAAAAAATAGATCAGTGGAACAGATTACATAAGAAACAATCAGAAACAAAGGAACTCAATAATCCAAAGCTTGATAAGCCAGAAAACAGAAATTAGCTAGGAAAGTATTCCCTTTTTGATGAAAAAAAAATACTACTGGGAAAACTGGGAAAAGGTCTGGCACAAATTAGGCTTAGACCAACACCATATTCCATAATACATCCTAAATTGGTATATGATCTTAATATTAAATACCACACCATTTTTTCAAAAACTAGAAGAAAAGCAGATCACATACCTTTCACAGCTATGGATAGGTGACATATTCCTAACCAAATAAGGTATTAAGGCAATTACAAAAGATAAAATAGATAACTGATTACATGAAACCAAAAGGTTTCTTACAAGCAAAATTAATGCCCTAGGAAGGAGTTGAATGGGAAAAAAAAATCTTAGCATCCAATTTTTTCTGATAAGGATTTGGTGTTCAAGCTACATAAACAACTCACTGATAATTAATAGTTAAGAACAAAAGTCATTCTCCAGCAAACAGATAGTCATAGGATATGAACAAATAGTTCTCAAAAGAAAAAAAATTTAAGCTATTAACAGCCATATGAAAGACGGTTCCAAAAGTCACCAGTCATAGGAGAAACACAAATCAAGACAACCCCAAAGTTTTACCTAGTACCCTAAACATTGGTAAATGTGACAAATGATAGAAATAATTGATGTTGGAGGGGTTCTGGGAAGATAAGTACCTTAGTGCATTATTGGTGTAGCTATAAAATGGTACAATCATTTTGGAAAGCAATTTGAAATTATGCAAATAAAGTAACTTAAATGTCTATACCCCAGGGGGACCTAGAGATTCCACTACTAATCTTATACCCAAGGAAGACGTTGATAGAAGAAAGTTCCCATGTAGATCAAAATATTAATAGCAGCACTTTTTGTGATAATATAGAATTGGAATCAAAGTAGATACTCATTTCTTAGGGGATGACTAAACAAATTATTGTATATGAATGTAATGAAATATCACTGTGTTGTAATAAATTTTAAATATGATGAATACAGAGGAGCATAGGAAGATTTACACAAACGGATCAAAAGTAAATGGAGCCAAGAAAACTTTAGATACAATGACCACAATATAAATGGAAAGAATAACCACTAAATAATCAAAAGTTATGTTATAAAATTTTTAACAAATACAACTCTAAAGGAGATATGAGAAAATAGAACCAATCCTTTGTAGTGATTGGAGATCCACAGATGTGGCATATTGCCATATTTTGGGACTTTTTCAATGTATTGATCAATTTTGCTGATTTTTTTCTCTTCTTTTTCTTTTTTTCTTTAAAAAATTTAATTTGTGATGGTTCTCTGGGAGAGAGGTGGGAAGAATGCTGGGGAAATTTTTGAAGACATTAAAAAAGACCAACAAAATTTAGTTCAAAATTTTTGTAAAGTAAAAAAAAAAGATGAAGATAAAACAAATCAGTAAAATGAATATGTACTGCCTGCATAAACTTGAGCAAGTTAATCCATCAATAAACATTTATTTGGTGCCTATTGTGTGCCAGGTACTATGCTACACACTGGGGATAAAAAAAAAAAGGCAAAAGACAGTCTCTGTCCTCAAGGAGCTTACTATCTAATGGGGGAGACAACATACAAAGAAATATATACAAAGCAAGCTATATATATCAGATAAATAAGATTTAATTAACAGAGGGAAGGCTCTGGAATTAAGAAGGGTTAGGACAGGCTTCCTATCGAAAGTGTGATTTTAGCTGGGATTTAAGGAAAACAGGAAATTCAGTAGTCAGAGGAGAGGAGGGAGAATGTTCTAGGCACTGAGAACAGCCAGAGACAATGCCTGGAGGTGAGAAATGGTATGTGTGGTGGTTAATTAATAATAACAGAGGAAACAATCCAAGCAATATGATTTATTAGCAAAACAGGTATAATAAATGGGTCAGTGGACTCCCCAGTCAGTCCAAAGACCCTGAATAGAGACTAAGACATATTTTTATGTATTAAAATAATTAATCAAATGAAACTAATTAATTATAAGAAAACAATTAACCAGGATACAAACCAGGATACAAAATTAGATAATCTAATTCCTAATTGGAGGAAAGATTAGGGGTTTTCCAAGTTGGGAGGGGGGAAGAGTGAGTTTCGGTCAAGTTGAGAGGGGTACAAGCAGGTTTTGGGGTCTTTTCCCAGAATTGAGAGATGATCATTAATTGCATCCACCTGCATTTATGAAATAATAGATGGCTTATGCCATCTGATTTCTGATGGATGATTTGAAGAAAAACAACAAGATGGAGATTACATGTGGCAGCACAAGATAGAGGCAGTGTTCATGAGGTAGATTCTAATTGGTTCTTTTGATTCCCACACCAAACCAACTCCATTTTATAACTGGCCTTCACTCCATCTGGTTAGTTGTCTTGTTCTGAAACAGTCAGAAGACCTGTGTCACTGGATCTAAGAATGTTGGGGAGCAAGGTGTAAGAAGACTGAAAAGGCAAGAGCGGGGTTAGAGTATGAAGGGCTAATCTTCTTTTCTATAAAATGAAGAAAATTAACTAGATGACCTCTTAGGTCCGTTGGAACTCTATAGCTCTGCTCATATGGATTGTAGAAAACCTAAAATCCCTTGGAGACCTCATGGTCCATGAAATTGTTAAGTGAATTTTGGCCAGTAGGGCTAGAGAAGAGACCTTTACTTTCAATAACTTCTTTAATCAAATCCCACAATTATTACCCACTATATTCCAGCATGCACCATCTGCTCCAGTCAAGTCAATGTGCTCACCATCTACCTCCTCTCATCGTATAATAAAGGAAGGAACAGTGGATCTTGAGTGAGTGAAGGCCAGTTACAAAATGGAGTTGGTTTGGTGTGGGAATCAAGAGAATCGATTAGAATCTACCTCATGAACACTGCCTCTATCTTATGCTTGAATTTCCCTTTTTTTGTGAAATTCAATTGCTTGTCACTTGTATTACAACTGTCCATGTTGGTGTGTGATTCCACATCACAAATTATAAGCTTCTTGAGGGCGGAACCCTATTTTGTCTAAGTTTGTTAACTCCTATCACAGTGTTCTGCAGATAGTAGGCCCTTAATAAGTATGTTTTTGCATTGTATTATAATAAATATTTATTCTATTGTGTTGCAACCATATGTTGGCCCTTAGATTTGATACACTGTTGGACCTTTCCCATCACTTGTTTTCCTCTCATCTTTCCTGGCCTCCCTCCAGGGTTGGACCAAGTAACAGAAGCAAATTCAGTTCAATTCAACTCAACAAACATGAGGCTAGTATGTACAAGGCACTGTGCTGGGCACTGGGACTCAAAGCACATTTTCCCTTTGAAACCCATGGATAAGTTTACCTACTACTCTGAGTACATTGTTTTGTTGGGAAAATGCAATTCTGAGTTCCAAACAAGCAGCTTCTAACAGGACTTGGGGAAGACGATCACTTTCTAAGATGGCATTTGATCACACTTGACTTTGTACCACTCACCCTGCCATGGTGGTACTTTTAATAAGCTTTCCCATTTCCATAATACCATGCAAGTTTATAAAGTGTTTTCCTCATAAAAACCGAGTGAGGTGGTTACTGTGAGTGTTATTATCCCCATTTTACAAATGAAAGTGCTTAAGGTGATCTGGCTAGTAAGTAGCACAGCCAGGCTTGGTGAGGGCCAGTTCTCCTCACCCAAAGACAACATTCTTTAAAAGAATCGTGGAGTCTAGAACCAGAGGGATTTTCAGAGTCATCTGGTTGAAACCCTTCATTTCATGAATAAGAGATGAAAGCTAGGAGTGTTAACTGACTTGCCCAAGGACACACTAGTAGTAAGTCTCTGAGATAGGACTTTAACCCATTTAACTCCAGAGATAAAGTAGAATGTCTGCCTTAGAACAAAAGAATATTTTATTTGGAAAGCGAAACTAGGGAGTCAGAGCTGGAGGCAGCTATAGCTAGGTGCTGTAGTGAAAAGGTCACTGGACTTGGAGTCAGAAGATCCGGGTTCCAGTACAGGCTCTACAGCTTACTAGTGATGTAACGTTGGATAAGTCATTTAACTTCCCTGGGCCTCGGTTTCCTCATCAATAAAATGGGTTGAGTCAGCTCAATATAATGATTAGAGAGCTGAATTCAGAGTCAGGAAGACCTGGGTCAGAGTCCAATCTCTGACATATGAAGGCTGTGTGACCCTGGGCAAGATCCTTAGCCTCTCAATGCCCTTGACAATTCTATAAAACTTCTGTGGAGCAGGTGCCTTTCTTCAGTGAGAGTTCCCTGCAACAATGAAAGTACAGATAAGGCTTTAAAAAAAAAAGCTTTTAAAATTATGCAAAATAGGAGTGAAAGTGCTTGAATGCCCACTTCCTGGGACTGTGGTGAGAAAAATGCTTTGTAGACCTTAGAGCATATACCAGATGTGAGGTACAACTTTAGAACATGGATTGTCAGAGCTGGAAAGGGCTTCAGAGATAGCCTAATTTAACCCCTTCATTTTATAGAATGGGGAAACTGAGGCCCAGATGAAAATGAAAAATAAATCATAAGCCAGAATACTAATTACTGTACCAAAATGACTAATTTTGGTTTGATTAATTGCTATTCTTTTGAATAGGAGCTATTCTAAGCCCTGTTGTTTGGAGTTCATGCAAACTTTTGAGAACATTTGTCAGCAGCTTCTGCCGAAGTCTCATCAGCAAAAACAATATGAATTCAATAGAAATAGTTTTCAAGACCAGATTCCAAGGAGGATTTATTCTGGCCCAATGTGTTAGCCTAAACATTGGTTTATAAGATGGATGATGGGACTGGCTACTTTCTTTCTGACTGCCCATTCTCTTCTTTCCTGCCCTTTCTCTGTGGTTAGGTTAAACGGCAGAGAAGTCAAGTAGTAGAAAGGGCATCATAGTTAGAACAGAAACATTTAAGTCCAGCTTTGTACCTTAGTTCCTGTATGACCTTGGACAAGTCATTTTACATTGATGAGCTTCTGTTTCCTCATCTATAAAATGAGAACATTAGATTAGAATTATCCCTAAGTTCTTTTGAGCCCATTCTTTATAGGGTCTGGGGGAGTTTGCTCCAGCCTTGATGGTTTTTCTTTGACATTCAAGGGATTTGGGGTCATAGGACAGTAATCTCCCTAACCCTTTCCCAACCTTTTCCCAACCTCATCTTCACCAATTGCACGTAGTTGGAATGTATTCTAAATGATGGAAGCCACATATGTAGGTGAATGACAATGGATGCAGGATTTACAAGCCACCAACTTCTCCCTGCTTTTCCCCCTGAGATTCAGTGGTGCTCTTCTCCTTCTAATACACAATGTTAGTTCACCATGTTCATGTGAAGCCCTAATGAACTAGAAGATCATTAGCATTTGGTCCACACAAAGCCATTTCATGGCCATGTGTCTCATTTGACCCTCACAAGAATCCTGTTAAGTCAACAGAGCATGTGCTGTAATTCCCATTTTGTGAATAAGAAACTGAGACTCAGAAGAGTAGAGCGACTTCCTGTAGGCGCCATGGCTAGCAGAGCTGAGGGTACAAACCAGCTCCTCTGGTACCATGGCCAGTGGTCTTAGCTCTACAGTATGTATGCTGTCCATTAAAGATCCTATGACATGGAAAAAGAATCACGTGAAGGACCTGAATACAGTGATGACATCCTAGAAGGAAAGATGATGACTGGTAAGTATTCACGGGTTGGGGGTGGGGGGGCCACAGAGAACAACAGCACTGAGAAATGGAGTCAGAACTCATTCCTTGAGACCCTCCTAATACGGGATTCATGCTCAGCTAAGCCTGGACTCAGCTAGTATGATTCAATCCTAAATGGAAGGCAATATAGGAGAATGGCAATGTATGAGAATGAGGCCCTGTGGTGAGGTTGACATAGACAGGCTACATGACCGGACAGATGCTTCACTCTTCTGAACCTCAATTGCTTCATCTGTAAAATGGGAATAATACTTGCACTACATGACTTACAGAGTGGTTTGGGAAAAACGCTTTGTGAACTTAAAGTTCTATATCAATGCAAATTATTGGTATTATCATTACTATCTATAAAATAAGGATTTGTGAAACAAGAGAATAGTATAATGGGAGCAGGGAGAGATCCAAGTGAAATTTAGCTGCTACAAGTCTGAATCTTGTGGGGATTGAGACAGTCCAGTATAAGAGGACAGATGGACAAAACTGAAGCAAATCCCAGGCTTCTTCTCTCCCTCTAGGAAATCAGGGAGAGACAGAGGGAGGTCAGTCTTGCAGACAAAATGGACACACAAAGAGTGAGTCCAATCCCAAGTCTTCTCATGTCTTCCTTCCCTGGCAGGTTAGGGAGACTCAAGTGTGTGGACCAGTAGGTGCTGGTGGAGGTGTTTAAACCTCCAGTCCAGGGAAGTACTAGGTTTGAGAGTGGGGCATTGCCAAAGAGCAATTTTCAAAGCATTTTTGAATGCACATGTGATTTGCTAATAGCAATTGATACTCATCTCTGCATGAAAGCAGATCCACTATGACAGCTATGTGGGCTTGCACTATTAGCCAGTGGTTTGAAGAACATCTAAGTGGTACAACACTATTCAGTAATGAGTTTGTACTTTTCAGATTGGCTCTCCACCTGGCAATTATTCTTCAGTAGTTGGGTGTTATTATTATCAGTCGATCAATCAGTAAACATTTATTAAGCACCTACTATGTGCCAGGCACTGTGCTAAGCACTAGTGATACAAAAAGAAGCAAAAGACAGTTCCTGCCCTCAGGGAACTTACAATCTACTAGAGGAGACAACATGCAAATACATGTATAGAAAGCAATATATGCAGGATTAATAGGAAATAATTAACAGAAGGTTATTTTGGAAAGTACATAATCACAGTCTAAAGAACACTAAGTGAAAACCAGTTCAAAAATTTACCAAGTCCCTGAACTACACATCCCCAAAGATGCCTATGGTAGGAAAAATTTGAGAAACTGAGATCTAGTCTTCAGGGCCTGCTGATGGTTTAGCCTTGGTCAGAGGCATTTGCACAGAATGCATTAGGTGTCCCCTTGCACACTCTAATGTGTTGTGGCGATATGTATCTCCTTTTTAAAGCTTGTATTTTAAAAGCAAAGCTTAGGTGTTAATTTTTTAAAATAAAGTTTTAATTTCTTTACTTTGATGAATAAAAAGAATGTCATATAAAATGACCTCTTATTTAAATAATGGTCAACTTAACATAAAGTATAATGGAAAAAAACTATAAAGTCAGAGGATCTGGGTTCAAGTTATCCAGTTGATACCTGCTGCTTGTGTAGCTTTGGGCAAATCACTTAACTTCCCTAGGCCTCAATTTCCTTATTTGTAAAATGAGGGAATTGTATAAATAGCCTCTGAGGTTCCTTCTAGCTCAATACCTATGATTCTATGATTAAATATTCAACATAGGTACAAATTAAAAATAAGTAAGTGGATGGAATTGTCTGGATGTACATCCTAATGAAAAATTCAGCTCCCACCTATATACTTGGTGGATCTTGAAAAACAGTGATTCTCCAGGGCAGGACTTAGTGACCTTTATTTTTCTCACATACCAGGGTGAGTGAAAGGGAGGGCTCCCAGTGCTAGAGGAGAGGGGCTAGTGACCACAAGATGAGTCTTCAGAATTGGGCGGAGAGAGGGGAAGCATACAATGATGGAAGGGAATTGAGTTCAATGTGTAACTATCACTCATCACAACAACAATCACCAGTTGAGGCTGTTATAATGATTTTCTTCAGTGTGTGGGTTGTCTAGCAACAACCCATCTGCCAACCCTTGCTAGAGCAATTCTAGGGCCTGAAATTCACCTGCCTGAGCATTTCTAATGGGGCAATTGCATTCAAAATCAATACATCCAGGTAGTTACTCTTGCTGCAAAAATCTAGCCCCCCTTGACTTTCCTGTGGATCAAAGTCAAGTGGAGGATTAGGAGCCTTGGCCTCTGTGATATAGGGCTCTGTCAGCTCTTTGACTCGGCTGGCTAACAATTCAGGACCACAGCTGCTTTTTCTTCTCAGGGCCCTGAAAGGAGGTGAGGGGAGGGAAGATGTCACAGCCCCTCCCTGGGCCTTCATGTTGGGCCCTTTGACCTTGTAGTTCTTGAGGTCGGTCAACCTTTGGTTGAAGTAGTCTTCCAGGCTTTGGTCCACAAAGTCTCCATTGGTGTTTAGATGACTCCTTGTAGGATGCGGCCCCAAAGAGTAGCTGGTATCTTGGGCTAGGGTTAGACCATGATGAGATATCTCCATCTTTGAACTGTTTCCTTTTCTTCCAGTAGCCAAGAAATCTTGGTTCATGGCCAACACTCTGTAGCTATTAGGTGAAATCTTTTGGAAGTTGTAGGAAAAATAAATAACAAAAATTTAATTAAATTCAGAACTAGTTTGGCTAGAGGAAGCAAGAACCAAATTGACAGAGGCTAAATTCAGTAGGCAAATTCAATGTAATATGATAAATGGGTTTTATATATCCACAGACCACTAAATATGATAACCATTATGAGAGATAATGTGATACGGTGGAGAGCAGGGGTGGAAACCTGTGACCTCAAGGCCACATGTGGCCCTCTAGGTCCTCAAGTGCAGCCCTTTGACTGAATCTCAACTTCACAGAATAAATCCCCTTAATTCTACCCCTGGTGTAGAGCATTGAATTTGAAGTCAGGGGATCTGGGTTTGAATCTCAGTCCTAACCCTTACTACCTGTGTGATGTTAAGCAAGTGATTTCACCTCCCTTGGGGCTCAATTTCCTTATTTTTAAAAAGAAAGGACTGGACAAAATTATATTCTAAGACCCCTTTCAGCTGACAATCTCTGATTGTCTATATAACACTGATGGAGACAGGAAGGACTCTCATAGATTGCTCTAAAGGCTTTTAAAGGACAATTAGGTTGCTCAGTGGATAGAGCACTGGGCTTGGAATTGGGAAGACTCATCTTCCTGAATTCAAAACTGGCCTCAGACACTTAATAGCCATGTGACCCTGGGTAAGTCACTTAACTCTGTTTGCCTCAGTTCTTCATCTGTAAAATGAACAGAAAGAGAAATAGCAAACCACTCCAGTATCTTTGCCAAGAAAACCCCACATGGGATCATGAAGTGTCAGACATGACTGAAAAGACTGTACAACAACAACAACAAAAAAGACTTTTACTCTGTATAGTTAGTTAGTTATAGTGCAAAGTACTAAGGATACAGAGAAAGGCAAAATCAGCCCCTGCCCTCAAGGAGCTCACATTTTAATGGGAGAGCAAACCACTATGTATGTACAAGGTATATAGAGAGCAGAGGGCAGGTAATTTCAGAAGAAAGAGACTAATAGTTGGGGGTGGTGGGGAGAGAAAGGATAGGCCTCCTGCAAAAGATGGGATTTGAGCTGAGCCCTGAAGTAAGCTAGGGAAGCCAGGAGGTGGAGATGAGGAGGGAGAGCTTTCCCCAACATGGCGGCCTTGTCCGTGAAAAGGCAGAGTCAGCAAGTTCCATGAGGAATCTCCTTTACAATTTACCCAACATGCCTATGTCTGAAGAACTCCAGTGAGGGGAAACTTGCTACCTTTTGAGGCAGCCGTTTTCATTTCTGGACAACTCTAACTGTTAAGAAATGGTCCTTTACATCGAGCCCAAAATCTGCCTCTCTGTGGCTTCCTTCTGCTGCTTCTGGTTCTGCTTTATGGGGCCAAGCCACGGCACCATGATCCTCCCTCTCTAGAAGGGTTCCTCCCATATATGATAACAACTGTCTTGCCTCCCACTACCCCTAAATGGGCAACAGCCTTTTGTCTTGGAAAGCCCTTCCTAGAGAGTATGCTACTTTCTTTTTATTATTATAAATTTATTTATTTTTCATTTTCAACATTCACATCCTCAAGATTTTGAGTTCCACATTTTCTCCCCATCTCGTCCCTCCCCCAACCCCAAGACAGCATGCATTCCGAATGCCCTTTCCCCTAATCTGCCCTCCCTTCTATCTCTCCCCCCTCTTCTCTTATAAAGTATACTACTTTCTAGTAAAACGACAAGTCTGGAGACTCAGAGCAAGATAAGGGTTCCTAACTATAAGCCAAAATGTCTTTCCAAAAGGTGTTGACTGTGCTGGGGAGATTTGAGGAGGCTACATGATGATGAAGAGAAAAACCACTAGACAGGAAACCAGGAGACCAACCCTTTAATCCCAGCTCAAACATAATCAGCTCTAGGTCTTTGGACAAGATACTTGGCCTCTAAATTTCCTTATTAATCTCTAAGCAATGAGGATAATCTCTCAGGCAGAATCATAACTATGAAGATAGCAATGGGGCTTTGCTTGAAAGTTTATTTAAAGGGCACTGACAACCGTATTCTAGGGCATACTTCTATACCTCTGGCTCCCCACTTATGTCGTCCCTTTACCCCACCTCCCCAGCAGTAGCTAGTTCTTCAGCAATATAGAAACCTTGTGGTGTCCTGGCACGTGTTTCCTTCCCAGAATGGCAATACCTTAGGTTAGCCCTACCCTTTGAGCCACATGTAAAAAAAATTCCTAGTTACAGTTCTGCTTTAAGGTCCCTTCCAATATCAATGTCTTAAAAAGTAGTAGAAAAAACCACCAGTTTTAGAATCAGAGGGTCCTAGGTTCAAATCTCAGTTCTGCCCTCCCTATTCACGCGACCTTAGGAAAATCAATTCTCCTATCTAGCACTTAGGGAACAGAAGTAGATTGTTCTAAGGTTCTCTCCAGTTCTCAATCCTATGATTCTAAGATTGATCTCTGACTTCAACCAAGGGGAAAAGATTGCTTGCTTTATTTATCACCGTGTTATTATATATTATACATATTATATTATTAATATATTATTATATATTATATATAATAATATATTATTTATCTCTTGACAATAATGCATAAACTTTAATGTGGGGCCCAATTGAAAATGAAAAATAGTCGGTGCTGCTTATTCCCCATTTCCTGTCACTAAGATGTCCTTCTCATCACGGTCTAGTGACCCTTACATTGACATAGGACAGCAGTGGGGGACTTAGCGCCTTGAGGTCACATGTGGTCTCAAGGCTGCAGGTTCCCCACCCTGGTATAGGATTTGTGCATATGCATTTTTATATTAGAGCTTTGTGTTCCTTCACTGAGAAGCAAATTACTAAAGAGGTGAGAACTTGGGCTTCCTTTTCTGTTCCTCATTCGTTCCTTTTCTTTATTTCTTTGAAAAAAAAATTGAAGACACTTTTTTTTAACAGTTCTATCACTTCCTAGTACTTTCTTCAACACTTTCTCCCACTAGAACTCTCTTTATAACAAAGTGCTGTTAAGTAAGGGGGAAAAATGAATGAACAAAATGGTATTTATTAAGCTTTATTAAGAGCTTACTATACTTCAAGCATTGGCTAAGTTCTGGTGATACAAATACAAAAGCAAAGACAAGTCTCCTCCCCTTAAATCATTTATACTCTAATGGGAGAGATGCTAAAAATAGGGGAATAGAGGCAGTTTTCCTAACTTTAGACAGAAGAGTTGCCTGGATGTTGAGTGGTATCACTGGGGAACAGTATAACAAAACTCATTCTGTAATAATGGCAGGGTTATGATCCTGAGAACCAGAATGGATGAGGTCGGCAGAGGAGGCTCCTAAGAGGAAAGAGTGATGGGAAGCATAGCCAGAGTACATTGTACAATGTACCTAAGTGCAATAGATAGCCCATTTCACACCTATAGCTCCCTGCTTCTCTGCCAAGAGGCAAGAGATGGGAGGCATTTTGTCTTCTGCCTGGGGGACAGGAGAGAGCCTGTGTTTTGCATTAACTTTTCCCAACTCTACTCGGTGGAAGGAATGCCATTCTATTTCATGGCTCTAGGGAAGATATACACAAAAAAGGGATCTTAGCTACCAGTAGGGTCACCAGTCTGGGAGGAAATTGTCAGCAAGGCAGGTAGAAGAGATTTCTGAGGACAGAGTTGAAGAGAGAGTTTCTTGAGATGGCAGGGAAAGTTTATGGAAGCAGTTGGATTTTAATAGCAAGAATAATAGTGATAAAGATTGGACTTGTCATATCATTAATATAGGGAATTCCCAGATGAGGAAATTTCAACCAATGCAAATTAGCACCTTTACTGAAAATTACAATCTTAAAAAAATTAGAATTCTCACCCCAACCCCCTCCAGCTCACTTTTATGTGTTGTCCTCCCCCATTAGATGGGGGAAGGAATGTATGCTCCTAGATGGTAGGGACTATCTTTCTTTTTGGTTGTATTTGTACCCCCAAGGCTTGGTATGTAGTAAATGCCTAATAAATGTTTAAAGGCTTAAAGAGCTGACTAAAGCACTTTGAGGTTAAGTGACTTCTCCAGGGTCACAGAGCCAATATCTATCAGAAGCAGGACCCAAACCCCGGTCTTCCTGACTCCAAGGCCAATTTCACTATGCCACAGCTATAACAATAATAATATAGTTATATATCTCTTTAAGGTTTCCTACAACAATTCTATGAAGTGTATAATTCAAGTTATTTCATCCCCATTTTACAGATAAGGAAGCTAAGGAGCAGAGAAGTAACATGACTTGTCCTTGGCCACATAACTACCAAGTGTCAGAATAAGGATTCGAACCCAAGTCTCCCTACTTTAAAACCAACACACTTTTCACTAGACTACCATACCCTGAAGAATGAGAGGCAGAGGAAGATAGTATTTGAATTGTTGGAGAGAATACATACTCCATTTTGGATATGACCCCATTGCATCCCAGTCAAAATACTCTCTTTGGGGTGTTATAAGCTGGGGTGTACTTTCCCAGAATTGCACAGTGTTAGTTCTGAAATAGACCTTAAAAATCATCTAGTCAAATCCTCAGGCTTTTACAAATGAAGAAACTGAAATCCTGAGAAGTTACTGCTTTGATATCTGCTCCCAGTTTTACCTAAGACCTCGCATCCAGTAAAGTACAAAGGAATGACTTGAACCCAGGCCTTTGGGCACCTCTTTGCACAGGGATGATGTGAACATTAATTAAGTTAATAGTCCTAAAGTGTTTAAAGATGAAAAAGCTGCTATATTACTCCAGAGCTCCAAATATCTCACTCCCATAACACCCTAGGCTCCTAATTCACTGCTCCCAAAGGCTGCTGCTGAGAATTTACCACCCTAATAATCCACTCGTTATGTCTGGGTGTCATTAAATTTACAATAAAATCTTCAATTACATTGCAGTTTAATTTTTCCATGTTAATTGTCCAACAATTGTACTTGGAACAGAAGAGCTGGGGCTTCTCTCAGCCAAAGCTGTGCTGTGTTTGGCTGAATTGCGTGAAACAAGATACTTGGTGGAACTCTCCCAGTGGCCTTACCTGACCCAGCTGTTGTTGCAAAGCCCAGGATCTGAACTAGGATCCCAAAGCTGCCGGGGGGGGGGGGGGGGGGACGGTCTAATGAGGGAGGAGACATTCCTCTCCTTCCAGGCTTTCTGTTCACTTAACTTGGCTCTTTCCATCCGTTCTCCTTTTTTCTCTCCTGTATTCCTTTCTTTCTCTTTTTTTTCCTTCTCTCTGCTTCTGTATCTTTCCTTCTCTGTCTCTTTCTATCTCTGTCTATCTCTCTCCCAAAGCTGAGACAGGATAGTTGGTCAGGGCTGGTGGAAGGAGGCCCGTTCCTGTGCTTTCCCCTACCACCACCCCATCTTGTGCACAAACACTAAATGGTATGTGACCCTAGCGCTGTATGGTGATGTGAGGACTCCCAAGGCCGGATGAACGAAGAGCCACGTGTAAGACCCTCCAGTGAGCACAGGAGGAAAAGCGGGACAAGCAGAAATATTCCTTCAGGCAGACTTTCTCCCAGTGAAATCTAAAGGTTTGGCTAATCCTAAACAGAAGAGACCCAAACTTGGGGATCATACTGAAGGGAAAAACTAGAGGAAAGTCTTAGTGTTCTATACTTTGTGCTTTCCCACCTCCATGCCTTTGCTCATGCTGTTTTCTCTACCTGCAATGCTTTCCACCACTACCTCCCAAATCCTGTATATCCTTCAAGGCTCAATTCAAACACCACCTCCTCCATGAAACCTTCCTGGAATATCCCAGACCACAGTGTTCTCTCTCCCCCTCTGAATTCCTAATGTACTTACTAATGCCTGTGCCATTTGCTCATTTACTGTCTCAAATTGTAGTTGTTGTTATTGCCGGAGTGGTCTTATGCACCTGTAAGATTACAACCTCCTGGAGGGCAGGAACTATGTTACCTCCTATACACTCACAACAGGATCTCTTATATGGTGATGTTCAATACATTTTTTGTTAGATGAATGAATGAATGAATGAATGGTTCTTATCCAGACAGCAGTTTACTGAGCCTTCCCAGTCACCCACCTTGACATCCTGGAAACCTGGGTATTCAGGGATGCTGGGTAGGGTACATGTACTGAAACTGTTGGATCTTCTCCGAGAGGTTAGCCTTCGAGACCCATTCCTGAAGTGGTAGCTCTGCCTCACGTCCCCAGGGCACGTCCCCTTGCTGTAGCAGGAAACCTCTGGCCCAGCCTTGAGAAACGAATCAGAGCTGGGATTCTTGATGTCTTCGTTGCTCAAAAACCTATACATCACTGGTCTAAATAGGAAGAGAAATGCCACTGCCCTCAAAGCCTCTAGTTGCCTGACAGGTATCAGAAGGTCCAAGCCAGAGACTCGGGCAATGCCTCACAATCAACTGTGTCTGAACCTTCCAAGAAAAGGTGAAGCAAGAAACCAGCAGAAGTCAAATCTTCTACTAGGGTCAGCTATGGGTGGGGAGCAAGAGTGGTTCTGACTGAGGCTCGCCCTGCTGAATGGACTGGCTTCTCTGCGGTAATTCAGTGAGCTAAAGCCCTGTCAAAGAAGCTTAGGATGGGTGGAATTATGGGGATTACTGGTGCCCTGTCTCAACTTTTTCCCCCATTCCCTCCGCCCCTGCCATAAACTGGAATGCCCTGGTCTGATGGTCTAACCAACGGGAGAGATAATTCTTCAATAAGAACAAGAGATAGGATCCCCTGCCCAGTTCTGTGTTGGCAAGAGCAATGATGAGCGCTAACAGGAAAGTGAAGTGGGAAAGGGCACGGGGACATTTACTCATGAGGAAAAATTGGGGGAACTGAAAACATTTTGCCAGGGGAATATGCTCACTGCCTTCATGTATTTCAAAGGTTGTCATGTAGAGGAGTACAGTGGGTGTAATTGGGACCCCCCCACCCCAATCTGTTGGACTGACGCACTTCCCCTAGAGCAGATTTCCAGGTCACATCTTCAAAAGAGGGGAAGAGAGGGCAAGATCAGAAATTATTTCTCCTTTATAAGCTACTGACCAGTCAGATCTTTGACATTCTATCTTTGACAGAGCTCCAGCAGACAAGAACCAAACAGGAGTCACTGGTGGTAGATGTCTTCAGCAAGGTACCTGACCATAGCACCCACCAGAGGAGCCCAGGGTACAGGCTCAGATCCAAGAGAAGTACCCCGGCTCAACAGATCAGGGAGATTTGCCCTGATTACTCTAATAGTAAGATTTCAGCTCTCTATAAGACTTTTTAACAAATAGAATTATCCCGCAGTTAAATGGGCTGTTCCATTAGAATCTATTGGGACAGCCTGAACCTGGGGTCTGAACTAGAGGTTCTTTACATGGAATCCAGAGACCTTAGGGTCTGTAGAGAATTTCAAAAGATTTATGAACTTGGGTGTGTATGTATCTATATCTATATCCATATCTATATTAAGATGGACAACCTAATCCATTGGTACATATATCTTGAACAAACACAACCAGTCAACAATGAGTTAGGAGCAGTATAAGACAGAAGGAAGAGAGCAGGATGACTTATCTTTGGGAAATTACATAGCCTTTTAAATGATCTCAAACTTTTCCTTGAAGCAAAAATCAATCTTTTTAAATCCCATATTCTTCTGCTGATTTTTGTACAGTTGTGAGAGATGGAAAACTACAATTTACCAAGAATCAAAGTTGAAGTTTGCCTACAGAGCAATGGAGAGAGGCAAGGTGGACATGAACAGCTGATGATGCCTTATACAGGAGTAGTCTAAAGGATACATCATAAAAATGCATCACCAGAAACAAATATGGACTGGTTGCTACCAATAAGAGTGGTAGCAGTGCTCACTGGCATTCTATTGTTACCTAGGAAATAGCAGGAGATCTTAATAAGGTCTCTGGCATGTTGAGTGGACCCTCCACCATGAATTTATGGAAGAATATAGTGAGGTTGAAAAGGGTGGGGAGGCACAGGTGGGTGATAATCTGCATCAAAGAAGACAATGTCCATATCAGTGAGATGCCAGATCTGCTGAAGAATTGGAATACATACACACATACACACACATACATAAATACACACATATACACATATGATACATATAATATACATTCACATATATATACATATATACATATATACACAAAAATATATATGGCAAGGAAACTAGTACCAGACACTTTGCACGGGGCACTTCTCCTGCTGGGTAGATCCACTCAGAAGACCCAGTTAATCATTTGGAAGTTTGCTGTATGAATCCTGAATTAAAGCAAAGGAAATTGGACTCCTGAAAGGGCATTTCTGTCCATCTGGGGCAGCCTGATGAACCACCCTCATCCCTTCTAGAGCAAATTTGATCTAGATAACCAGGAGGAATCATCAGAATCAGGGTACTGCCAGGGCCAGTGCTGGATAAATTTGAAACATGAATTTAATTTTTAATTTTTCTTCTTCTAGGCTTCACTCAAACACCACAACCTTCCTTTTATGAAAGCATTGCCTCATATTAGACATACAGTAATTAATCAAAATAGCATGTTTCATTTTTGTTACATTTTAGATTACTGTCTCTGGGATGGGTTTGAGGGAGGCATCCTGGTGAAAAATAAACATCTTGGTCTCCTTGATGGTATTAGAGAGAAGCTCCAGTTTGTTCAATAATCTATTTACAAATGATCTCTCCAGGAGGGTGACTTCTACAAATGGTCAATTGTATTCTGTGATAGAACCACTATCTACCAGAGTTCCCCTTCTCCTCACCAATATGAGTTAAGTTAGATTTTCCCTAAAAGGCACAAAGCTTAATTGTCTCAGGGGTGGGTCAAGGCTAAAGCTAAGTTCTTTGTGCACATTATTAGAAGCCTCTGATTGTGTTGACCTGTTCACCTAGAGGCATAAAAGGTCCCACCCACATGGGATAGGTGGCCTTCAGACTCTGTAGAAACCTGAAGATCACTTGGGTCATGACACCTTGCCGTGGTGAACACATAGATTTCAATATGGAGGGGGAGGAAAGTAGTACAACACTTACCACGCCAAGTGCCACTGTATCCTTGCTGCATATCCCTGCTATATTAAGGCCAAGTCAACCTCCTTTTTGTCAATTGTTCAATGATCCATTTTGAGTACCTACCATCAAACCCAAGCCAACAGCGTATTGGCATCAGTCTCACCTCTAACATATACATTCTATTTTGATTCAGAGAGTAGCACTTCCTAACTTTGTGACCACATTCCAAAGGTGCTTGCTGGTTCAAGACTTTAACCCTGCTATATACGGCCTCCATTCCCCAAATCCAATGTATAAGGAGCTGCCCGCCCTCGTCCCATGGGAGCCAATCTTGTACAGTGGGGAAAGCTTTATCATTAGAGGACCTACATTCAAATCCCATTTCTGACTCTTTCTCTCTGTGTAACCTTGGGCAAGTCACTTAATCTCTAGAAACTCATCTGAAAATGATGGGGTTGGACTAAACAGATTCAGAGCTTCATTTCAGTTCTAGATCTATGATCCCACGTACATCCAGTCTTCTGGGCACAGGTTCTCTCAGAAAGCCAGTGATTTGTGCCTGTCCATGTGAGAGGGGCAGGGAGCTCCCATTGCCCATTTGGGGAAGAACCGAATGGGGCTATCTCAGAGGACAGGACTCATTTCTTGCCACCCCACCTCTTGGAAATTTCTTACATCTAGAAAAGGGAAACAACCTAGTCTATGAGTATCTGATTTTAAAAGCCCTTTCCACCAAGTCCTGAAATTGGGGCATTCAAAATTTGGCAATACCAAAGTCAGAACTCTCTACCTTTCAAGACTAAGAAGGAAGAAAATTATGTTAGAATTACCCCAATGAGAAATGATCCATTGCAAGATACTTAAATGAACTCATCTCACTACCCATGACTTTGTGGGTAGAGAGCTGGATGGGAACTTGGGAAGACCTATGTTCACATCTTGTCTCTGATGTTTACTTGATGTGTGACTGTGGGCAAGTCACTTAACATGTCTGAACTTGGAGGTAATAACACCTTCTTCACAGGATCAAATGAGATTCTGCATGCAAAGTGCTTCCCAAACTTTAAAGTGCTAAGTAAATATTGATTATTACTGAGATTATTCTGCTTTATAATAACCCACTGCTATTGGCTTGGTAAACCCAACACACCAAGAATAGATGTATTCAGTGTTCATTTATTTTCTCCAAACTCCAATTCAGTAGGTCCTGCTCTAGCTATCTGTTGCTAGCTATAAGAAGACAGCCATGTAGTAGAAAAAACAGTAGACTGAAAGTCTGAAGACTTAGATTCCAATCCCAGCTTTCTAACAAATAGCTACATTGGGGAAAATCTTTCCACTTTTCCCACATTGCTCATCTATTAAACAAAGACTAGGTGACCTCTAAGTTCCCTGCTGGCTCTTACAGTCCATAAGTCTGGAGACATGGTGTGTCTTATGTACAAGAGTGCTGGATCAGGAGACAGGAAGACCTGAGTTAAAATTCTACTTATAACACAAGCTATGTGGACATGGGAAAGTTAACCTCATTTCCCTCTTCTGTAAAATACGGACAATAATACCTGTAATTCCTGCATCATAGGGTAGTTGTGAGGCTTAAATGACACAACATGTGTAAAGTGCTCGGCAAACAAATTTTAAGCTACCTTACAAATGCCAATTATTATTATGTGTCTATGAAATAATGTACTAAAATTTCATGGGGCAAAGTGAGCTGGAATCACCGAACTAAAGCCCTCCATAAAAACTTTGTTTAAATAGGGCATTTGTTGCCCTTTCTAAGAGGCATCATGGTAAAGTGTCAAGAGAACTGGCCTAGGAGTCAGGCAATCTGGGTCCAAGGCCCAGTTTGATCACTAACTTATCATGTGACCTTAGATTGATCTCTTCCTTTCTCTAAACCTCACGTTCCTCATTTGTAAAGTGAGGGGCTAAACTAGGTCATCTCTGAGATCTCTTTCAGCTCAAGTATTCTGCAATTCCATAACAAAATTAATCCTTCACTGGCCCCACAATGGAGGTGATATAGCGTCATCCCCCGCTGGACAGTCGAGGCTCACAGAAAGTAAGCAGCTCACCCAAGGACACCCGGAGGAGAAGAGATTAAAAACCCCTCAGGGATCTCAGCTTTTCCTTTCTCCCATCCTTCTTTTACTTTCTTTCTACCCAGAAATGCAGAACTCCCATTTTATAAGGTAAAACAAGCTGTGTCCCATATAATACCCCACCCTGTGGCCTGGCAGTGAGAACCTTGCCTGGCCCCACGTTAGGAGGCCATTGGAGCCCGGAAGGCAGCCCCACTTCCCTTGCGGGAAAGCCAGGAAATCAATTTAGGGACTAACTGGTCATCACCACCATCTCTTTCCTCCAGACAATGACTAATGGGATTGGGTACAATGAAGCAGGGGTTCCACCTACTGTGCTCGGGTGTTTGTGCTGAGATGGAAACTAGAAGAGAGTGACCTAAGGATAAGGAGCAATGTGGGCTATACTTGTAACTTGCGGAATAAGTGCACTCAAAGTGTCCACTGCAGAGCTGTAACAAGGGTGGGGCCATGGCTGTGCTGCAAGGCACAGACATTTAGGGGGTGCTGCCAGTAAATATTTAGACTCTATCAGCATCTAGGAAGCAATTAAAATAAACAAAAATTCTTTAGTTAAAATAAAAAGCTACCAGAAGGTATGTTTCCTTTACCTGGTGGCCATACCTCACATGCACTCCCCTGTAGGCCTTTCTTGCCTTGTTGTTCCTTCCTCTACTGCCAAGCCTCTATAGCATTAGTCTTGCAATGTTCTAATGTTTCAGTCCATAGGGGTTTATATCCATGGAGCCTTGCATCTCAGGGTCTCTCCCCCAAAAGTGAATTCACCTTAAAAAGTGATTTTAGAGTAATTTTCCTACTGCTTGCCCCAAGTGTGTTTCACGAAGCTTGCCCTAGAAGCCAAAATTGCAAGTTATAGCTCTGGTTCATTGATATTAAACCCACTAGGGAAGGAATCAGAAATAGGTTTTTATTGTTGTCCAGTCAAATCCAACTCTTCATGACTCCATTTGGGGTTTTCTTGGCCAAGATATTGGAGTAGTTTGCCATTTCCTTCTCCAACTCATTTTACAGATGAGGAAACTGAGGCAAATTAAGTTAAGTGACTTGCCCAAGGTCACACAGCTAGTAAGTGTCTGAGCCTAGATTTGTACTCAGGTCCTCCTGACTCCAGGCCAGGAGCTCTATCCACGGGGCCACCTTACTACTAGGGATAGGTTAGGCGCTTATAAAAAGCTTTTAGAACTATACCTTTCCTGGTCTAATTGTTTCCATGGTGTTCTTAAGTTGCAGCCATAACCAATGATTCTCCTAGAAAATCCAATCCCTACCTCTGGAATACAACCTGACCCATCCTTCTAGACCTAACTGAAATGTTACAACCTCTCTGAAGCCCTCCCTGTTACTAATGTTAGAAATGATCTCCCATATTCTATAGCACTTTGTTCACATCTGTCTCATGCATGTACCGAATCTCTTTTGTATTATACTTATTTCCTGCATTATAGTCCTATCCTGGTGCTTCTTCGCAGAGTTATAACTTGCAAATCTGACACCAGGGCATGAACCCCAAAATGGGCTCCACTTGCAAATAGCATGGAAGAAACTCCAAAATCAAACCAACTTTAAAAGACAAAGTCAGATGAGAATAGAAGAAAGAACTTGGGGAGAGACCTCAGAACACAAGACTACATGGAATACTAGGAAGCTCCTGCTGGGGAGACCATTACTCAGGGGAGAACGAGGCCAGGCTGAGTCAGAAAGGAGCTCACCTAAGGTGTGTCTGCCAGGAGTGAGGGGAGGAATCTTCGTGCAATAGTATATTATTTGAACTGATTATTCTTACTAAGCATTAAACACAGTTTTTTCCTGCTGAAAAAATTGTTGGCAACATTTGAATTTTAACATCTGGGACAAAGCCTCGGTCTCCCTGCCCTAGTTAACTCTAGTTCATTATAGTGAGGAAATGACCCTAGTTTCTTGAAAGCTATTTTAGCTGGGCACAAATCAGAAAGATTTCAAATATGAGATGGACCATGTGTTTATTGTCTGAAAACTAACTTAGTGAGGTTCAGAGATGCTCATGGACAAGTCTAGTTGCAGGATATTTAATTTTTCAGCCACAATGACACATAAAAACTATCTGCTAAGTTTAGTGGCATGTAATCTGTATAAATAGCTTTGACAAAAAAAGTCTAATTAACTTACAAAAAATCAGGGTTCTTTGAATTCCTGAAGTGTTATATGTATGTATGTTTATGGCTCTGCAACATATTAGCACACCAGTAAGCTAAAGGAAGCCAGATGTATGGTGGATAGCATGATGGGACTGGAATCAGGAAGACCTGAGTTCAACTCCAATCTCAAACACATACTAGCCATGTGACCCTGGGCAAGTCACTTAGCCTTTGTTTGCCACAGTTTACAGTCAACTGTAAAATAGGGGAAATAATAATCCAGGGTTATTTTGAAGATCAAATGAAATAACATTTGTAAAGAGCTTAGCATAGTGTCCGGTACACGGTAGGCTCTATATGAATACTAACTATCATTGTTATCACTCTCGTTATTTTATCATATTGGATAGAATGTTACTTTTATAGTTAACAAGACCTACAATTAATTCTTGCCTTTTTTATTTATTAGCTGTGTGACTCTGGACAAATCATTTAACTGACCTGAGTCTTATACAACTCCCTAGACTTCTCTGCTGTTAGACATGAATTACAACCTAAGTCAATGTTTTGCTGAGGCAATTATAGATCCTTGGTGTCTTGATTTATTGACTTGTATCCTCATGATTATTGTCCATATCCTCGGGCTAGAGTGTGAACTCTATGGAGCCTATCTTAGCTAAGCTTCTTATCTCCTCTATCTTCCCACCTGGAAGAGTGCTCTGAACATAGCTGTTGCCTAATCTGTGTTTCCTGTATTGAAAACTAGATGCCTGGTCCCTTGCCATATACTGGCCCTCAATCCTTCCTGAGTCACTACCTGCATGCAAGAAGAAATCTTTTCTCTCCTGCTTGTACAGGAGAAAAGCTAATGATTTCTGGGATGCTCTATGACCGCTTGGGTCTTGACTATCCCCTAGAAAAACTAATCAAGGTCTAGGGGTGCACCAAGCTCCAGGGAACTTGTAGTCAATTAAGGGACAAAGGGGAGGAAGAAGAGGAGGAGGAAGAGAAGAAGAAGAAGAAGATGATGATGATGATGAAGAGAAGAAAATGATGATAATGAAGAAGAAGAAGAGGAGGAAGAGAAGGAAGAATAAGAGAAGAGGATGATGAAAGGAGAAAAAGGAAATGGTAATAGTGGATATTTATAAAGTACTTTATATTTACAAAATAATTCATATATATGTATATGTTTACATATATACACATAGGTGTATACATATATACATGCACATATGTCTATCATCTACCAATATCTATAACTATCTATAGCTATATTTATATGGGTATGTATGTGTGTATATATAAGATTCTTTTGGGACACTTTGTAATCATCTTTAGGGATAAAGTATATAAAGCACCTTATAAATCTTCAAGCATTATGTAAAATGTTAGTTATTACTATTTTTGCCACTATTACCATCCTCACAACATCCCTATGAAGTCAGTCGTGCAATTATAATTATCCCCAGCGTGCAGATGAGGAAGCAGGCGCAGGGAGATTAAGTGATTTCTATGAGATCACACAGTTTGTAAGTGGAAGGCTCAGACACTGAACCTGTCTTTTGACTTGCTGTTGAGTTCTCATTCCACAATACCATGTTATTTCCCAAGAGCTGAGAGTGTGATAGAAGAGGATCTCTTATGCTATAGGTTTCCTGTAGGGGATCTAGTATTTAAATTCTCTGTATCTAAAAAAAAAATGGAGTTTTATTACTTCAAAGAATATGTAGTCATTCTAACTAGACTAATATCTATTGCCTAGGAAAGTTCCTTAAGGGACCTACTTTAATAATTACAATAAAAATGACTCTAGATTAGTTTATTTGCATGCAAATGGATGCTTCTAGTATATGTACCACAATAGGGCCCAGCTCTTTTTCCCAGGACCTAATATAATGCCTTACACATGCTAGGTACATAATAAATGCTTGTTGAATTGACTTGAATTGTCATGGCCTCACAAAGACCTCAACATTAGCTTTGGCAAAATGCCTTTGGTCATTCCTATGCTTCCTCCAAGGTCTTGAATTTTTCAACAATTTATTTATTTTTATTTATTGTCCTGCCACACTAGCTCAATATTCTTGCCAGCTCTAGGAATGTGATGAAGATGGGCCTGAGGTGTCTAGGTAAAATACTCAAAGCCCCACCAGAGTTCCTGATGTGACTGGCCTCTTGGTATTAGATTTGTTTTCGTTTGTCTTTGGGGAAAGAGTAGTTTGAGGTGGGTTTTGTTAGCACTAAAAAAAATTCTAGAAATAATCTAGAAGGAAATGATAAGAAGGAAACGGTTTTCTTTTTGTCTAAACCAAACTCAAGAGTTCACTAATTTAGAGTGATTGGAGGTATCAGCTTAACCCCAAAAATTCAAAAATAATACATTTTAAAATAAATGCCATTTTATTACCCTCTATCACAGACAGTTATTCCAACGGGGCTAACAAGATGCTGCCTCGGAAATTTCCTCTTCAAGAGATGAGACAGAAGTCACAGACCTCCCAGTAGGTGACTGTGTAAGGAGCCTGAGACAGGACCAAAGCTAGTGCAGGCTTCAGCGCCCCCCAGGAGACAGAGCCTGGAGCCAGTAGTAGGACCACGCCAGGAGGAGAGACAGAAATCGTGAGTGTCCTAATAGCCAGGGCATCTATCAGTGCTGTCTGGTGGCAGAACCTGAAGCCAACACCGGCATCTCCCTAGGAAAAGAGGCAGAAGGGGCAGCTAGGTGGGGCAGTGGATAGGGCACCAGCCCTGGATTGAGGAGGACCTGAGTTCAAATCCAGCCTCAGACACATAACACTTACTAGCTGTGTGACCCTGGGCAAGTCACTTAACCCCATTACCTAGCCCCCCCCCCAAAAAAAAAGAAAGAAAGAAAAGAGGCAGAGGACACCAAGGGATCTTCCAATAGATGAGGGGATGGATTGTGGATAGACAGGTAGTGAAACCAACACATGAAGTTCACCGAGAGAGGGGCTCTGAAACCAATGCTAGGGACATGTCAGGAGACAAGGCAAATGTCAAAAACTATGGAGGGCAGAATCTTGGACTCCAGGTCTGGTTCTGGATCCCAGGCTAAGGCTGTTGACAGACAGGCTTTGGCCCCAAGCAGCCTCCCACTTTGACACTTCAATGAGCAAAGGAAAACAGGACCCAGCCACCTCAGGAAGAATTATGGCTTAGAAGTGGCATCTGAATTGTCCTAGCAGCAGGATACGGGCCTAATCACCCTATCCAAGAATGGGGGGAGGTGGCAGAGCCTAGTTCTGTCATAGTCCCCATCCAGGAACAGAAGCGGTAGCCATGAATAAACAGAAGAAAACTCCTAATACAATCAAGAAATACTACGGGTTAAGAGATTCCAAGATAAAATCCCAGAAGAAAGTAATTATAAATAAAACCTCAGGGGGGAAAGGGGATTGGCCACAAGGTCTCAAAGAGTAGATTGAAGAAATGAAGAAAGAGCTGAAATTAAAGATTAAAAATGAAATGAAATCACTTTAAATGAGAATTAGCAGTTTAAAACCAGAAGTAGAAAACCTTCAACTAGCAGCGGACACCCTGAAAAACAGAATGGAACAAAGAGCATTCAATGATTCCATAAGAAATCAAGAAATACTAGAACAAAGACAAAAGACTGGAAAATTAAAAGAATATTTTAGGCATCTACTATCGAAAACAACTGAACTGGGAAATGGGACACAAGGAGAGATAACTTAAGAACCCTCGGATTCTCTGATCAAATAAACCTGGATACTACAGTACGATAAATCATAAAAGGAAAATTAGAGCCAGAAAGCAAAGTGAAAATAGAAAGAATCTACCAGTCATGTGCTAAAAGAAACTCCAAATTAAATATGCCCATAAATACCGTAACCAAAATCCAGAGCTTCCGTGTAAAAGAAAAATTGTTACAAGTCAGCCAAGTAGAAAGCAAGCAAGCGCCAAAGAACCAGAAACACAAAATGAGAGAATCTGGGAGTTGGGAGAGACCTCGATCGCTATCTAGTCCAACCCACGGAAGAAAAGGAATGCCCACTATGACGTACCCAGTCAATATCACACACGATTGTGCGGCAGCAACTGTAATAAAGGTAAGGAACATTGGGAATGTGATATGCCAAAAGACAAAATCGAAAAGCTCATAAACAAGAATGACTTATCTTACAAAACAGAATGTAGTGCTGTGGGGGAGCGGGGAATGGACCTTCAGTAGAATAGATTCAAGCATTCTTATTGAGAAAACTAGAGATAGTTAGAATCTAAAAAAACAAACACAGGAAATAAGATACACCCAGGAAGGTTTATCTGTGCAATTTGAAGGGTTAAATGATGATTAAGGATGTACCTCCTAAGAGGGAAAAAGAACCATTGTCTCTCCATAAGCTCACCATCTTCAAGAGTCAAGAAAGGAGCAAAGAAAGATAAACTCATTGCCTGCATGTGGTTTTGTTCTATTCTGTTTGTTCTGAGTAGAAAAAAAAGGAGGGGGGAAATGAATATAGTAGGGAAGAAAAGAGGAAGAAGAGAGAGGAACTTCTCATAGGTAAGCATAAGAAGAGTATACAAGCATTGAGGTAGGAGTGAGGGAAGCAGGCATCTCATGAACCTTACTCCTATCTGAATCAGGCATAGGACAGCTGAACATTATATAAGTCACAAAGAGTTTGGAATAGAAATGCATTAAAGTCAACAGAGAAATAGGCGGGAACAGTGAGAGAAATGATGAGGATTTAAAAAGAAGAATAGAGTTGGAAAAGGAATAGTCAAAAACAAAAGGAACAGATAAATCTAACAAAATCATGAGAAAAAAAGTGAAGGATATGAATAGAATTTTAGAAGGTTAGCTATGATAGACTTCTGGCAATTATTGAGCAGGAATTGTAAGGACTATGCATGTATCTCAGCTTTGCATGGCATCTTTACAAAAAGTATGCATTAGGACATAAAAAATAAATGCAGAAAAGCAGAAATATTAACAGCACTACAGTAAATTCCCTTATGGAAAGTGTTATAATAAACATTGGGGAAAATTGATTTGAAATTAGCTCATCAATTGTATGCAAACCTAAAATACTTAAATATAACCTACCTTGTAGGAAGTCTAAGCATTTCCCTTGTAATGTTATTAATGTTGTTATCGATCTCCCCAACTGCTAGTACCTTTACTATAATTATAATCTTTATGCAGATGGACTCCCAGATCTATATATCCAATCAGTCAATCAACATACATTTATTAATTGACTTCTATATAAGCACTGCACTTGGCACTAGGGATACAAAAAGTTGAACAGTCTCTGGCCTCAAGGAGCCTGCATTCTAACAGGGAAGACAATATGTACATCTGGAATATATAGGTAGCATAGATGAGGAAGATTCATCACAGGAGTCTACTTGAGTTCACTTGTCCCATTCAGTGAAATTACAGGATATAGAAAGCTGGTAAAAAAAAAAAGATGAAGTGTTAAGTTTTGCCCATTTCAGATTTGGAATAGTTGTATTCGTACCTTATAAAAGATTTTATAATCTTTCAGATTTTAAGTGGATCATTTTGCATCTTGTAAGGGGTATGATACTTTAAGAAAATCACTTTGGTGCCTGTGTTCAGGGAGAAGATCCTTGGGGCCAGGATACCAACTAGGGGGTTATTTTAATGGACCAGGCAAGAGTTAATGAGGGCTTGTGTTATGGCAATAGCTGTGTGAGAGGAGAGAAGTGGAGATGTGAGAGAGAGATCATGGAGGTAGAAACAAGGTTTAACAACTGATTAGATATGTGGAATGAGGAAATATACCTTGTCAATTGATTGTTTAAGAGAGTCAATATGACACAATGCAAAGAGTTCTGGACTTAGAGTTAGGAGAGAGCTGGGTTCAAATCCTGCTTCTGATATTTGCCATCTGGATGACAATTAAGCCATATAACTTCTCTGAGACTGTTTCCTCATCTGTAAAAGAAGGAAAATAATAACTCTAGTACTTACAGCATTATTTTGAGGATAAAATGAGAAAAAGTTGTGTTTTATAAACATTAAAGCATTATGGAAATGTAAGCTATAGTTTTTATTTTTAAGAAAATAAAAGATCAGATCCCAGAGGTGATGAAACACACTTTCCTGATCTCAATAAAGTGTGTCTGTGTTGGGGGTTGGGGAAAGCTGGAGACTAATGGTGTAGAACGCTGCATGCATTGTCGGCCAGACCATTTGGTCAAGTAATTTTGCTTAACTGTTTTTTCTTTGTTACAAGTTATGGTTCAGTAGAAGGATTATATGGGAAAATTACTGTAATTTCAATAGCAGTTTTAAGAGTATAAGGATAAATTTCAGGCCAGAATAATTCATCATAAATTCCATGTCTGAGTAAGATTTCATAGGTGTTTGTCAAAACTACTATAAGATACAATCCTTGGGCACAGAAAAGAGCCAGTGAAAAGTCTCTGATCTCTGGTCAGGGCTTTTTGGGACTCAAGATGCTCTGGGCCTTCTTTGGAAAATCCAAAGGATCAATTTCAAATGACAAGCTGCTTCTGTAAATCCCATGACCAGCTGGCCCAACATCATCCCTGACATGCTGGTGAGGTCCAAGGAGAATGGAGGTGAAAAAGTATATCTAGATCTAGTTTCCAGGGTCCATGAAGGGAAGACAAGTTGTCCTGCATTTTGGGAAGGGGCAGAGCAGCATAAAACATCTGCTGGTACTCTAGGAAGTGGTGAGACTAAGAAGGCCTAAAGAAAACCAGATTGAGTAGAAGCTGGAGCGAGCAATATAACACTGTAGAAGGCCCACTGGATAAGGGTCATGAGGACTGATCATTGCATAAGATCACTTTACACCTTTCGGTTCCCCCCGCTTTTGGGACCCCTCCGAATTAAAGGTGGAGTGGAGGACTGCTTCTCAAACCCTCATTTAAAGAGTGTGCCCAGGCTAGCTATTGATTCATTTCCCACCCGGCTACACTCCTTTGAACTTCTCCATCTTACCCCCTGTGCCCCATACCTTTCCTCTCCACCCCACCCCCATTCCATTTCAGCTTTCTTTTGTGTATCACCTCCTCCCACTAGATTGTAAGCTCCTTGAGGGCAGGAACTTTCCTTTTTCACTTAGTGATTGGCCCAGTGCAGGCACACAGTAGGTGCTTAATAAATGTTTGTTGACTGCCTGAGTTCTAGTCCTAAGTCTGCCCCTCTGTGACCTTGAGGAAATCACTTCCCCCTTCCAGACCTCGGTTTCTTCCTCTGTCAAATTAAAGAGTTGAACAAGATCCTCTCTAAGATCCCTTTGTTTTCCTGTCCTATGATTATGCTATTCATTCAAAAGATAATTCAATCATTCAATAGGCATTTATTAAGCATCTTTTATTTGGGACTCTGTACTAGGTGCTAGGGATGCAGAAAAAAGAATCCTCAATTATCCCTGTTCTTGAGGAATTTCCTTTCTATTGGGGAAAACAGCATGTACGTATACAAACACAAAAAATATACAAATGAATTTCAGGGGGCTCTTCAGGTACCAGGAAAGGCCTTGAGTAGGAGGTGACATGTGAGCTGAGTACAAAGGAAGTTGTGGATTCTAAGAAGCAGAGTTGAAGAAGAAGAACATTTCAGTCATGGGGCCACCCATGCAGTGGCACAGGGATGATAAATAGAATGTGTTAAGTGAAAAACTACAGATTTTAGTACTACTTTAGCCATGTCATTCATAAAAATGTTGAAGAGCACAGAGCCAGAGACATGTCTTTGGGACACTCAACTAGAGACATCCTTCTAGGTTGACATCAAACCATTGATGATTATTCTTTGAGTTGGAGAGTTCAACCAATTCCAAATTCATGTAACTTACAATTGTCTAGACCATGTCTTTCCATCTTTTCCATAAGGACAGCATGAGAAAATCTGTTAAATGCTTTACTGAAGCCTTATATAAACTGCCAATAGAATTCCTTTGATGTACCAGTAACCTTGTCAGAGAGAAACAAGGTCATTCTAAAATGATGTAGTCCTAATGAGGCCATGGTAATTCTTAGTCATCCACACTTCCCTTTACAGATGTCCACAAACCACCCCTATAATAAGACATTCTAGAATTTTTCCAGTAATCTCAGTCAATCAGTTGCAGATCCTCCTTCTTCCCTTTTTTGAAAACTGAAACAATATTTGCTCTTCTCCAGTCATAACATCTCAGTGTTTGAAGGGACCTCAGAGCTTTTTCACTCCAACTGGTACCTGAACAAAAACTCCCTTTGGAACATACCCCAAAGTTCTCATCAACATATAGAGGATCTGTATTGGAGGGAATTCTACCACTCCCCTATAGAATTCAGGGCCATGGGACCCCATCATCCTTCCTTTGCACTCTTTGGGGAAAAAAATCCACTCTCCCCAAATCTAGAATTCACATTATGGCTGGATTTCCTCTTTGCTGTCATGAATAATTGTGATCATTTCTCGAAAAGGTTCCCATCATTTCTATTTCAGTAATCAGTTCCTCTTTGATGATTGAAATCCAGTCCAGGATAGCAACTTTTCCTTTCTACCTTTTAAAGGATGACATTAAGCCAAGAAGTTATTAGATGCTGTGTGTGTGTGTGTGTGT